>NC_141874.1:401085290-401388321 GCF_056163025.1 Triticum urartu
GGCAGCGCTGGCGGCCGCGGAGGAGAAGGTGCTCACATAATGGGCGGAGTTTGCTGCGAAGGCCAACATCGCCGACATCGAGGCTCCTCTTACCAAAGATGAGGTTGAGGAGTCGTCCGAGGAGGAGGTCGAGGCTGTCGAGCCCCCAGCCATGGGGAGAGGGCGTGTCCTGCGGTGGTCCATCTCTGGTGAGCCGGTCCGGCCCGGCAGGGCCGCACAACCGCAACAACCTCAGGAGGCGTCCATGCGCCAGACGAGGGCCGTGGCGGCGGCGGGGAAGGCGGTGAAGGCTACAGTGGCGAAGAAGAAAGCGACTGCCTCTTCTTCGTTCAAGTGTCCTCGGACTCCACCCGCTTCCCCTCCTCCCGCAGACGACGACACGAAGGTCATCTTCGACCTCGGGTCCCTTAGCCCGAAGAGGAAGAGGAAGGCAACGAAATAGGAGGCGGAGAATGAGTAAGTATCTAGTATTTTGTCATCTCCGTCCCCTCGGACCGTGCTGCTTTTCTTGACTTGTCTTCATCTTTGTAGGGATGTGGAGACGCTGGCCCAGAGGGTGGTGAAGAGGGCCAGGGCCTCGACGGACGGCCAGCCCCGGTGGGCACCTCGGGTACACCGCTGGTGGTGGAGAGTAGCCCGGAGAGCATCCCCTGGCGCAGCCCCCAGCATACATTCATCACTCGCTTCCCATCGACATGTGCTGGGGCACGATTCCTTGGTGCTGACCTTGCCATGGCTGCAGGAGGAGAACGGCAGTAGGAGGAGCCACTGAGGGCTACCCTCAACACGCCACCCCCATCTACCACGCCGCCTCGAGGGGCGTCCTTCGCAAGGGCACCAAGTACCGAGCCCATGCGCACGGAAGAGGAGGAGGCGCACCCAGGCACCGGCGGCTCCGTCCCGGCACCGGATGTTGGTAGGGAGAGGGCCACTTCGTCTTAGCTTGGCACGGGTGAGTTGTTTGCCTCCAGTTCCCGCTCGTTTTTCTTCTTTCGAATTTTGATCTTGACTTCGCCTCATTCCCCTTCTCGGTGTCCAGATCCTTCCTCTGCGGACCGGGAGGATGTGGACACTGTCATCGAAGAGGTCGCCGGGGATGCCGCGGCCGAGGCCGACGAGATCGCCGCTGAGGAGGCCGCCAAGGACGTTGTTGAGGACGCCGCCAAGGGGCTTGCCAAGGAGGCCGGTGAGGCCGCTACCGAGGAGGCCGGCAAGGGGCCTACCGGGGAGGCCAGCAAGGCCGCTGCCAAGGAGGAGGTGGCCGACGACCAGCCTTCCTCCTCCGTCGCCTCTGGCTTGGGCAAGTATCCGAAGGTGGGCGACGACCTGTTCGTCCACCTCCCGTGGACGGCGAGCACCAAGGCGCTCGCCGAGGGGGAGGTGTTTGACGACAAGGTGCTTGCCGCCGCCGGGCTCGAGGTCGTTGACGGACCGAGCGTCGGTGGCGGCAGTTCCCAGGAAGAGCGGCTCCTCCAGAGCATGATCGCCAACTTCCACAAGCTTCAGGCGCTTCACTGTGCCCGCTTGGACAAGGCCAAGTCCAGGATGGCAACGGTGGACAAGGCAGAGGCAGACCTCGAAGGGCGTGACGCCGAGGCGCAGGCTTGGTTCCGCCAGGCTTGTGAGGAACTGAAGACCGCCCAGGATCAGCAGGCCGAGCGCAAGCTGGAGCTTGTCATGAAGCAGGTGTCGGCGTCAAAACAGGCGGATCTATGGTAGGGGGTCCCGAACTATGCATCTAAGGTCGATGGATACAGAAGATAGGGGACACAATGTTTTACCTAGGTTCGGGCCCTCTATATGGAGGTAATACCCTACGTCCTGCTTGATTGATCTTGATGAATATGAGTATTACAAGAGTTGATCTACCACGAGATCGTAATGGCTACACCCTAGAGGTCTAGCTTGTATGGCTATGATAATGCATATCTCCCTTCGGACTAAGTCCTCCGGTTTATATAGACACTGGGAGGATCTAGGGTTACACAAGGTCGGTTATAAAGAAAGGAATCTACATATTTAGTCGCCAAGCTTGCCTTCCACGCCAAGGAGAGTCCCACCCGGACACGGGTGCAGTCTTCGGTCTTTGTATGTTCACAGCCCATCAGTCCGACCCATGGCTAACAGGTCGGACGCCCGAGAACCCCTTAGTCCAGGACTCCCTCAGTAGCCCGTGAACCTGGCTTCAATGACAAGGTATCTGGCGCGTAGGCCTGTCTTCGGCATTGCAAGGCGGGTTCCTCCTTCCGAACTCCAAAATAGTCTTCGGGCGTATCGACGTGTCTGGACCTGTAACACACACCACACACACAACCGCAGAGAGAATATAATTTTACACGAGTCCAATCCGCTGACAACTTTCCGTAACATGACATCACATCTGTCCGGTCGTAATTTCGAACCGTTTTTCGTCTGCCACTCCACGTTTCGAGACGCGGTTGCCATTGGCACGTCTTGTCAAAGTAGAGATCATGTCCCCTTATTACGATATTCTCATCAATACGGGTGTGGGTAACCCAACCGTGCCGTTTACACAGCCCTTGGGAGTAGGAGAATTTTAAGGCGAGTGGGGAGGCATTCAATATTTACTGCCTTTATAAGGAGATAAGAATCCCTTTTCTTCACCCATGCCTTCTCTCTTCCTCTACCCTTCCATTCTTGAGCTCCAGCGCCCAAGTTCTCATATTCTCCGTCTTGAGCAAGCACTCAACCATGTCCAGATCTAGAGGTCAAGGCAAGTGGATGGTGGAGGAGGACATCGCCGAGCTTCGGGCGGCCGGGTACCTGGCAAAGGGAATCGACCACCGCCTTCCGGCCCAAGGACAAATCGTTCCCACGCCAAAGCCCAACGAGAGGGTAGTATTCATCCCTCATTTCCTCCGCGGGTTAGGGTTTCCACTCCACCCCTTCGTCCGCGGGCTGATGTTCTACTACGGGATAGACTTGCATGATCTATCCCCGAACTCCCTCCTCAACATCTCGGTGTTCATCGTCGTGTGTGAGGCCTTCCTCCGCATCCAACCCCACTTCGGGCTATGGCTCAAGGTCTTTAATGTGAAGCCGAAGGTGGTGAATGGCCAGCACGCGGAGTGCGGAGGCGCCATGGTGAGCAAGCTGGCCAATGTCTCCTGGCGAAAGGCACTTTCGTGGAGACTGTAAAAGAATGGCAGAAACATTGGTTCTATATCACAGAACCCCGCGGCACCACCTAGGCCGCAAGTGCCGAATTCAACTCTGGCACTCCCATGCGACTCACCTCCTGGGTCGAGAAGGGCCCGAACTGGTGTTCGCCATGAGCTGACAGCGCTGCAAACGCGCATTCAAAGCATGGTGGATAAACATATCAAACTCTTCGATATAATCCAGGTGATGCTAGTTGCCGGATTCTCCCATGCCAAAGCCGAAGCCGCCCTCTATGGGAGTTCAATCCGAAGAAGCACCATACCCTCAAGAGGCTCTTTGAAACCACTCACGAAAATGCCTGGAGGTTGCTTTTTAAAGGCAACAAAACACCGCCGGCCACCGATTCGGACTGCGGTCATGACATTAACCACCTCACCAATGAGGTATGTTATTCTTACTACATCCTTTACTTTCCTCTTTCAAGGATGATGACTAAGCTTTTATCGTCATCATTTCTTCAGGACTGGATGGAGAGGGCGAAGCAGATCCAATGTCCGGCTCTGCTGCCTGAAGAACCAGTCATCCCGCGTTTAGCGAAGAAGCTGGTGCCGGCGCCCTACAAGGCGTCGGAGAAGAAGGCCACAGGGAAGGCCAAGGGGGTCCGGAGTGGCCCTCGCCGCAAGGGTGCTTCGTAAGCAATGTCCGAAGACAAGACTCAATCCTCCGTCACTGAAGACGACGACGATGAGGAGGAGGAGGAAAACAACCCTCCCCCTGATGAGGGGAAGAAAAAGTGGGCGGCCTCCACCATTCTGGAGGCGGAGGCGCCCAAGAAGGGGAAAGGCCCAATCGTGGGCAGCTCTGCATGGGACGTTGAAAGCAGTCCGGAGCAACGCCCCCGCACTAAGCCGCGGGCCGCATCATAAGTGTTAAGACTTATATCCGCCCATAAAGTTTGTCCTCCTCATTGCATTGAAATTATTGGTTATGTTATTGTAGTCCGGCCCACAACAGCTCCCCACGATCCTTGTCAGGAGGTTCGCTGGATTCCAAGGCGATGGCCAGCGAGTCACCGCCGGCCGCTCACTCCCCTAAGGCCAAGGACGATGCGAAGGTGCTGTCCCGAAGGATTGTTCCAGGTGGGGAGAGGCTCAGTAGGCGCCAGAAGGCGAAACCCCCGTCACCGGACACCAGGGGGAATCAATCCCCAAGGAGACTGGTGGGGAGGGCCGTATTCAGTTCAGCCCTCAGCCGGACTCGATTCCGGAGACCGATGCGGCTCCGGAATCCAGCACGCAACCTCCTTCGAAAGAAGGGGGATGCCTATTCCGCCGGTGACCCCTGTCCAACCAGGGGCACCGGATAATCTGCTGGAAGCGCTGCGAGGCGCTTCCATTGTGGATGAGCACCGTGTCCTTATGGGCACGGTAATTGAAAGTGTTCAGTCCGCCAAGAGCGGACTAACCGAAGCCTACAGCAGCCTGTTAACAGGTTTTGAGGTAAGCGACGCAAAAAAGACAAAATCCCAATATGGACAGTAGCTCCTGAGACACTGTCCGGTGTTCGGAAAGAAAAAGCCAGACAGAGGATCAATCTCCTATTGCAGGAAACTAACTAAATTTTTCTGAAATGTAAACACAGGCATCGCTGTTGGCTGCAGCCTCGCATACTGCCAAAGTCTCCGGAGTGAAGCAGAAACTGGCGGAGGCCGAGGAGGAGCTGGGCCAGGTGAAGAGGCAGCTCCAGGAAAAACAAGGTAAGTAATAACCTGTTATGTATTCGAAAAAAGGAAAATGATATGCAATGACCGAAATGCCATGATGTGTACAGAGGTGACGACTGAGGTCGAGGCCCTGAAACAGGCCCTGGTTGAAGCCGAAGGGAAGGCTGTTAAGGAGCAGGCCGCTCGGAAGAAGCTCAAGGCCCGGGTCAACGAGGTCCAACAGGAGCTCGAGGACGCAGTGAAGAAGTGCGAGGCCTTGGAGCGTGATGCGTCGGTTCAAGAGGCCGAACTTGCTAAGGCTCGTCAGAGTGCAGAGGCAGCCCAGATTGAGGTCCAGGGCGTCCTCCAAGAGATCCAGGAGGCCAGGAAGATCATGGCGGGTAAGGCATTCAATATGCAAAGCAAGAATGTGAAGATGAAATATCGTTTACTAACCCATATTCGGAGTTCTCCAGGGGCTTTTACTGATCTTCCGTGTAGTGTGGCTGATGCCGCAGAGTTCTTCCGAGCCGAAGAAGAGAGCTCCACAGAGAAGCTGTTCTGGTCCCAGTATCTTGTGCCAGAACATCTAGTGTCCTTCAGCGATCAGCTAAAACAGCTGGTCGAGCTGCATAGGGTGGCCGAACTAGCCATGAAGGATTTAATAATCCGGTTGTGGCCAGCCGAAGCTATACCCGGTAGTTACTTCGGCCTCGTGAAGCGACTAGTGGATGCCTGTCCTCGGCTGGACGTCGTCAAGCGGTCCGTCTGCATTGAGGGTGCACGTCTGGCCTTCTCCTATTGCAAGGTCTGGTGGGCGAAGCTTGACGCTGTCAAATTAGCGACCAAGGGGCCGTCGGAGGGCAAGGAGCACTGCACACCCGAGCGATACTTCGGCGATGTCTTGGAGGGGTCCCACATTATTGCGAATTATTGTGCGAAAGACACTATCTTTGAATGAATGTATTCGAGCTCCCTCTACCTTGTATGATAAAACAAAGTGATTGTGCAATATAATGCTTGTTATGTTTTTAAATTTTTACTTCCTGTGCGGCCGTGTTGTATGAAATCTGAGGGTTAACCAGTCGTCGGCTTCTGCCCCCATGTAGGTAGTACCGGGGTGTTCGGGATGGAATCTAAACAATCTTGATCCAATTAGATGGTCCTTAAAGGAGATGTTTAGCTCAACGAACCAGGCAACTAGACTATGCGGCTGTAATGCCCTCACTTAGCCATAGGAGTTCGACAATAAAAACATGGGCGACACCCCTAGTATCTGAACTAGAGTGCTATAAGCGTCTGATTGGGAAGTACCAATCCTTCACGTAATGCGGAAGAAATCTCCAATGATTTGTAACCTCCGAACAGCTGACCGGCTCTCGCCGCATCATGACAGTAAGTTTTTGGCTTTCTCTACTAAGGTGCTCCTTTGGATAAACCAAGGCACAATCGCAGTAGTTCTCCCTTTACTACCTTAGTCGATATAGAGGAACGTAAGGTAGCAAGCACACGAGCCGGGCAACCCAACTATTTGACCAAAGACATGATTCGGAGCCAATGCATATAATGCTAAATTCGGGGTGCCGAACTATACTTATAAAAAGTGTTCGGACTTTTGTTGCCGTAATGTGGGGTGCTATGAAGCCCCTGGCAAACATCAAACGTACCAAAGTGTATGGGTGCTACCTGATAGGGTTATCCACAGGGGAGCTGAAAAAGAGAAAGAAAACAGAAAAGGTACAAAGGTAAAAAGCTGGGGTCCTAAAGCTCCAGCTGCAAACTGTTCTCATTGTAATTTAATTAGTACGTCAAGGCGCATTGATACAGGTAGTGCGATAAGCAACATGCTATTTGACATGCCGAAACCAAGGGAGAGCTGCATGTGGGTCCTGAAAAAACAGGTAGAGTTATCGTTAACGAAATCACCTAAAAAGTCCCCCGTATGTGTGTGTTTCTCGATGTCTTGGTGTGTTTATGCTTCAAGAGGACCGATGACCAGACCACCAGATGGGGCCTTTGGGATTGAGACCTGAAAAGAAAACAAGTAAAAGTGAAAGTATGTGTGTATCCGATGTCGGTTGAGCCGTACTATGGACCACAAGCTAGCTATGCCTCCGTCAATGCCCATGGGATTTTGAGTGCGTAGTTATGTACGCGCGGCACGAATGCCACCACTTTATCGGGACTGAGACGGAGGCCAGATTGCTAATTGAGCTCCTGACGAGCCGAGCTCTCCTACTGCAGAGTAGTTAGGACCCTCTTAATGGTGTCCATGGGCTTGGCTGCCGAATTAAGGTTCTGCTTGAGAAGGCCGCTCTGTACTTCTGCTGCCAAGGTAGCTGTGTGCTCTTCTGTATGGAGGGAGCGTTTCGTATTTCCATTGACCGTTATGATGTCGCGTGGACCGGGCATCTTGAGCTTGAGATAAGAATAGTGTGGTACTCTGTTGAATTGAGCAAACGTAGTTCGTCCGAGCAGTGCGTGATAGCCCCTGCGGAAGGGGACGATATCGAAGATTAACTCCTCGCTTCAGAAGTTGTCCGGAGATCCAAAGACAACCTCTAGTGTGATTGAGCCCGTACAGCAGGCCTCTACACCTGGAATGACTCCTTTGAAGGTAGTCTTGGTGGGCTTGATCTGTGATGGGTTAACGCCCATTTTTCGCGCAATATCTAGATAGAGTAGGTTGAGGCTGCTACCTCCGTCCATAAGTACGCGAGTCAGGCGGAACCCATTGATTATTGGGTCTAGGGCCAGTGCGACTGAGCCACCATGACGGATACTGGTCGGATGATCCCGGCGATCAAAAGTGACCGGGCATGACGACCATGGATTAAATTTTGGGGCAACTGGCTCTATCGTGTAGACGTCCCTGAGCGCACGCTTGCGCTCCCTCTTGGGGATGTGGGTAGCATATATCATGTTCACCGTTTTGAACTGAGGGGGAAACTTCTTCTGTCCCCGTGTGTTCGGTTGCCGGGGCTCTTCGTCATCGTCCTCGCTTTGCGATCCCTTTTCCCTGTTCTCGGCGTTTAATTTCTTGGCCTGCTTAAAAACCCAGCAGTCTCTATTTGTATGATTGGGTGGTTTGTCCGGGGTGCCATGAATCTGGACGGACGATCAAGTATGTGGTCCAAGCTGGATGGGCCTGAATTGTTCTTTTTGAATGGCTTCTTCCGCTGACCGGACTTAGAGCTGCTGAATCCGGCGTTGACCGCCGTATCCTCGATGTTTTCATTGTTGATTCGACGCTTGTATCTGTTGCGTCGTGACTTGTCTTTGTTATTTTTAACTTCAGGGGTACTGGCATCACTTGCATTGTTTTTGCTACGGGCCAACCAACTGTCCTCACCCGCACAAAAGTGGGTCATGCGTGCCGTGAGGGCCGCCATGGATTTTGGCTTTTCTTGGCCGAGGTGGCAAGCGAGCCATTCATCGTGGATGCTGTGTTTGAAGGCTGCTAGGGCTTCGGCATCTGGAAAATTGACGATTTGGTTCTTTGTAGTTAAGAACCTAGTCCAGAATTTCCTGGCGGACTCTCCAGGCTGTTAAACTATATGGCTTAAGTCATCAGTGTCCGGAGGTCGAACATATGTACCTTGGAAGTTATCGAGGAAGGCCTCTTCCATGTCCTCCCAGCTGCCAATAGAATTTACAGGCAGACTGTTGAGCCAATGCCTAGCTGGCCCCTTGAGTTTTAAAGGGAGGTATTTGATGGCGTGGAGGTCATCGCCGCGGGCCATATGAATGTGGAGAATGAAGTCTTCGATCCACACCGCGGGGTCCGTGGTTCCATCGTATGATTCTATATTCACGGATTTGAGCCCTTCTGGGAATTCATGATCGATGACCTCATCAGTGAAGCAATGAGGGTGTGCGGCGCCTCTATATCGGGCCGTATCGCGACATAGCTCTGATGGAGTCGGTCTACAGTTTGTAGCCCGCGCATGACTAAGTTTGTCATGTCCGAATAGGTGGCCGTCGTCGCGTGTCGAGGCACATACTCGCGATCCATAGATTGATCTGGTATGTCCTGCTTTATTGTTCAGGTTTTGCCAGAGGTCATATGTATGGCCGTGGGCTAATTTACCTCTACATGTGCGATGAGGCGGGGCGAGATGGTGTTCGGCGTGAGTTGCCGTTTTGTCTCGACCACGTGGTGGTCGGTCAGCCGCATTGTACGATGGTGGTATGTATTCTGGCACCTCCTCGTCAAACTGAGGTTGCAATTTGCGCTTTGGGTAGCTTTTGGTTGGGCACTTGAGGCCGTATTCTTCGGCTGCTAGGACATTGGTCCATTTGTCATTGAGCAGATCTTGGCTAGCTTGAAGCTGCTGCTGCTTCTTTTTTAGGCTCCTTGCAGTGGCTATTAGCTGGCTCTTGAAGCGCTCCTGCTCAAGAGGTTCCTTAGGCACGATGAAATCGTCGGTGCCGAGGCTCACCTCATCCTCGGAGAGCAGAAGATAACTTCCGTCCTCTGAGTCTTCGTGCATGGCCTGTTTACCAGGGCTAACCTGCCCATCTTCCCGTTCATCTTGTTCATTAGCTATTGCAACGGGGTGTTCATTGTCTTCGGCACCTTCTGGAGTGTTATCTTCTCTTGTGCCGGTGTTGTTGTCTTTACTGCGGCGTGACTTAGAGCGGCGCCGCTGACGCTGGTGCTTGGATTGTATTTTGGAAGGTTTATCGTTAGCTGGATCTTCCTTGTCATCGCCGCTATTCTCCTTTGGTGCATCCACCATGTATACATTATACGAGGAAGTGGCCGTCCAGTGTCCGGTGAACGGAGGGTTCTGGGCCTCTTCTTATCCGACATCGTCGTCCATACCGTCGATGTCCTCGGAGTCGTAATCAAGTGTGTCGGTTAAATCCTCGACTGTGGTATGAAGTGGGTGGCGGGTGGGGAGCAAAATTCTCCATCGTCAGCCCCTAGTTCGAACCAGATATAGTTCAGCTATGAGTCCTCCGTCGAGGACAGGTTCTTTAATGAGTTTAGTATGTCGCCCAAAGGCGAGTGCTGGAAGATGTCTGCGGCGCTGAATTCGAAGATCGATAAACGATCAAGTTCGGCGTCCGCAGGCTCACTTGGTTCAGAACTTATTGCCGGAAACGAGTCAGGAGTTCCGGTGGCACGGGTATCATGTGAGATCAAGTCTATGTGCGGCTCCAACGCCGTGGAATATGTGGCCTCCATGGTGGGGTCGATCCTCCCATCCTTGGATGGCACAGTCTGCTCTGGATCTAAGGTCAGAGCGGTTATGGGAGCTGCCTCCTGGACGCAGTCCGATGACAGATTTAGGTCATGTCCCTTGAGGTGACCCGGAGTGGTAGCCGCGGTCTCGAATCCGGCGAAGATCAAGACTCCACGGATGTCCGCAACGTAGTTCAAGCTCCCAAATCTGACCTGATGGCCAGGGGCGTAGCCTTCGATCTGCTCCAGGTGGCCAAGCGAGTTGGCCTGCAGAGCGAAGCCGCCGAACGCGAAGATCTGTCTGGGGAGGAAAAAATCCCCCTTGGGCAGCATCATTGTAGATGGTTGAAGGAGCCATCGAACCTCTTGATGATGGCACAGTGGAACTCTCAATGAAAGCACCAATGTCGGTGTCAAAACCGGCGGATCTCGGGTAGGGGGTCCCGAACTGTGCATCTAAGGTCGATGGTAATAGGAGACAGGGGACACAATGTTTTACCCAGGTTCAGGCCCTCTCTATGGAGGTAATACCCTATATCCTGATTGATTGATCTTGATGAATATAAGTATTACAAGAGTTGATCTACCACGAGATCGTAATGGCTAAACCCTAGAGGTCTAGCTTGTATGGCTATGATAATGTATATCTCCCTCCGGACTAAGTCCTCCAGTTTATATAGACACCGGGAGGATCTAGGGTTACACAAGGTCGGTTACAAAGAAAGGAATCTACATATTTAGTCGCCAAGCTGGCCTTCCACACTAAGGAGAGTCCCACCCGGACACGGGTGCAGTCTTTGGTCTTCGTATCTTCACAGCCCATCAGTCCGGCCCATGGCTAACAGGCCGGACGCCCAAGGATCCCTTAGTCCAGGACTCCCTCAGCAGGCCGATGTCGAGAAGGCCCGGGAGGCGGCAAGTCAATAGGCCACCAAGGAGGAGGCCGCTCGGCGTCAGCACTTGGTCGAGCTAAACTCCCAGGAGGAGGACCTTGCCGCTTGCGAGGAGAAACTCGCCACGACACTTTGTGGAAAGGATGAGGAGGTCAAGGAGCTTGTCGTGCAGCGGACCCAGGAACTGGAGCAGAGGCACAAGGAGGCCCTTAATGCTCAGGCCCAGGCCCATGCCGACAAGGTGAACGAGCTGGAGGTGGAGCGGGATGAGCTGAAGAAGCAGGTCCAGGAGCTGGCGGGGGAGAGGGACGCGGCCAAGGGCACCTGCGGATTTCATGGCAAGCGAGAACTCTAGATCAACCGCCTCACCGATGTCGCCGGCAGGATCACCATGCAGCTGGCTACCGTGGGGATGCCAAACGTGAGGTACGTCTTGAAGCTAAACGTGAGTCCTAATGCCAGGCTGACTCTGTTCTTTGAGGGTGTGCTCGGGGCCCTGGAGCGGTTCCGCTCCAACAGGGCGACCTCTCTGGCCGATGAGGCCCAGAGGCTTTGCCGGGGTCCCATGACCAAGGTCCTCACCAAGATGGAGTACAGGAACCCTAACCTCGACTACGAAGCTTCGCTGGATAGCTTTCCCGACGACATGGACCTCACGCCGCTCGAGGACCGCATCTAGCCCATCATCAGCCGCATCGACGGAGTTCGGAGGATACAAGGCCAGCACCGGGACTAGGCACCCCGTTCCTTACCACCACTGCAGGTTCATGACCAAGACAATTTTTATCTTTAGTTAGAAATGCAGCAACAAATGATGTAATATAACTCTACAGTACTTTTGGAACGATGCATGTTATTTTCCCGTTCGATCTCCCTTTGTATGTCCACCCTACGTTAATCGGGTAGGCTTGCTAGCGCAGAACCCAGGCCGCGGCGCCTTAAGGACGGATCCCCAATGGCCTGCCGGGTATGCTTGCTGCCGGGAAAACCACCCCACTGCTCCGAACGCGGCCGCTCGAGCTGTCGAGCGGACTCAAGACAGAACGAGAGCGTTGCCAGTCGCAGAAGGTCGCCCTGCCGTTCTCGACGCAGCCGCTCGAACTGTTGAGCGGACTCGAAACAGAACGAGGGCATTGCCAATAGTGGTAGGGCCCCATTGCGTGCAGGTTTTCCATACACAGGGCAAGATCGTCGAGGATGATAACCATATATATAAAAAGGAATTACTCAAAGTTTTGCATGACTTAGCTTTCCTGCCGCTGCGTGAGCGTTCACTGTGTCCACCGAGGACGCCACTTGTTCGGTCGTCTTCTTCTTTGAAGTGATGGCCACGATGAAGCTGCTGCTTCAATCAGACCAGATTTCCACAACTGCGCACCCCCTACCTAGCGCGCCATAGATGTCGGCGGGAAACGACACCTACGGGGTCACTGGGATCCCTTCTACAATTGGCGGGCGCGGGGTTGTGCAAAGAGCTGGTCTGGCGGTCAGCACGCAAATCGTTTACCCAGGTTCAGGCCGTGCAGACACGTAAAACCCTAGTCCTGCTTTGATGTATATTTGTGTGTTCTTGTGTTCCTGAACTAGTTGTGGTGTCTGTCTAGTCCAAAAGATCTGAATCCCTCTCCAGTACGCCCCGGGCCTCCTTTTATAGACAAAAGGGGTCGACATAGTGGCACACAGGAGGTGGAAAGGCGTATAGTGGCCGAGTCTATCCTCTGGCATCGTCGGACAAATGCATTTAATGCGCTGCCGATGTGCCCCTCTTGCTTTATTGGGGATGGCAAAGAAGCTCGTCCCAGCTGTCATCGCCTCGCCTGGCTCCGACGCGCGTCCAAGCTGACAAGGTGTTGTAGCGCCACGTTGGCTGGCTGCGGGGCTGGCACGGTGGTGGAGCTTTCACGAAGATCTGCATGCCACCACACAGGTGCTTGCTGAGTTGGTGTGGAGGCCGCGCGCTGCCATGCAGATACCTGCTCAGCTGGTCGAGCTAGCAGCTGCGTGGGAGCGACGGTAGAGTCTTGGCAGGCGTGGGCCTGGCTGCTGCCCCGTAGGTGTCTTCGGCAAGGGCCTTGCCAGGGCCCGACAAGGGTCTTGCCGCGATACCATGGTCGTCCTCGGCAAAGGTCTTGCCGGGGGTCTCGTGGACTTCCTTGGTAGGGATCTCGCCGAGGATCGTCGTCTTCTGGTTCTCGTTTGATCTCACGTATTTAGGATCTCTACAAAGATCTGCATGCCACCACGGAGGTGCCTCCTGAGCCTTGGTTCCAATTTAGTTGATGTCATTGGAAACCCTTGGGGCTCAAGGTTGGCACACTCCGTTGGAGTCAGGCAAGTTGCCCCGGCAAGGATCTTGCCGGATCTATGGAAGCCACCCCGGCAAGGGTCTTTTTGGGGGAGTCCACCTCGCCCTCTTGCTCTCTTTGCGCCCCTGGTCTTGGTGTTGCTTTGGTCATCTTGTGCTCTGGCATCCCTCCTCTGCCCTGCTCAGCATGGCCGTGGGCGTGGCTCTGACTGCCCGTGCACAAGTAAAGGGATACAAAAGGAGAGCCCCTACTTTTGTACACCGACACGTAGGCGGGTTACGGATGTGTTGGTGAGCCACCCAAGATGTAAGGGCGAGTTATCTATGGTTCGGGATTGCTAAATTCTGCTAAGTATGGAGCAAACAAGTTTCAATATGAATATCTATATTTTCGGATCTGTGAGCAGTTCAAAAAAGAAAAATAATTGCTAAACCTATAACAATGGTGACAGTAGTACTAATGAGCTACCCATTGAATCTGGGCAGAAGGCAGTTTGTCCAAGATGCAAGATGGATGTCAAACCTACAATCGTAGTATTTCCATGGCATTTTCAGATAAAAAACAAGTTTCTACTTAGGATATGGTGAAGTAAGAAAGGGATGAACACCGACCAATACCATGGACTCGAGTAACCTAATGTTGATCTAAGGAGGAAGAAAGGGATACCTGGCGGTGGTAGTGAGAAGCGGCGAAGCTCCGCTGAGTTCCGATGAAGGTGGGGCGGCATAGTGGACTCGAACGAGATGGCTAGCGTAGGTCGACGGCGTGGCGTGGCTTGCAACTTCTTGAGCTTGCGTTGGTTTATCACTTGAATAGGAAAGGGTGATGCAACAAAGTAGATATAAGTATTTCCCTCAGTTAAGAACCAAGGTATCAATCCAGTAGGAGATACACGCAAGTCTCCAATATATGCACCTACACAAAAAATCAAACACTTGCATCCAACACGATAAAGGGGTTGTCAGTCCCTTCACGGTCACTTGCAAAAGTGAGATCTGATAGAGATAGATATAAAAGCTTACTAAAACATAAAACAAAGTAAAAGTAAATAAATTGTAGCAAGGTATTTTTGGGTTTTTTACTTTATGTATAGATCTGAAAATAAATGATGGAAAATAAACCCAGGGGCCATAGGTTTCAGTAGAGGCTTCTCTCTTGAAGAAAATAATATGGTGGGTGAACAAATTAATGTCGAGCAATTGATAGAAAAGCGCAAAGTTATGATGATGTCCAAGGCAATGATTATTTATATAGGCATCACGTCTGTTTCAAGTAGACCGACTCCTGCTTGCATCTACTACTATTACTCCACACATCGACCGCTATCCAGCATGCATCTAGAGTATTAAGTTCATAAGAACGGAGTAACGCCTTAAGTAAGATGACATGATGTAGAGGGATAAACTCAAGCAATATGATGAAAACCCCATCTTTTTACCCTTGATGGCAACAATACAGGACGTGCCTCGCTACCCCTACTTTGTAACTCAGTGAGGACACAGCAAGATTGAACCCAAAACTAAGCACCTCTCCCATTGCAAGAAGAACCAATCTAGTTGGCCAAACCAAACCGATAATTCGAAGAGAAATACAAAGATATCAAATCATGCATATTGGAATTCAGATAAGATTCAAATAATATTAGTAGATAAGTTGATCATAAATCCACAATTCATCAGATCTCGACAAACACACCGCAAAAAAATATTACATCGAATAGATCTCCAAGAACAATGAGGAGAACATGGTATTGACGATCAAAGAGCGAGAAGAAGTCATCTAGCTATTAGCTATGGACCCGTAGGTCTGTGATAAACTACTCACTCTTCATTGGAAGGGCAATAGAGTTGATGTAGAAGCCCTCTGTGATCGCATCCCGCTCCGACAGGATGCCAGAACAGGCCCCAAGATGGGATCTCATGGATACATAAGGTTACGACAGCGGAAAAGTATTTTGGTGGACACTTCTGGTGGTTTGGGAATATTTTCTGAATTTATAGGCCAAAGATTAGGGTTGGAGGACTCCTGTGGGGCCCACAAGCCAGCGCCCCCTAGGGCGCGCCCTGAGGACTTGTGGATCCCTCGGGACTCTTCTGCCTTCCTCTCCAAGTCGTACTTGTGTCTTCTGGTCCAAGAAAAATCATCATGGAAGATTTATTCCGTCTAGACTCCGTTTGATATTCCTTTTCTATAAAACCAAAACAAGGAAAAAACAGAAACTGGCAATGGGCTCTAGATTAACTAGATGATGCCCCACACATTGCTGCGGGAATTCTTAGTCCTATGCGTATGATAATACATAAATTCAATATCTTTGTTGCGTAGCAGATATATGATCTTAAGATGAAAATAAATAAAATGGACACAGTTTTGGAGTGTAATTATAAAGGAGTCTTTTTATGATACCTTGGTACTCCCCAAGGCCTATGTGGAGTACCAACTAAATCTAGTCATTAATATTGGAGGGCCTTTGATACATTTTACAGTTCACATGGTGGTTTGATTACCCTAATCCAATCAACTTGTGTCTATGGCGCCGCCACAGCGACCGAATCAGCCGCCGCCATCTCAGTTTCTGAGATCCATCGCCTTTGTTGTAGACGAATCTACCGGCGTTGTTGAAATCAAAACGATCTCCTTTGTTATAAACGAATCTTCCGGTGTTACTGAAATCAAATGGGCCGCCCCTGTAATTTGTTGATCTTAAATTCCCCCATTTCCATATTCAGTCAACAATATTGATTGATGGTAAACTAACGTGATTCAGAAATCCTTGTTGGATCGTTCATGCCTGCATGATTTTCTGTTTCTCTTCTCCAAGGGAAGAAGGACCATACGCTTGTGCATGATCGAAGAACTCGCTGGTGCATGATCGAAGGTGCATAAGTTGGAGCATGATCAAAGAACTCGCTGCAGCTGACCACCGGAGTAGCATCATACTAATCATCAAACTTTGGATCTGAGCCTAGCTCTTTTATATGACGAATATACCCTCAGAATTAAGGTACTCCCTAGTATTTGGCTGCAGTACTCCTCGATGCTTACACTGGAGTACCATTTAAGCACCCCCATTGGATCGGAACAAATGGATGACTCATATTAAACTCGGGGTACTAGAAAAGAACTCTTATAAAGATAACAAACTCTTTATTATTTGATACTATAATAAATATATGACATATAATCTCATATGATTTATATACAAACCAATGTATATATACACAATATATTCTAAAATGAAGACGACACGAAGGGTCATGTAAAAATTGTCGTTTTGAGATACTTATGTGTGAGGCTCCTGTTGTAAATCAATCTTCTGCATCTTAGTACATAAGTTCTACGAAGTATAGCCAAGTAGGTGCTACATAAGTTTAGAGAAGGAAGTCTTGAGACAATTGGCAAGGGCACCACAAATCAAATTTTAGAAGTACATTGGAAATAACACCACCTGATAGCTATATCAAATGCTTAATGGAGAAAACTAATTATGCTCCTGGTTTCACTCTAGGGCTTCAAAGCTTGTGTGGAGTCATTTAGTAAGAACCTCCCTACAAAGCAGCATGAATACAAAATCAGATGACACAATTTGATAACAACCCTGAAGAATAACTAATGACCATGCATCGTTGGGATAGAAAATAGTACAAACACCCATTCATCTATGTGTCTGGCAAAAACAACTAGCAAGCCATGTAGAATAACCTCACAGTTAGTAAGACAGTAGAGTAGGGTTATGAATGGAGCGATGGAGGAATCATGAAGTACCAGACATGAATCAGATGGCCTGATATTGGGAGATACATAAGGAACTCCAAATTTTGCCCGACATTATAACTTGTATGTGTCGGCGTTCTAGGAACGGGGGTCCCCAGACTTGCCTGCCTGCGGCCAGCGGCGTGGCTCAAAGGGGGGCCCAGCACGGCCCATCTTCATCAACACAGACTCAAGACCCTCGCGAGGGGCCAAGCCTCGTGGGGCGGACGACACGGAGCTTCCTCAGGCATGGCCTCATCAGGCTGGCTCGCGAGGAGGCGGAGAGATCAAGACGGGGTACCTCACGAGGTGCCCGTGATGCAAGCCATGACGACCAAAGGCGCCAGGCGGGCGCCAGCCGTGCAGTGTCCTCCTTTCCTCTTTGGTGCAAAGGGAGCAAGCGCAGGCGAGAGCATCAAGCAAAGGCACCTGTTTCGGTGCAACGAGACCAAGACCAGTCCAACGGCAGGGAGGAAGTCATTGTGGAGCCCAAGCCAGCATCACCACCAGAGTCTTTGGCAGGCGAGGACCAACTTTAGTCAGGATAAGTGTACCAGATGTTCCCCTTCAAAATGGCCAATTGTTGGCGCCCTTCTCGCTCAATATTTGGGAAGAGGCCCAGGGCCTTTGCCTGTAAATAGGACCAGCCACCCACAGGGTAGGGATGTTCGAGATCGATCGGTGGGAGATCAATCAGAGAGAGATCGAGAGGAGATCGATCAGAGAGAGAGAGAGAGAGAAGGGTGACTGAACTCCTCCTAGCAGTTCATCCCCGCCAGCCAAGAACAGACCCTCGCGATGCTGTTCTTCCTTGTATTGCTCATCATCATCATCAACCCAAGAGGCAATCCACCACACCACACACTGGAGTAGGGTATTACACCACAACGGTGGCCCGAACTAGTATAAACCATGTGTCTCTTGTGCTGTTCTTTCCATAGCTTAGATCTTAGCAAGGCGGAGGGGTGCAGGTAGGTAGAAGGCGAAATCTCCGCGCGCCCCCCAGTGTTCGAACCTCAAGGGTCTGCCAGAACCCGAAATCCGACATTTGGCACGCCAGGTAGGGGTGCGCCGGAATTCGTCTTCCACCACCCCATTCTCCTCCGACCGTCGCGTCCATGTCTGACGCTCGTCGGGCCCGCGCCGAGCGCCGGGCCGCTCTCGCTTCCCGCGTCGCCCAGACGGCTCCTGTCGGCGGGCGTCCTCGCTGTTCCTCGTCACCTGCCATCAACGCCGCCACTGGCCCGGCGAGGGACGAGCAGCAAGCGTCGTCTCAGCATCCGTCCGTGCGGCAAGACGGCCGCACCGCTACTCCCTCGCTCACCCCAGCTGGTTCTTCGTCCCGCGCGCTCCGCGCACCCATGGAGGCTCGAGCTGCGCTCATCGCGGCAAACGAGCTCCTGCGCTACCGTCCCGTCGACGACGTCTACGAAGAATGGCTCGACCGCGTCGCCGAGCTCGTCTGCGCCGCAGGGGGCTCTCCTGCGCCGTCCGTTCCGCTGCACCGCACCCCGCCCCGCGCTGGCGACGAAGCTCCGGCGGCGCCCCGGCCGCCTCCTCCTCAAGAAGGCGCCATGGCTCCAAGGCGCGTGGCCCCTGGGCGGAACCCGCTCCGTCAGGTGCCAGCACGGCAAGAGCAGAGCTGCCAAGAAGTCCCTCGCCCGCAAGAAGCTACCCGGGCGCTCCCTGCTCCAGCACGTCGCGACCATGCTCCTGCTCCCGCACGTCGAGACCCCGCGCTGCTCGCAGCTGCAGTGCGTGGGGACATGCAAGACCAAGCTCTCCGTCACCCAAGGCCTCCCGTGGCCAAAGCAGGCTGCCGCGCCTTCACCATTGAGCTACGCAGCGTCACGTGGCCCGGCAAGTTCAAGCCGGACCTGCCTCCTCGTTACAACGGCACGGCCGACCCTGCGGAGTTCCTCCAGCTCTATGAGCTGGGCATCGAAGCTGCCAACGGAGACGAGAAGGTCATGGCGAACTGGTTTCCCATGGCGCTCAAGGACGGGGCCCGCACCTGGCTCCTGAACCTGGCTCCAGGCACGATCTCCTCCTGGGACGAGAGGCGCACCCGCTTCATCGCCAACTTCCAAGGTACTCGCGACTGGCCACCCGCCGTGAGCGACATGCACCGCATCAAGCAACAACCCGGAGAGACCCTGCAGAAGTACATCCAGCGCTTCAACAACGCACGCCTCAAGATTCCCAAGGTGACTGAGGAGGCCATCATCTCAGCCTTCTCCGACGGCGTGCGCGATGTCAAGATGAAGGAGGAGCTGGCGATGCATGAAGACCTGTGCACTTCCTTGGAGTTGTTCAACTTGGCAACCAAGTGCGCCAGGGTTGAGGAAGGGCATCTCTCCCTCCTCGAGCTGCCTGCCGCAGACCCAGAAGAGAAGAAGCCCAAGGCCAAGGATGTGAAGCGCAAGGGGGCTGCCGTGCTCGCGGCAGAACCAGACACCAAGCGGGGCAGAGATCAGCCCGAACCTTCCAAGGGCGGTCGGTACTGTGTGTACCACGGCCTCCACACCCACAACACCAACGAATGTCAAGAGCTCCGAGCCATGCGAGAAGGAAGGATCGGCCGTCGCCCCGACCGCGGTGACCGGGGCTACGGTCGAGGAGGAGGAAGGAACGCAGGACGCTGGGAAGACCGCGGCCCGCGCCAAGGGTGGCGCGATCAACCTCGTGAGGATCGCTGGCAAGACCCGCCTCACAAGGGAGACTGGAGGAATCAGCCTCGCGAGGATCGCCCGCAAAGCAACGCAGGCCTCCCTCCACTGCCGCCGCAGCCAAGGAGAAACGAGGACCGCCATCAGGACGAGGGGGCTGGGGGCTTCCAGGAGCCGCGCGCGATCGCCTGCATCCTGGGCGGGGCTCAAGCCCCAGCCTCTCAATGCATCTTCAAGCAGTTCGCCCGCGAAGTGAATGCAGTCCTCCTCAAGCTCGAAGCCACGCGCCCTCTCAGGTGGTCGGCGTGCGCCATCACGTTCAGCTCAGCAGATCAGCTCAAGTGTGCGGCTACAGCCGGAGTCCTCCCGATGCTTTGTTCCCCAATCATCAGCAACGTGGTGGTCACCAGGACCCTCATCGATGGCGGGGCAGGGCTCAACATCCTGTCCATGGAAACATTCAACAATCTCCAAGTGCCCTACAGCCAGCTTCAGCCAACCAAGCCTTTCTCTGGAGTCACCGACGGCTCCACAGTCCCGATTGGGCAGGTCCGCCTCCCTGTCACCTTCAGGGCACGCGACAACTACCGCACCAAGCTCATCGACTTCGACGTCACTCACATTCGCCTGGCGTACAACGCCATCCTTGGGTACCCAGCGCTGGCCAAGTTCATGGCCGTAACTCATCACGGCTACAACGTCCTCAAGATGCCAGGAAGTGGCGGAGTCATCACGGTGCCCTGTGAAGAGAAGGACGCGGTGTGTTCCCTGGAACGAGCCTTTCAGGCCGCATCACTGGAAGACCCGGATCGCGGAAGCAGGAGGCTTCCTGAGACCGCCCCCAAGAAGAACAAGACATCGTCCGGCCCGGCCCCTCAGGAGGCAGGCCCCTCTGGGCCCGCTCCTGCCCAGGGGGAACCTCCTTCCATCGCATAGGAAAGCGCGCCCGACACCCTCCTCAGGCAGGGCTCGGGGGCTCTCCCCTGGAGGGCCACCGACCTGGCTAGGGTCACGAGGGAGGCGCTTGGGCACCACATGGAGGCGTGTTTCGAAGCACGTTTCCCTCAAGGAGTAAGGCAAGGAGAGCCAGACCCTCATGAGTTCGTCAGCAAGGCCATTCAGGAGCTACATGAGTCAAGAGTCATGAAAGGCGGCCGCCGCCTACCAGCAGTGGCTCCCCATCCAGGCGAGGATGGTGGGCTGCGCGTCTGCATCGACATACCAGGGCTCAATCGAGTCGCCTCTCTGGAGCGCCTCTGGCCCTCGCGAGTGGGGCGCTGCGGAGGTCCACTCCACAGCTACGTTCGCATGCCTTATGGCTTGCCGAACGCGGCTGCCATGTACCAGCGCCTCATGAGGGACATCATGGAGGCTCAAGAGGCCAGGCGTTCCGCAGACCTGGCGGAGATGGAGATGGTCCGCGAGGGGCCACCAGCGCCTCCGGAGCCTCCCGAGTCCCCTGGGCCTGGGGGCTCGTGAGGATCGGCTTCCGCAGCCCACCGAGTCTGCTACACCAACACTCCTTCGTCCTCAACATCATCAGGTGACATCTTTCAAGTTTCGTTTCCAGCTGGGAGCTCCCCCCCAGGGCTGCATTATTCCCAGGCCGCGTGGGTCCGTCCCTGCGGCATATATCCCTTTTATTTCATGTTGTTAGCTTA
This sequence comes from Triticum urartu, assembly GCF_056163025.1. Classification (NCBI taxonomy): domain Eukaryota; kingdom Viridiplantae; phylum Streptophyta; class Magnoliopsida; order Poales; family Poaceae; genus Triticum; species Triticum urartu. The sequence goes on from NC_141874.1 coordinate 401,106,589, forward strand.
CCTTGTTGGGGGCACCCCTCGGGCTGCATCATCCCCCAAGTCGCTTGAGCCAGACCCAGCGGCATGTATCCCTTTTGCGTTTATTTCCGGCTATGCGTTCGATCCACCATGCTTGATTATTTGATGCCTGTCCACGGCACCTCTTCTTCTCCATGCCGACCACTTGCACGTTAAAGGGTGGGTACCTGAGCATCGCGACTCAGGGCTCTTACTGGCTCTCCAGCCCTCACCCTCTGGCTTTGTCCATGGCATCGCGACCTGGCATACCAGCGACGGCTGAGACCAGCTCGAGGGCCGGGACCCGAGGACGTAGAGTGCCGGCATCTAACCAAATTTGCAGGCACACATCACAAGATAAGGCCCAGTGCCAGGCGCAACCCACCTAGAGGTAGGGCCCCGTGAGTCCCGCACTGGCTCACGGGTGCCCAGATACACCTCGCCAGGCCCTACCGTGCCAGCCACGTGTCAGGGCGGGGCTGTACACGCCCCGGGGGCTCCTCCCAGAGGGGAGCCCCCTCCCACGTACCAGTGGAAGCACCATGCTCCGTGCTGGCTGACGACACTGCCGAGGAGCGGCTATGCCCGTACACATACGGAAGCGCTATGCTCCGCGCTGGTGACAAACAACTGAGGGTGGCCCCCGGGCCGCATCAACCTCAGGGAGCCCAGAGCTCAGTGTCTAGCCTCATCGTAACGCCTCCCCTCGGGAGTGCCGCGCGAGGGGGCTGGGCACGGGGGCTGCGCCTGGGTCACGCCCAGACGCACGCCGCCCAGCCAGGGCCCCCTGGGCCTGGTTTGTCGCGCGTCTCTCCCCGAGCGGAGCCAAGGTACGAAGGCCGTTTGAGCGTCAAGGGGGACTCCTGAGCATCGCGACTCAGGAGCGTAACTGGTCACGTAGCCCCTCACTCGTTAGTTCCGAAAGGCTAACGGCGGCTGAGGTATGCGCGCGGCCGGGCTCTGCAGACGTAGAACGGTAGATCCACCCACATTACACCTTCCTACTTGCTGTTCGTGCGCCAAGGGGGACTCCTGAGCATCGCGACTCAGGAGCCTACTTGTCACGTAGCCCCTCACTCCTTGGTCCCATCCTGGTTTCCGGTCGGGGCTAACGGCGGCTGAGGTATGCGTGGGGCCGGGCTCTGCCGGCGTAGAACATAAGCAAGTAGGAAGGAAAAGCGTAAATTTCAAGGAATTCAAAAGCAAATATTACAGTCCACACTGTTATCTCAATGCCAAACGCAAGTTTAAACGCCTCCCCGAGGCATGATACATGTGCAGGAATTAAAGGCAGGACAGGAGCCGCAACGGAGTCACTTGTCGGCGGTGGAGCAGTGCGGAGTGGGTTCGCCTCATGGAGCAGTGGGGTCGGTAGCGCCTTGCTTCGGCTTGGTGCTGAAGGCCCGGAACTTCCCCAGCAGAGCCTCCGCGCGACCCTTCACGGCCTCGGCAGCGGCAGCGGCAGCGGCACGCTCATCGCTTACTGGCTCCAGCAGGCTGTCGAGGTCGACGCCGGGATCGCGAAGGTAGATGTGGGTGAGCACCCGCGTCAGCGCTGCAGAAGATAGGACACGTGCCTTGGCCTCGGCCGTGGGGCCAAGGCCAAGGGCGACATCTTCAAGAGCACGAACCAGGAAGGGAAGCAGCTTCGCGGGGCCATCCTCGGCGCCAGCCAGCGGGCTCTCCAGGCCGCTGTCGTAAAGCGTCCTCAGCGAGGAGCGAGCCTTCGCCTCCATCTCCATGAAGGCCACGCGGTCCTCGGCAAGAACCTGGGCCTTGTCGTCCAGCTCGACCTTCCTTGCCCCCAACTCCTGCTCCAGCGCGCCTAGGCGGTCGCGGCGCTTCCTGAGCTTGACCTCCCTCTCCTTGACGGCCGCCTCGCGAGCCTTCACGCCTTCTTCCTGCTCTTGGCGAAGGCGGACCTCTTTCGCGAGCTGGTCCCGCATGCCTTACAGCTCGTCCTCCAGCGCCTTGCAGCGACCACGGACGTCGACCACCCCCTAGGGCTGCGTCATGAGCAGCCTTCGCCTCAAGGACGGCCTGCTTCTCCTCATCGCAAGCCGTCGAGGCCTGGACCAGTGCCGCCCGAATCGAAGCGTCGGAGCGAATCCATCCTGAAGCCAGCTCCAAGCGGCCAGCCACCAAGCGAGGGTCGGCGCCAAGAAGATCCTGCCGCAGCCGGTCCAGCTCAGCAGCAGCACGATCCAGAACGGCAGGAGGAGTCAGAGAGACAGCAGTCGGTGGAGTAGAAGGAGAAGGCGGCAGCGCGGCCACAACATCCTGAGGCGGAGCCTGCTGCGCCCCAACGGCTGTAGTGGCGGCAGCAGGCAAAGGCACCTCGGGAGTCACTTGGGCCATGGGGGCTGAGCTCGCCCCAGCCGGCTCAGCCAGGCCTCGCGAGGACGATCGGGCAGGAGAAGCCCGTGCGTCATGGTCACCTTCCTTCATGGGCAGAGGCGCTGCCACGGATGGAACCTCAGGAGTTCCCTTCGGCTTCTTTGCTGCGGGCACCAGCCTATCCAAGAGATGCGGACGTCAAGCCTCAGAAGCAGAACAAGAAATAAAGACAAGAATCAAGCGCTTATGGGTCGTCGCCAGTGAGCTCAAGCGGCCTCCGGCCAAATTTGAAGCCCGAAAGCCGGCTGGAGGGGTCAACCTCGGGAAGCTTGGAAGCGGAAGGTGCGTCTGTGGTCCGCCTCGGGGCCGGGGCAGTCCCGCGGGAGAACAGCCCGGTCCTGTCCTTCTTCGGGATCGGGGGCAAGCTCCCGCCGTCCTGCTCGTCGTCATCCTCGTCGTCATCGCTCGGAGAGAGGCGGAGAACGCGGGACCTGCACCGGGGGAGGGGAGCCCTCGACTCTCCGTCAGTCGCCTCGGAGTCAGGCCCTTTTTCCCGCTCTCCTCCTTCCTCCTCTTCGCTGGAGTCGTCGGAGGGCACGTCCACCGGTTCCTCGGGAGTTTCCATGGGCACGGGCCCGTCCCCGTTGAAGACAGACATGGACTCCACTACCTACTCCTAGTCGTCGCGGAGGAACAAGGGCGTAGGAGCACCCTCCAACCTCGCCACATCGCCCCCGACCAGGGATTCGAGGACCGCTGCCAGATCTTCGTCGGCCAAGGCCGCGGGGCTCGGATGGGGCCTCCACATTGGAAGTGAGTACTGCCGAAGCGGAGCCAGCTGGTGCTCCAGGAATTCCCTCAGCAGCGACGCGCCGGTCAGCTTCGCCGCCGCCATGTTGGCCGGCCTCAGATCCGCGTCCATCTTTTCCAACACCAGCTTCGCGCGGGGGTCCGCGAGCTCCGCTCGACCCCAATCGCTGGAGCTCGTGGGTTGCTCCATGGGCAAGATCAGCTGAGGATGGATACGCCCGGCATCCGCCAAAACCCACTTGCTCCTGAAGCCCTCAATCCTTTTCCCGGGGTTCGAAATGGCAATGGCGCCACCGTACGCGATGAAGCTCGCGCACGCGGAAGCAGGACCGCGAGAGGTCCAGAGGTAGAAGTAGTGGCGCAGCAAGGCCACTGAGGGTTGCACCCCTACGTGAGCCTCGCAGTAATAGGCGAAGATTGCCAGGAGAAGGACGGAGTTGGGGTGGAGATGCAAAGCCTGTAGCTTATAATGGCGGAAGACAGAGAAGAAGAACTCGGAGAAGGGAGGCACCAGGCCAGCAGCAATGGCGCTTACGAAGAACGGATAGAAGGTGCTCCCTTGGCCCTCAGGGGTGGCGGAGCCGGCCTTGAACACCTTCGCCCCGTCGATGCCCCGCGCCGCCGCCATCTGGCGCAACCGGGCGAGGCTCGCCTCCGACATGTTCGGCGAGTCCAGGGCAGACGAGTACCAAGCTACGGCCGGGGACTGACGAGGCGCTGTGGCTTCCTAGGTCACGCGGTTGGAGTAGATTTGGAAATTTTGGAGGAAGGAAGGAGAGGCGCAAGAAAGGGGATGCAGATGTCGCTCCTTTATCAACTCGCGCGGTTGCTAAGGCGCTCATGTCCAATCAACCGCCACGCGGCACCCAAGGCCGCAGGCTGTTAGGGCCCGCGGCGCTTCGCCCTTGCCCTTGTCACCTCCCTACACGGTCAAGTCCGGGCGCGCCTTGGGCCCAGGGGCTACTGTCGGTGTTCTGGGAACGGGGGTCCCCAGACTTGCCTGCCTGCGGCGTGGCTCAAAGGGGGGCCCAGCACGGCCCATCTTCATCAACACAGACCCAAGACCCTCGCGAGGGGCCAAGCCTCACGGGGCGGACGACACGGAGCTTCCTCTGGCATGGCCTCATCAGGCTGGCTCGCGAGGAGGCGGAGAGATCAAGGCGGGGTACCTCACGAGGTGCCCGTGACGCAAGCCATGACGACCAAAGGCGCCAGGCGGGCGCCAGCCACGAAGTGTCCTCCTTTCCTCTTTGGTGCAAAGGGAGCAAGCGCAGGCGAGAGAATCAAGCAAAGGCACCCGTTTCGGTGCAATGAGACCAAGACCAGTCCAACGGCAGGGAGGAAGTCACTGTGGAGCCCAAGCCAGCGTCACCACCAGAGTCTTTGGCAGGCGAGGACCAACTTTAGTCAGGATAAGTGTACCAGATGTTCCCCTTCAAAATGGCCAATTGTTGGTGCCCTTCCTGCTCAATATTTGGGAAGAGGCCCAGGGCCTTTGCCTGTAAATAGGACCAGCCACCCATAGGGTAGGGGGGTTCGAGATCGATCGGTGGGAGATCAATCAGAGAGAGATCGAGAGGAGATCGATCAGAGAGAGAGAGAGAGAGAAGGGTGACTGAACTCCTCCTAGCAGTTCATCCCTCCCCAGCCAAGAACAGACCCTCGCAAGGCTGTTCTTCCTTGTATTGCTCATCATCATCAGCCCAAGAGGCAATCCACCACACCACACACTGGAGTAGGGTATTACACCACAACGGTGGCCCGAACCAGTATAAACCCTGTGTCTCTTGTGCTGTTCTTTCCATAGCTTAGATCTTAGCGAGGCAGAGGGGTGCAGGTAGGTAGAAGGCGAAATCTCCGTGCGCACCCCAGTGTTCGAACCTCAAAGGTCTGCCGGAACCCGAAATCCGACAGTATGAGCAGAAACATGCATGCATAAAACAAAATTAACATCCCCCGCGAGGTAAATTTGTGAGATATAATTAGGTATTAAGGTAAGTGATTAGTTTTTTTTGCGGGGAAGGTATGGGATTAGTTACCATCTCACGGGCTAGTTATTTGGATCATCAAAGGAAAGGTACTCCCGAACGACACCAAGATGCATGCCGGATGTATTACATGCTCTACTCCATTGGGCGGATCGAGAACGATTGGGCCCCCGACACTGCTAGCTTCCTCCCTGAGCGGTGGACCAACGATAACGACAGGTTCCACATCGCAAGTTCATGGCGTTCCATAGTGTTGTGGCTATTCCTAGCCAAGGAACCAGCGTACCTAGAGATGTAGATGGTGTATGTTCTTTAGGTTCGAGTATGTGGAGGGCCATGTCGTCAAGTACCTATGATGAGTTGATGACCATCCTTTCGGTGGCGCATGGCCTGAAGGTCCGCTTCTTCACGTTACATTTGTTTGGTGGAGAAGATGAAGATAAAGAGAGCCAGTTGTTGGGGAGATGATGGAGATGGAATTTTTTTGTTGACGTGAGATGATGGAGATGTTATGCCATATACTCCATGGAAAATTAATCGGTGGAGGAGTTGACTGGGGATACATAGGGTCGCAGAAACATTGGTACTCCCTCCGTTCCTAAATATAAGTCTTTTTAGAGATTCCACTACAAACTACATAATATTTTACAGTGTAGATTCACTCATTTTTCTCTGTATGTAGTCCATAGTGAAATTTCTAAAAAGACTAATATTTAGGAACGGAGGGAGTACTACTTGCGGGTGGGCCGCGTGGTGGATGGAGTAATTAGTGTGTTGATTACGATAAAAAGAAAACTGGCCGGTGTTTGGAATTGAGCATTGATGTGTCATGCATGCTGACATGGACAGTGTAGCGCTGATGTGTCAAGCGTGGTTATGTGGACAGTGTGCATGTAGAGAGAATTGGTAGTAGTGGGGATTAAATTCTTAATAATATAGGATAAGTCAGTCCCAAAAATAATATAAAATAGCATATTAATGCATATAAAACATCCAAAACAAATAATATAATAGCATGGAACAATAAAAAATTATAGATACGTTGGAGATGTATCAAGCATCCCCAAGCTTAATTCCTGCTCGTCCTCGAGTAGGTAAATGATAAAAATAGAATTTTTGATGTGGAATGCTACCCGACATATTTATCCAAAACTTGAAAACTTCAAAACACAAAACTCAATAGAAAACTCATGAGATCTGTTAGTATAAGAAAATAAATCACCACTTTTTGGTACTATTGTGAACTCATTCTTTATTTATATTGGTGTAATATCTACTGTATTCCAACTTCTCCATGGTTCATACCCCTCGATACTACCCATAGATTCATCAAAATAAGCAAACAACACATAGAAAACAGAATCTGTCAAAAAACAGAATAGCTTGTAGTAATCTGTAAACTTTGTATACTTCTGTAATTCCAAAAATTCTTAAAAATTAGGACAACAGAGGCAATTCATATATCAATCTTGTATGAAAAACCAGGATTTTATCATGTTCCAGCAGCTCAGATCAATTATATTTCTAGGCGCAAAAGTTTCTGTTTTTAGCAAGATCAAATCAACGATACACCAAAGTATCCGAAAGGCTTTACTTGGATAAAACACTAATTAAAAACACCAAAACACAATTACTAAAGAGGTAATAATGTGTATTTATGGAAAAATAAAACCAAAAACATTAAAATAAAATAAAATTGGGTTGCCTCCCAACAAGCGCTATTGTCTAACGCCCCTAGCTAGGCATAAAACATAGGTCTATGTATTGTCAGCTTTGGTATGCAATCCATAAGTAGCTCTCATAATAGCTTCATATGGCAATTTATTTTTCTTTCTTGGAAAGTGTTCATGCCCTTCCTTAACGGAAATTGAAATCTAATGTTTCTTTCTTTCATGTCAATAATTGCACCAATTGTTCTAAGGAAAGGTCTACTAAGAATAATAGGACATGTAGGATTGCAATCTATATCAAGCACAATGAAATCTACACACACATAATTCCTATTTGAAACAATAAGAACATCATTAATTCTTCCCATAGGTTTCTTAATAGTGGAATCCGCTAGATGCAAATTCAAAGAACAATCTTCAAATTCACGGAAACCTAGCACATCACATATAGTTCTTGGAATCGTGGAAATGCTAGCACCCAAATCACACAAAGCATGGCACTCATAATCTTTAATTTTAATCTTAATTGTAGGTTCCCACTCTCACAAATCTTTCTAGGGATTGAAACTTCCAATTCAAGTTTTTCTTCAAAAGATTTCATCATAACATCAACGATATGTTTAGTAAAAGCTTTATTTTTATTATAAGCATGAGGAGAATTCAACATTGATTGCAACAAGGAATACAATCTATCAAAGAGCAATTGTCATAATTAAAGTCCTTGAAATCTAAAAGAGTGGGTTCATCGCTACTTAAAGTTTTGACCTCTCCAATCCCACTTTTATCAATTTTTGCATTAAGATCTATAAACTCTGAATCATTGGGACACCTTCTAGCTAAAGTTCACTCATCTCCAGTCCCATATTTATCAAGATTTATATTAGAAAACAATGATTTAATAGGAGTTACACCAATCACTTTAAGATCTTCATCATTATTATCACAAGAAATCGAAGAAAATGCTTTTACAAACCAATCTCTCTTAGCACGCATCCTAGAGGTTCTTTCTTTGTACTAATCAATAGAAATTTTAATAGCTTTCAGAGATTCATTAATATCATACTTGGGTGGCATAGATCTAATTTTCAAAGAATCAATCTCATGAGAAATTCTATCAACGTTCCTAGCCAAATCATCAATCTTAAGCAATTTTTCTTCAACCATAGCATTGAAAACCTTTTGCGAATTAATAAATTCTTTAATATTGTTCTCAAGATCAGAGGGAATCTTATTATAATTTACATAAGAATTTTTGTAGGAATTACCATAATAATTAGAGGAATTACTAGGAAACTTCCTAGTTTTGAAATTACCTCTGTACGCGTTATTACTAAAATTATTCCTACCAACAAAATTGACATCCATAGATTCATTATAGTTCTCAATCAAAGTATACAAAGGCATATCATTAGGATCAATAGGAGCACTCCTACTAGCAAACAATTTCATAAGTTCATCCATCTTTCCACTCAAAGTATTAATTTCTTCAATCGCATGCAGTTTTTTACTAGTGGAAGATCTTTCAGTATGCCATTGAGAGTAATTAGCCATAATATTATCTAGGAGTTTAGTAGCTTCTCCTAATGTGATTTCCATAAAAGTACCTCCCGCAGCCGAATCTAAAAGATTTCTAGATGCAAAATTCAATCCGACATAAAAAATTTGTATGATCATCCATAAACTTAAACCATGAGTAGGGCAATATCTTATCATCAATTTCGGCCTCTCCCAAGATTGTGCAACATGTTCATGATCAAGTTGCTTAAAATTCATTATATCATTCCTAAGGGAGATGGTCTTAGCGGGAGGAAAATACTTGGAAATAAAAACATCTTTACACTTATTCCATGAATCAATACTATTTTTAGGCAAAGATGAAAACCAAGTTTTAGCACGATCTCGTAGTGAGAATGGAAATAGCTTCAATTTAACAATATCATTATCCACATCTTTTTTATTTTACATTTCACACATCTCAACGAAATTATTTAGATGGGATGCGGCATCTTCACTAGGAAGGCCGAAAAATTGATCTTTCATAACAAGATTCAGCAAAGCGGCATTAATTTCATAAGATTCCGCACTAGTGGCGGGAGCAATCGGAGTAATAATAAAATCATTATTATTAGTATTGGAAAAGTTACACAACTTGGTATTTTCTTGAGACATCGTGACAAAGCAAGCAATCTAGCACACTAGCAAACGAAAAGCAAACAAAAAGACGAACGGAAGAAGAGCGAAAAAAGGGCAAATCTTTTTGTGTTTTTCCGAAATCGTTTTAGAAGTGGGGGAGGGGAAAATGAGAGGCAAATGGCAAATAATGTAATGCAAGAGATGAGAGTTTATGGTGGGTACTTGGTAGGCTTGATGTAGATCTCCCCGGCAACGGCGCTAGAAATTCTTCCTACTACTTCTTGAGCTTGTGTTGGCTTTTCCCTTGAAGAGGAAAGGGTAATGCAGCAAAGTAGAGATAAGTATTTCCCTCAGTTAAGAACCAAGGTATCAATCCAGGAGGAGATACACGCAAGTCTCCAATCTATGCACCTGCACAAACAATCAAACACTTGCACATAACGCGATAAAGGGGTTGTCAATCCCTTCACGGTCACTTGCAAAGGTGAGATCTGATAGACATAGATATAAAAGCTTACTACAACGTAAAACAAAGTAAAATTAAATAAATTGCAGCAAGGTATTTTTGGGGTTTTTTGGTTTATAGATCTGAAAATATATTATGGAAAATAGACCCCGGGGCCATAGGTTTCACTAGAGGCTTCTCTCTTGAAGGAAAATAATACGGTGGGTGAACAAATTACTGTCGAGCAATTGATAGAAAAGCGCAAAGTTATGAAGATATCCAAGGCAATGATTATGAATATAGGCATCATGTTCGTGTCAAGTAGACAGACTCCAGCCTGCATCTACTACTATGACTGCACACATCGACCGCTATCCAGCATTCATCTAGAGTATTAAGTTCATAAGAACGGAGTAACGCCTTAAGTAAGATGACATGATGTAGAGGGATAAACTCAAGCAATATGATGGAAACCCCATATTTTTACCCTTGATGGCAACAATACAATGTGTGCCTCGCTACCCCTACTTTTTCACTGGGTGAGGACATAACAAGATTGAACCCAAAACTAAGCACCTCTCCCATTGCAAGAAGAACCAATCTAGTTTGCCAAACCAATGCAATAATTCGAAGAGAAATACAAAGCTATCAAATCATGCATATAAGAATTCAGAGAAGATTCAAATAATATTCATAGATAAACTCATCATAAATCCACAATTCATTGGATCTCGACAAACACACCAAAAAATAATATTACATCGGATAGATCTCCAAGAACAACGAGGAGAACATGGTATTGAGGATCAAAGAGAGAGAAGAAGTTGTCTAGATACTAGCAATGGACCCGTAGGTCTGTGGTAAACTACTCACGCTTCATCGGAAGGGCAATAGAGTTGATGTAGAAGCCCTTTGTGATCGAATGCCCATCCGACAGGTTGCCGGAAAAGGCCCCAAGATGGGATCTCATGGGTACAGATGGTTACGGTGGCTGATACGTCTCCAATGTATCTACTTTTCCTAACGCTTTTCCTCTTGTTTTGGACTCTAATTTGCATGATTTCAATGAAACTAACCCCGGACTGACGATGTCTTCAGCAGAACTACCATGGTGTTGTTTTTGTGCAGAAATAAAATTTCTCGGAATGGAACAAAACTTTGCAAGGATTATTTATACATTAAATAAGAATTTCTGGAGCCAAGATCCACCGGAGAGGGGCACCTGGGTGGGCACAACCCACCAGGGCGCGCCCCCACTCCTGGCGCGGCCTGGTGGGTTGCCCCACCTGGTGGCCCCACAGACCTTGAAACCAACGCTATAAAATCCTATTTTCGGAGAAGAAATGAGGGAGAAAGAATTATCACGATCCACGAGACGGAGCCGCCGCCAAGCCCTGTTCTTCCTCGGGAGGGCAGATCTGGAGTCCGTTTGGGGCTCCGGAGAGGGGGATCTTCGTTCTTCATCATCACCAACCCTTCTCCATCGCTAATTCCATGATGCTCCCCACCGGGAGTGAGTAATTCCTTCATAGGCTCGCTGGTCGGTGAGGAGTTGGATGAGATTCATCATGTACTCAAGTTAGTTTTGTTAGGGCTCGATGCCTAGTATCCACTATGTTCTTAGATTGATGTTGCTATGACTTTGCCATGCTTAATGCTTGTCACTTTGGGCCCGGGTGCCATGATTTCAGATCTGAACCGTTTATGTTATCACCATTATATCCATGTTCTAGATCCGATCTTGCAATTTATAGTCACCTACTACGTGTTATGATCCGGTAACCCCGGAGTGAGTATAACTGGGACTTCTTCCGGTGATCACCGTAGTTTGAGGAGTTCATGTATTCACCATGTGTTAATGCTTTGTTCCGGTTCTCTATTAAAAGGAGGCCTTAATATCCCTTAGTTTCCAATATGGACCCCACTGCCACGGGAGGGTAGGCCAGAAGATGTCCTGCAAGTTCTTTTAATAAAGCACGTATGACTATTTACAGAATACATGCCTACATTATATCGATGAACTGGAGCTAGTGCCTTATCGCCCTAGGTTATAACTGTCTCATGATGAATATCATCCAACAAGTCACCGATCCAATGCCTACGAATTTATCCTATATTGTTCTTGCTAAGTTACTACTGCTATCGTCACTGTTACACTTGCTACCAAATTAAAGCTATCACTGTTACCGTTACCGTTGCTGGTGCTATGCTACCTCTTGAGCACTTCGTTGATTTTCCCTTGAAGATGAAAGGGTGATGCAGTAAAGCAGCGTAAGTATTTCCCTCAGTTTTTGAGAACCAAGGTATCAATCCAGTAGGAGACCACGCGCGAGTCACCTCGTACCTACACAAACAAATAAGAACCTCGCAACCAACTCAATAAAGGGGTTGTCAATCCCTTCACGGCCAATTGCAAGAGTGAGATATGATAGAGATGATAATAATAAGATAAATATTTTTGGTATTTTTTGATATAGATTGAAAGGAAAGATTTCAAAATAAAGTAGATTGGAAACTTGTATGATGGAGAATAGACCCCGGGGCATAGGTTTCACTAGTGGTTTCTCTCAAGAAAGCATAAGTATTACGGTGGGTGAACAAATTACTGTCGAGCAATTGATAGAAAAGCGAATAATTATGAGAATATCTAGGCATGATCATGTATATAGGCATCATGTCCGAGAAAAGTAGGCCAAAACGATTCTGCATCTACTACTATTACTCCACACATCGACCGCTAGCCAGCATGCATCCAGAATATTGAGTTCATAAGAACAGAGTAACGCCTTAAGCAAGATGACATGATGTAGAGGGACAAACTCATGCAATATGATGTAAACCCTATCTTTTTATCCTCGATGGTAACAATACAATACGTGTTGGTTCCCTTTCTGTCACTGGGATCGAGCACCGCAAGATTGAACCCAAAGCTAAGCACTTCTCCCATTGCAAGAAAGATCAATCTGGTAGGCCAAACCAAACTGATAATTCGAAGAGACTTGCAAAGATAAACCAATCATACATAAAAGAATGCAGAGGAGATTCAAATATTGTTCATAGATAAACTTGTCATAAACCCACAATTCATCGGATCTCGACAAACACACCACAAAAGAAGATTACATCGAATAGATCTCCAAGAGAATCGAGCAGAACTTTGTATTGAGATCCAAAGAGATAGAAGAAGCCATCTAGCTACTAGCTATGGACCCGAAGGTCTGAAGTAAACTACTCACACATCATCGGAGGGGCCATGGAGTTGATGTAGATGCCCTCCGTGATCAATGCCCCCTCCGGCGGAGCTTCGAAAAAGGCCCCAAGATGGGATCTCTTGGGTATAGAAGGTTGTGGCGGTGGAAATAGGGTTTTGTGGTGCTCCTGGATGTTTGCGGGGTATATGGATATATATAGGAGGAAGAAGTACGTCGGTGGAGCAACGAGGGGCCCACGAGGGTGGAAGGCGCACCAAGGGGGTGGGCGTGCCCCCTGCCTCGTGGCCGCCTCGTTGATTGCTTTACGTCCACTCCAAGTCTCCTGGATCATGTTTGTTCCAAAAATAACGCTCTCAAAGGTTTCATTCCGTTTGGACTCCGTTTGATATTCCTTTTCAGCGAAACTCTAAAATAGGCAAAAAAACATCAATTTCGGCTGGGCCTCCGGTTAATAGGTTAGTCCCAAAAATAGTATAAAAGTGTAGAAATAAGCCCATTAACATCCAAAATAGATAATATAATAGCATGGAGCAATCGAAAATTATAGATACGTTGGAGACGTATCATGCTACTATTATCAAAACTATCATACTACTTTGCTACTGATCACTTTCCTGCAGATAATTATTCTCCAGGTGTGGTTGAATTGACAACTCAGCTACTAATACCTTCATATATTCTTTGGCTCCCCTTGTGTCGAATCAATAAATTTGAGTTGAATACTATACCCTCGAAAACTGTTGTGATCCCCTACAATTGTGGGTTATCAAGACCTTTTTCTGGCGTCGTCGCTGGGGAGCATAGCTATATTTGTTGAGTCAATTGGGATTATTATCATATTATCACTATGAAGAATTTGAAGGTTGCTAAGACTAAGATATTTCCCTCAAAGATGAGGGGAGGTAAGGAACTGCCATCCATTTCCACTTTATATTCACCTTCTGTTATAAGTAAACTTGCAACACCACCACATGCTATTAATTCTGATATGTCGCAAGTTATTGATGATGCTACTTCTGCTATGGATAATTCTTATGATGATGCTAGTACCTTGCTTGATAATGATGATGTGCCACTTGGTGAATTTCTTGATAAAAAAATTGCTAGAGTTATACAACATGATGTTGTTGAATCTGATGATGAGCTTGAAACTGATTCTCCTGAAACACCTACTAGAAATAGTCTTCCTAGATATGAATTGCCTAAGGTACTGGAAGGTTTTGTTATGAGTGAAGAAACAACTAGAGATATTCTTGCTTGCAGAGATAGAGATGATCTAGAGAAATTATTATGCAAGTATAAAGAAAAATCTCTCAATGCCAGAATGAAATGTGATCCTAAGTTTGGTACTTCACCTATCTTTATTGATGACAAGGATTAATTCTCTATCGACCGAGAGTTAATTACTTTGGTTAAATCTGATCCTTTCCATGGTTATGAAACTGAAACTGTTATGGCACATCTTACTAAGTTGAATGACATATCCACCCTTTTTACCCATGGTGAGAAAACTCGCTATTACTTTATTCTAAAATTATTTCCTTTCTTATTAAAGGGTGATGCTAAAGCTTGGTACAATACTCTTGCTCCTGGTTGTGTGCGTAGTCCCAGGATATGAATTATTACTTTTATGAAAAATATTTTCCTACTCATAAGAAACAAGCTGCCTTACAGGAAATATTTAACTTTGTGCAAATCAAAGAACAGAGTCTCCCACAAGCTTGGGTGAGGCTTTGCCAATTACTTAATGCTTTGCCTGATCATCCTCTTAAGAAAAATGAAATACTTGATATCTTCTATAATGGACTAACCGACGCTTCTAGGGATTTCCTAGATAGTTGTGCTGGTTGTGTTTTCAGGGAACGAACTGTTGGCCAAGCTGAAGAGTTATTAAATAATATATTGAAAAATTATGATGATTGGGCTATTCCTGAACTACCGGCTAAACCCACTTCGAAGAAGAGGGGTATATTATATCTCAGTCTAGAAGATATGCAAGAGGCAAAGAAATCTATGAAGCAAAAAGGTATTAAAGCTGAGGATATTAAAATTTTACCTCCTATTGAAGAAATACATGGGCTTAATACACCACCACCTCCTAAGGTGGTAGAGGTAAATTCTCTTATGAAGTTCATTGATGATGAAAATCCTCACAATATGCATCCTAGTCAATGCCTTTATGAGTTTGGAAATTATATTAGAAAACAAGATCACTTCAATGCAAATGTTATGAAACAATTTAAATACAATTCTGATATGATTGCTCGCTTGTGTGACTTGTTATTTAGAGTATAAAATGATGTTAGAGGCTTTGGAAAGCATGCTTCTATGGTTAAAACTCAGTTGGAACAAGTTGCTAAATCCCAAAGAGAATTTCTTGATGGAATGAATATTAATATGCATGACTTTGCTGTCAGAGTTGCAACTAGAGGAGGTACAATGACTCAGGAACCACTTTATCATGAGGGGCACCCAAAAAGAATTGAACAAGATTTACAAAGAGCTAACACCAGTGCACCTAATCCTTCTAGAAAGAAAAAGAAAAATGATAGGACTTTGCATGCTCCTAGTGAACCTGAAATAGAGAAACCTCCTGATAATAATAATGAAACTTCTATCTCTGATGCTGAAACTCAGTCTGGTAATGAACACTCACCTAGGGATAATGAAAAGGATAATGCTGATGTTCATGAAGACTCCCTACCGAATAATAAGGAACCAGACAATGATGTTGAGATAGAACCACCTGTTGATCTTGATAACCCACAACCTAAGAATGAAAGGTATGATAAAAGAGACTTCATTGCTAGAAAACACGGTAAAGAAAGAGAACCATGGGTTCAAAAACCTATGCCTTTTCCACCTAAGTCAAGTAAAAAGAATGATGATGAAGAATTTGAATGCTTTGTTGAAATGCTGAGGCCAGTCTTTTTGCGTACTCGCTTGACTGATATCTTGAAAATGCCTCCTTATGCAAAGTATATGAAAGACATCATCACAAATAAGAGAAAAACTCCGGAAGCTGAAATATCCACTATGCTTGCTAATTATACTTTTAAAGATGGAGTACCTAAAAAACTTGGAGATCCAGGAATTCCAACTATACCTAGCTCTATCAAAAAGAATTATGTGAAAAACTGCTTTGTGTGATTTAGGAGCTGGTGTTAGTGTTATGCATTTATCTTTATATAAAAGACTTGATTTGAATAAACTCACACCTACTGAAATATCTTTGCAAATGGCTGATAAATCAACTGCCATACCTATCAGTATCTGTGAGGATGTGCCCGTTGCTGTTGCTAATGTTACTATTTTGATTGACTTTCTTATACTTGAGATGCCCGAGGACGACAACATGTCGATTATCCTTGGTAGACCCTTCTTGAATACTGCAGGGGCTGGTATTGTTTGCAACAAAAGCAAGATCACTTTTCATATCAATGGTAATGAGCATACGGTGCACTTTCCGAAGAAACAATTCCAAGTGAATGGTATTAATGTTATTGAAAAATCTCCGACAGTCACTATTGGAAGTTTTCAAATACCTCTACCTACTATCAAAAAGAAATATGAAATGCTTATTGTTGGGGGCATTCATATCCCCATTGAGGTAACTTAGTGATTTACGGAAGTTCTTTGGTTTCATGCTAATCGGAAGTGGTTGTTAATAAGACTTGATCAACCTTATTAACGGATCATTTTTGAACGGTATGAAGTTGATGAATTTAGTAAGCACTACTTTCTGTCGCTACTTGTTATTCTCTGTTTTTATTAGTTCAATAAAATAAAATGACATATTTTGTCTGTTTTCTGATTTTCCCATGCAATAAAAAAATGACCCAAAAATAAAAGTTCTCAGAATGCCTTGAAAATTTAATATGATTTTTTGAATATTTAAGAATTTTTTATGCAAATAACATTAGAGGGAGGTGCACCAGGTGGGCACAACCCAGCTAGGCGCGCTAGGACCCCCAGGCGTGCCTTGGTGGGTTGTGGTCCCCACGTGGCCCTCCTCACTTATCTCTTTACACCACATCATCACCTACCTCCAGAAAAAATATCTCCATTGCTCTCTCTCTCCCGTGTTCTTGCCCTCAAGCCCGCGGATTTCGATCTCTTTGCTCGAAGCTCCGTTTCCGAAACTGTTTCGGGGGATTGTTGCTTGGTATGTGACTCCACCGTTTGTCCAATTAGTTTTTATTTTAGTGGTTTATATTTTGAATAATTAGCTACTCTTGGTGTTGTTGTAGATGATCTTGCATGTTGAATTCCTAGTGTTCTAAGTAGTTTGAATGCTTGCTATGGCCTCTATGTATCCCTATGAGTAGTTGGTATCATTTTTGTGAAGCTTTGTTGAGAAAATTTTGTGGGCTAATAAATTTCAGAATTTTGTTCATACGAAAATCATGAATATCTTTAGGAAGTTTGGCTCCAAGAAGAACTCCAAGGGTGTTATTGGGAAGTCATCTGATAGTGATCTCCATCCTCGGAGTTTGGCAGAGGTATGACCGTGTGAATGGCCGCACACCCCATTCCTGGAAGAGGCTGGAATCCTTCAGGAGTTCATGCAATATGCTGCAAATGCCGGCCTCACCGACTTCATCGCAGATGAGTGTGAACAACATCTAGTCCTCACAAACATTTTTGTTCAGAGCTTTACTTTCCTTCCTAGGAATAATCCTCCTGAAGTTAGCTTTGATTTATATGCTGAAAACCATCAGATACCACTTACTAAATTTTGTGACATATGCATGATCCCTTCTGATGGGAGCTTGGCCGAGCCTAGACCGGTTGGGTTCAAAGACTTTTATCACACTTTGACAGTGGGAGATGAGAGAGGGGTGTCAGCTACCACTGCCGCTGGCTTGCATTTTCTTGTTGTTTACTACTTTGCACTTTTCATTGCAAAATTCTTGCTTGCTAGGGAGAAGGTGGGAGCGCTCAGCTCACCAGACCTTGCTGTTTTGTGTCGTGCATTAGTGGGCGAAAGCACTTATAGCTTGGGAGCTATTGTGGCTCATCGCCTCCATCTTAATAAATCTCAGGGTAAAATACATGGAGGGATTTATGCTACTCACTTGGCGGCCCACTTTAATGTTGGGATACACCCTCACAATTACCCTTTGACCAAGGTTTATCTAGACCGTGCAGCCATGGAACACCATCATTTTCTTGCATAGGATTATCCTGATATTCCTATTCCTTATAACCTGGTCTTTAGTGTTGAAACTCGTGATATTATTCTGTTGCCTGCCCCTGCCTTGTTTGATTCTGTTGCCAGGGGCGGATATAACACTACAAAAAAATACACTTCTGTGATGATACGTGTTTGTCATAGTAGGTCACGTTTTTTTGTCATGCATGTACATCCATGACGATTTTATGACAGAATCAAGATAGTCATACCTGTGCTGTCGTAGAAGTGTTCCATGACATTACCAAAATTATCATCACGGAAGTGTCCACTTCCATGACGATAAATCGCGCGTCACAGAAGTCCTTTCGTCAAGGGTGACCGACACGTGGCATCCACCGTAATGGAACGCCGTTAAGCTATCGGGTCGGATTTTGGATCCGATAACCCATTAACAGCCCTGACCAATGGGAAATTTTCACATGTAAAATTCTGATTGGCCGAAGGGCAGACCTGTCAGCTCGTCAGTGGGCCAGATGTCGCCCGTACATTGGAGGAGACATGCCTATGATACGTCGACACGTGGCTGGGCCCGATAGAGGCCCATATAGGTTAAAAAGGCCGGCCCAGTCAAAGGCCCGTAGAACTTAATCAGGTACTAGTGGGCCAGCCCAATAACGGCCTGCTTAATAAAGGCCCATTTACGGCCCGAAGCCAGATTTGTCCTGTTAATTGTTCGCCTAATATTTGGGCCCATTTACGGCCCGAAGCCAGATCTGGACCGTTAATTGTACGCCCAATATTTGGGCCCATTTGCGGCCCGAAGCCAGATCTGGCCCGTTAATTGTTTGTCAAATATTTGGGCCCAACTACAACCCAGTGACTTTCGGCCTGTTAGAGGCCCGATGTAGACATGGGCCCATTTCAGTCCGGTGTGACTTTCGGCCTGGGAATGGCCCGTGCTGCCCATGGGCCATATATGGTCCGACGGGACATCGAGCCCACTAACGGCCCATGCTAAAGGTGGCAATAGTTAAGCCCAACGTGACTTTGGGCCTGTTAAAGGCCTGTCGCGTAATTCGGCCCATTGATGCATGTGCTAAGCTTTTGGCCTCTTAAAGGCCCATGATATCTGTGTGCCAACTAAGGCCCGAGATATGTTTTGGCCTGGTAACAGCCCGTGAGCTAACTGGGCCCAAAATGGCCCGGTCTACATTTCGGCCTGCTGAAGGCCCGTCGACGACTAGTGAAAATTGAGGCCCAACATGCATTTTGGCCTGCTAAAGGCCCGTGGTTTCATCTCGGCAGTTAATGGCCCAACGCTACCTGGGCCAAACTAAGCGCTGGGTCGACAAAAGGCCCAACTAAAATATAGGCTGGTGTAAGTTTGGGCCTGGCGCAATGTGTGAAGGCCCCAATCATTCGGGCCCAAGAAAGACGCAGGCCGGCCCCAATTATGGCCCACTAAAAACCTGGCCCGTTAGTGTCGAATGTTTCGGTCCGGTCGACTACATCTGATTTTTTTCAGATAGGAATGATGGTAGTAACCAGTAGGAATTAAGAACAAACCTACTCCATACAATAAAGAAATTACGGCATAGTAACTAAGAATAGACCTACACTATACAATAAAGGATTTAAGGTATATTACATCCACTGGGCATCGAAGTTCGCCACCAGTGATCATAAAGTGCAACGAAGAAGCAGATTACAAAAACTGGGCACCATTGTAGCGTAACAAAATAATACTGAACCGATACCACATCCAAGACAGTTCAAGAAATGTTAGCCTTGCGGGGGAACTGCTACGCAAGCTGCTGAGCAAGGCTGTGAGACCGGCCTAGCATGTCGGTCATAGCTTCCAGGTGTAGCTGTTTAGCGATGAGGTTCTCATTGGTGTTCTCCGCAATCTTTCTTAGAGATAGGACTTCAAGTCGATGTTGAGTTGCATAATGCCTTTTTGCTAGAACTTGGGACTGAAGAAGTCGAACTGATTCAGACAACGAATTCTGTGAGCTTGTCTGACTGTTAGTCTCAAGTAACTTGAACACTGCATCAAGACAAGACTTTGGGGTTGTCTCGCTATCTTCAAGATGTTTTGCCTTCTTTGCTACAATATATGTTGGGTTTGTCTCACAGCCTTCAGCAGACTTGTGCATGCCATCAGGCATATCACCCTGAAACAAAGCAGAGAGATGACAGGTTTTGCATGTGTATAAACAAAGATGATAACTGTTCTGTCAATTCTATCCAATTGCAAATTAGAAAATAAAGAGCAAGTTCAAAATATCAATAGCATAATTTGGCATTGTTCATAATGCGGGGAGCTTCACCACACTACTGGATTACCATGTCAACATAACAAGCATAGATGAAGGGCAAAGAAAATCATCGTATCTATTTTGGATAATGTGCATGGCATGTTGTTCATATCATCAGCCACATCAGTAAGATAAAACATGAGATGACAAGGTGCAAATGTGGGCTGCTTCACCACATACTGGATTATAGATCCACAAAAACAAGCATACATATAGGGAGTATTAAGTAATGTGCATGGTATGAATAAGGAATTTGGTTTTACAAGTAAAACTTAGAACTTACGGTTCTTACGAACATGCATTTTGGTAGAAACAGCAAACTAAACAGCAGTAAATGATAGGGAGTATGAGAAAATTAAACAGCAGTTGAGGATAAAGGCTTTAGAAGGACTGACTTACATTAACAGTTAACACCGGCTTTATAATGCCCTTCTCCATGTCAAGGGAAGGATAACTCAAGAATTTCAGCACGGAATCTTCTTCATAAGCATTGCCTGTACTCTACATTTTGTAGAGAGTAATTATAGATATGATAATACTGGAAGGGATAGAGGATAATGAAGATAAGATGCAGATTGATGCTACATAATCAACTACCAATCCCTGGAAGTACAAGCGTTACAGGACAAAATGTACTGACAAGAGCAATGGGCTACACTTCTGCACTGGCATTGTCTGTGTATTCTACTTGTTGGTAAGATTAAATATAGATATGATCTTTTTTAGTAAATGGTGGGCGAGGGAGATAAGATGCAGAATGCTACAAAATGAACCAATCCCTCTTCCCATAATACAAGAGTGTTTTGAACACTAGTGTACTGTACAAAACGTTCTTATATTATGGGACGGAGGGAGTAGCTGTTAATGTAAGTACAATGATAGACCACGTTCAGTCCTTACAAGAGGACTGCAGAGCTAAACCTCTTCAAAAGCATTGGGTTGATTCTAAATTTATGTAAGAGTCCATACGGATCTTATAATGTCCACCAAATGGATGATTACGAGGCTAACATGTGCAGTGATGCTACATAATCAAACAGCTATGAAAGTAAGTATGGTCATACTGGGCAAGAGGTACTCACAAGAGCAATGCAGTGTGCAGTATAGTTGCGAGATTCTGTGGTCCCTTGAGAACGAATGTTCTTCTGCTAACAGTTTTCGTACAAGTGAGACATTAAGGCAAATGCAGAAATGTAGTTCAAATTGTGATGTGATATCATAGACAGTACCTTACGCTGCAGCCGAGACCAATGTGTAACAAGATTATTCCAGTCACCGTCGGATAAATGTAGCACCGAAGACTTTATAGAAATTTCGTTCAGAGGCTTGCCATCGAAGTGCGCTTGCCTCAGGTAGGAACGATACTTCATCAACGAGTGCTTGAAAAGCGCAACCAACCCTTGCTCGTCATCACAATCCAGTTTGCTCCTCGCCTATTTAAAAGAATGAAATCTTGTGTCTTCTGTCAGCAGAAACATATGTAGTAATGACCATGAATAACATTAGTACATTACTTACGTGTAAGTTGCGGAGGAAGACTGGAAATTGTTCTGTGTCTGCGGTATAATCATTCCATGAAGGAAAGATGCGCACAAAGTTCCTGACAACAACATAAGCTTCGTCTTCTAAACTGGGAAGAAATGGAACAGGGGTCCTATTTGCTGCAATTGGGGCTCTCTCTGGTTCGAAAAGGGATTTGGCAAATGGATTTGGTGTACTCTTTGCTGGAATGGGGGTTTTGTGTCATACAGCTGGTGCTATGTCAACTGGCATAATCATACTGTTTGTTGCAGTTGGGGTCTGCTTAGTTGGGGCATCAGAAATGACCAGTGTAGTAGGGCTAGAGTCTGCTTGAGTTGGGGTATTTTGTGGGTCAAGTGATATTGCAACTACACCTAATGGGCTATTTGATTTATCAGGTGCCACTACCTTTTCCAAATACTTTGCTTGTGCTCCTCCACGATCAGCAATCGCCCTCTTCCTTTTGAACGTCTGATACACAAGAACAACATTTGAATGGATAAATATGGTATGATGATAGATGGAATATGTACTGAAAATGGATAGGCAGGGCGTATTCACATACACGATGTGTAAACTAAGCTAATGGAAGTTCAACAAAGTAGAAGCAATGCAAAGCATCAGTTGCAAGATATGTGCGAGCAATGTAACCTTGGAAAGTTAGAGCAAGTACCTTGATGGGTGAATAAGATAGGGAATCTTCCTCTGACTCCTCCAATAGGGAGCTACATTGACTTAGTTCTCCCTCTAGCTCAGAATCACTGTTAGGATCATATTCTGAGCATGAATCTGTAGGTGGAGAGCGTTTGCATTGCATTGCATCCAGACTTGATTTCAGTCCCTTAATGCCAAGTTTGACAGCCATGGCATTGTTCTGCTTTATTCTTTTCATGCGCGCAAGCTCATAATCATTATGATGTTGTTCAAAATCTGAGATTCATGAAAACATAAAAAGTAGTCAGATTATCTATGGAATGCATTGCGGATTCAACTCAGAGAGTGTCTCCCTATAAACCCCTGCATATGCAAAGTTCACCTCCCCAACCGTGCTGACCAGACCACACACAGAAATACAAACCCCTTATGTCTCTATAACAGGCAGGCACACATTTCAAAACTGAAGTAGGAACATTAGAATCATATGAAATTCGTATTTGAAAAAATAAACTAAGCAATTATGAGTGGCGTAATGTTTAGCTTCAAGGGTGGAGTGTTGGTAGTGCGACACAAAGCAAGTAGGCAGATTGTATTCCATGTAAAAGATCGAAACCTATGTAAAAGCTGGAAATGACACTTTCTTTCTATACAATGCAGTGTTCGTTACCCACACATGATGGAAGAGATCACATAGAGAAATACTATTCACTCATGTCTACGGTTCCAGTATTTAGAAAGAGGGTGGTCCACCCTAAAATAATATTGACAACAAATATGACAAGGCAAGCATAGATGTAGTGAATCAATCATTTACTTGTGAGCTTACTAGGACAAGTATGCAGAATTGTAACTGCAGTAAGAGATCATCCAAAATCTGAATGAAGAAGTTTGTCTAGCACTTATTGTTTGCAACTAATCGACGTGAATAATTGGATATTATATTGAATGAGTAAGAAAGACAAGTGAAATTGTCAACAAACCTGGCTTGCAGTAGTAATCTGGGTCAATGTCACTACGACCAACAATCCAAAATGACTAGTTTCTGTTCCGAGGGCCGGAATTTTGAAAACCCTGTGAACTTTAGAGGTACTAAAGATTACCGGAATACATCTGAACCATTAAGTGTAGGTAGCACTGAGCACACAACGAACCCTAATGACAGTCCTGCCTAATGAGTAATGAATCAATTAGAAAATGGGTGATAAGGAGTGGCTGCTGAGTGTTGAGGACGTATCTCAGGATAAATCGGGTTGGCTTGGTGGGTGTTGCACGCCTGAGCCCTGAACGGACTGGGAAGGTAGGCACGGCGGCGCGCCCGGGCAGCGGTGACGCTGTTGGGCGAGCGGCTCCTGGCCTCCTGTTAGTCCGACGTCTCCTCCTAGAGTCATGCCGTCCGGGGACGGCAAGTCGCCGGCGAGGCAGGCGGCCGGGGGCGAGTAGAGATCGGAAGCGCGCAGCAGAACAGAGGGGAATCGGGGCCTGGGACGACCCAAAATCCCAGGGTGGGCCGTCCCACCATGGGCACCCTGTAGAGATACACACCCGAGCGGCGAACATGCATTTTCGAAACTAATTTAGGAACATTTAGCTGACCAATTAAACAACTCTGTTCTAATAATATCAGATTCGTATTTGAACAACTAAGCTTGTTTAGCTTGATGGGTGGAGCAGTGTTATTATGACACGAAGCACGTATTCTGATCGTATGGTGATCATAAAAGGGGGAAACTCTAAGCATATTTTTTAAGCAAAAGAGGGTTTCCCTCCGATTTCTATTAAAGAAACCACCACGGAACCAACATGATCAATTAAACCCTAAGCATGATCAATTAAACCGTATTATGGCTGTGCCATGGCAGATTTGAAGCTGCAAACCGGAGAAATTATATTTAGCATCCATTGTTTGCTTCGAACTAAGAACTAAATTCTAAGAGCTGAACAGAAAGTAGAGTAACCAAGTTAAGATCTATTTTCTGGTTGAGATCAAAAAGTTGAGGAGATATGAAGTACCACCTCTCTTGCGGCGCGGTGTAGGCATCGGGGGTGCGATGGCTGTCGGTGGCGTTGAAGCAGATCTGCGACGGTAGACGGGTGCATCGGGGGATAAGTCTCGTTGTCGTGGAAGAGAAGGTTGTGTGAGCGGCCCCGGCAAAGAGGACGGCGGCGCCGATGAAGCGAGAGGACGTGATGCAAGGCTATTGGTCCGTCGCCATGGATGAGAAACGTCCATCTCTAGAAGTGGACGACGCGGTCTTGGTAGGCGGTCTGACATGGTGGAGGACGGTGGCGATGGATGTGGTGGAGGACGGCGGCGATGGATGGGGTGGCGGACGGAGGCTGGTGTGGGGATGGGGTGTTCTAGCACGGACGGTTTATGAGTGGGAAAATGGAGGGAGAGGTATGGGGAACAATGTTTTTGGGACGGGCCTGTCTGAAATATGGAAAAGTTACGAACTTATCCCCCATTTAAAATTTGAACGTCTCATCGGTTGGGGATAGGACGGTAATCTCGCATCTCGCCAATATTTGCCCAGAGCGATTTCGGGCGAGGAGAGGGTGGTTGGCGCCCGTGGTTGGCGCCCATGGTGTATGAACGGGGCTGACAGGTAGGGCGGTTGTGTCACGTCTGAGTGAAGTTACAAAGCAGCCCCTATTGAAAATATTTGCCTACATCGATTTCGGCCGAGTCGAGTTTGTTTGCCGCCCACCGTGTATGAATGGGGAATGGAGGGAGAAACATAGGTCTTTCGGACGAGCTTGAATCAAATGAGTTTTGCCACCCATGTTTGACGCCCACTGTGTCGGAATGGGCTCAGAGGCGGTCGTGTCACATCTAATTGAAGTTACTAACTACCCCTATTTAGAGCAGTGGAAATCGGGCCGATGGATTGTCCGTGTAATGGGTAGACAGTAATTTCCATCTCCCAAACAGTTGGCTTCGGGCAGCCGACGTGGGAGTGGACATTTTTCTGCTTCTTTCGAATTTTGGGACAATTTGCATCCACATTTACCCTGGCAACTAAATTCGAATCCATTTTGTATTCCTATATGAATCTTTATAAATCATTCTATGTGTTTTTATATATCTTCAAAAGGACGACAAAGATGTATTCCACTGTCATATATGAATATGGTTTACAAATGCCGATACTCAAATTCAGAAACTAGAATCCAGTTTAAGGTGAATTCGAATATTTGGAACACTTCATGTCCAACTCAAATGTCACACGCAGCATAATGTGTACTCCCATTTAGATATGTACACAAGCGATGTATCAAGATTCAAATACCGAGTCAATCAACCAAGAATGTACAGAACTAACAGACATATAAACACTTATAGAGTATATGGATCAATAATATCAACTAACATACATAAGCCAAGCCGCTGTACTTTTTTTGGCTACAACAACATCCTTTTTAGCCAGCTTCTTGGCCCTTTCTGATGCGTGCCACTTATGGTCCATCTATACTACTACTATTGTTGAATGCACATTCAGCCCGATTGGCTTATTTGTAGGTCTGGCACAGCAATCCAAATGAAATGTCTCTGAGTCTTATCAATTAATACAGACTTGTGCTCAAATAAAATTACAAACCAAAAAAAACAATTATTACATGATCTCTAAAACAAATGGTTTAATTGATTACATGAACAGACAACACAAAGGTTATTCAACTATGGAAAGAACATTTCACCTATGATTTACCAAGTAGGAATTTAATTTCCTTTTTTCCTTCAGGACCTTAACAATCTGGTCACTCTCAGCTTGCTTCATTTTGAAATCCACCAAATATTTAATGGTTGTCTTGAGTACTGCTTATGATTGTGCTATTTGCTTCCTCAACATGTCAACTTCATCTCTAAGTGCAGAAGCAGAATCTCTTTCTACCACTAGTTTAGCCTCTAGAGCATCAGCAGTTGGCAATTCATAATGCATGATTGGGCCGGTGCCACTACTGTGGGATGATGCAACATCCATGGGCACCTCGCTCTTTGATCTTGGGCTAACCTGTTTTGCCATTAAAGTTCCGATTGGATTTAGAAAAGTTGAAGTTAGCAAAACATCTCAACTGGGAGTCATAACAGCAAACCAGTTAAACAAACAAGGAATTAAAGAGTTTCAATTGGATGCTGAAAAGTAGTTATTAACATCATTGTAACCCGCTGTTGCAGCAGTAAAGCAGTTAAACAAACAAGTAGATATTTAAGTTAAGGCAAACAGGTAATTCTTAACAGTAAGTATCAAACACATAGATAGGCACAGTCTACAATATGATTAACAGGCTGTGCCATTATGTAATCAGTAGCAAACTAAATTAAGCCAAGCAACATAATTGAACAATTTTGCAATAAGTGGCTAACTAAAATTCCGAGAAGCAGGTAACTGAACTTACGCTAGTTCTTTGTACAGGCACACTGCAACTTCTTTTTCGCTTACAAGGTAGTACGAAGGAGTCCATGGCATCAATTGCTTGGATACGCAGTCCTAATACTTCTTTCTTCCCACACTGCATGGGTAAGTCAAATGGTTAATCTGGTAAGATGGTGCGCCCTTGATATGTTATATGAGGATGTGTAGTCAGACTAGTTGTAGCCAAACACATCACACTAGCTTTTACTATATATTTCATGCGATTACTTTTGGCATATCAAGATCTAACCAATCTATAATAGGATGAAAAGACTGGCATCCTTCACATTATTGGCGAACTCACTTCATAGAAACAAGCAATTCAACCATTCTGTGGGTAAATCAAAAGCGCCACTGGAATATTTTTCATTATCCAATCATACACGCAAAAAGGGGTGACGCCACCATAGGGGCTGGTATGGGCGGCCGCCTCAGGTGGCTGGAAAGTGTGCACCTAGTTTTAGTCGTCCAGGTTGGCCCACGCTAGTTGTGTTCGTCCCAACGCACGAGCAGGCAATGTAAAAAATGAAGAAAAATGTTTCAATTTGGATGGGCCAATAACATAAGTGCAAGGCAGGCCCTATAGCAGGATCGCGGCCCAAACGAGCACCTCCCATATCGATCGACAACAGGAAAAATCCCAATTCATTCGCTCCAGCCTCCAGTCTGGTTCGCTCCTAACCTAGCTGCCGCTGGACAGACCGACACAGCACTTCCTCGCGCCCTCTTTGGAGGGCGGTCGCCGGGCTTCAAGCGAACGGAAGGACAAGAAGATGAAGATCCAACCCTGGGTGTAGCCTGCGTGGGAGGCAGCGGCGGCAGCACGGGCATGGCATCGAGTTTGCGCAAACGGACAGTCGCAGCTTGCAAGAGTAGCATGCGCAACGAGCGGGTAAATCACATCCCTGATTATATCTAATTCAACTCTTCAATTTCAGGCCAATAGTTAAACCTGACGGTGTTGTAAAACTGCTTGTATGTAGGGAATTTATGAGAAAATGAAACCAATTTCTACTTATTTTATAACTGCCCCAATCAATACTGAACTGACTGAATCTGATGTATCTAATCAAGTTTCCGGTGCAAACATACAAGCTCATGTTGTTCTTGACCCTGAAGTGTCTAATGAACAGACTGCTAATGAAGGATTTGATGCAAACATTTTACATGCTCCTGGTGATGAACACATAGTGTCTAATGAGGGATCTAATGCAAGCATTTTGCAAGCTCATTGAAGGATTTAGTGTCTGATTATGATCTACTATGTTGAGAGAGACAGAGATTTGCAGGCGTTAATGACAAGCAAATTATAGTGCATTTTCATAGCTTGAGGAAACGTCGAGGCCATCTACCAGAAAGTCCCCATATCATGACAACATAGCATAAATACTTTTCTAATCTGTTGTTTGAAACTATTGGCATACTTGTGCAGGATAGATATATTGATATGCAGTTTGCGCACTGGTTATACGTGCAATTACACTTCGATATTTTCAGCCAGAGAATGAATAATTCAAGCAGGTACAGACCATGTTTGTAGTCCTTGTACACCATGTTGCATTTTTGTGTTTTTTGGTGCTTGCATCATTTAGTATTTATAATCTGAACTACTTTGGATCATTAGCTGGTTTTCAAAGTGCATGTAGCTTCACATTTCTCAAGTTATGTTGATTTCCGGAGTGCAAGTGCCTTCGTATTTTTTAAGTTAAATGTTCGCCCCTGGTAACTTGAATTCGTGGATCATCCATTGCACACAAATCATACACAAATGCCAGTACGAATTAAATGAAATGCAGGGACTTACGCTAGCTCATTGTATAGGCTCACTTACTCCATGTTACCACTTGCTTGGATGTGCAGGCCTTGTGCTCCTTGCATCCCCCTCTGCATTTTTGACACAGTGAATGGTTGATCAAATAAGAGGAATCAACCTTGATGTTGTACCGGAGGACAGATACTTACAAGGATATACGGGTGTGCAGGATGTGTACTAGATCCCGTAGCGCCGTCATGCTTCGCTAAAAAATGGATTTGCTTGTTTCAGATGATATCTCCAGAAGAAATAAGAGTTAAAGTCAGAGTTGCATAGGCGTGTAAGCTAAGAGAGCAGTGAAAGGATATCCAAACATCGTCGGAACAGTGCACAAGGGAGTGATGTGTGGATACCTAGTTCGGGCCGGCGTTTGGGCATGCTCGCCTAGCTAGAGTGCGGGTCAGTTCAGAGCCGTTGAGGGTGATGCGCTGGCGTTGGCTGGCCGTGCACGGATGCAGATCTTGAGTGGCAGCGGAACGCTACGATGCGGTGGACGAGACCGTTGGTGAAGCCCCAACGGCCTCGGGCGGCGGAGGAGCGACGATGTGCTCGGTGAAGTAGCCCCGGTGAGTGATACGTCTCCAACGTATCTATAATTTTTGATTGCTCCATGCTATATTATCTACTGTTTTGGGCAATATTGGGCTTTATTTTCCACTTCTATATTATTTTTGGGACTAACCTATTAACCGGAGGCCCAGCCCAGATTTGCTGTTTTATGCCTATTTCAGTGTTTCGAAGAAAAGGAATATCAAACGGAGTCGAAACGGAATGAAATCAACTAGAGAAGTTATTTTTGGAAGGAAACCTACCGGATAGACTTGGACCCTATGTCAGAAGATGAAGGAGGAGCTCACGAGGGTAGGGGCACGCCCACCCCCCTGGGGCGCGCCCCCTGCCTCGTGGCCACCCCTTCGGTCCACCGACGTACTCCTTTCACCCATATATACCCACGTATCCTAAAACTTCCAAAAACACACAATAGATCGGGAGTTCCACCGCCAGAAGCCTCCGTAGCCACCGAAAGCCAATCTAGACTCGTTCCGGCACCCTACCGGAGGGGGCAATCCCTCTCCGGTGTCCATCTTCATCATCCCGGTGCTCTCCATGACGAGGAGGGAGTAGTTCTCCCTCGGGGCTGAGGGTATGTACCCGTAGCTATGTGTTTGATCTCTCTCTCTCTCTCGTGTTCTTGATTTGGCACGATCTTGATGTATCGTGAGCTTTGCTATTATAGTTGGATCTTATGTTTCTCCTCCCCCTCTTCTCTCTTGTAATGGATTGAGTTTCCCCTTTGAAGTAATCTTATCGGATTGAGTCTTTAAAGATTTGAGAACACTTGATGTATGTCTTGCCGTGGATATCTGTGGTGACAATGGGATATCACGTGATTCGCTTGATGTATGTTTTGGTGATCAACTTGCGGGTTCCGCCCATGAACCTATGCATAGGGGTTGGCACACATTTTCATCGTGATTCTCCGGTAGAAACTTTGGGGCACTCTTTGAGGTTCTATGTGTTGGTTGAATAGATGAATCTGAGATTGTGTGATGCATATCGTATAATCATACCCACGGATACTTGAGGTGACATTGGAGTATCTAGGTGACATTAGGGTTTTGGTTGATTTGTGTCTTAAGGTGTTATTCTAGTACGAACTCTAGGGCTGTTTGTGACACTTATAGGAATAGCCCAACGGACTGATTGGAAAGAATAACTTTGAGGTGGTTTCGTACCCTACCATAATCTCTTTGTTCGTTCTCCACTATTAGTGACTTTGGAGTGACTCTTTGTTGCATGTTGAGGGATAGTTATATGATCCAATTATGTTATTATTGTTGAGAGGACTTACACTAGTGAAAGTATGAACCCTAGGCCTTGTTTCAACGCATTGCAATACCGTTTACGCTCACTTTTATCATTAGTTACCTTGCTGTTTTTATATTTTCAGATTACAAAAACTATTATCTACTATCCATATACCACTTGTTTCACCATCTCTTTGCCGAACTAGTGCACCTATACAATTTACCATTGTATTGGGTGTGTTGGGGACACAAGAGACTCTTTGTTATTAGGTTGCAGGGTTGCTTGAGAGAGACCATCTTCATCCTACGCCTCCTACGGATTGATAAACCTTAGGTCATCCACTTGAGGGAAATTTGCTACTGTCCTACAAACCTCTGCACTTGGAGGCCCAACAACGTCTACAAGAAGAAGGTTGTGTAGTAGACATCAAGCTCTTTTCTGGCGCCGTTGCCGGGGAGGTGAGTGCTTGAAGGTATATCTTTAGATCTTGCAATCGAGTCTTTTAGTTTCTTGTTTTATCACTAGTTTAGTTTATAAAAGAAAACTATAAAAAATGGAATTGAGTTTGTCTCATACGCTTCACCTTTTTAATATCTTTCGTGAGTATGATGGGAAGGAAAATTGTGCCAAAGTATTAGAATAAGAATGCATTAGAATGTTTGGCACTAAATATTTGAATGATGAGCATGATTGCAATGTTGTTAGTATGAATTCCTTGAATATTGATGATGCTAATGATATGCAAAGCCACAAGCTTGGGGAAGCTATGTTTGATGAAGATGATATATTTTGTCCCCCAAGTTTTGATGAGAAAATTTATTATGATGAAAGCATGCCTCCTATCTATGATGATTATTGTGATGACACATATGCTTTAAAGAATAATGATAACCATGAAACTTGTCATCTTAATCTTAATTTTCAATCACATGATAGTTATTTTGTTGAGTTTGCTCCCACTATTATTCATGAGAAGAATTTTGCTTGTGTGGAGAGTAATAAAATTTCTATGCTTGTAGATCATGAAAAGAATGCTTTAGGTGCTGGTTATATTGTTGAATTCATTCATGATGCTACTGAAAATTATTATGAGGGAGGAACATATGCTTGTAGGAATTGCAATAATATCAAGTTTCCTCTCTATGTGCTTAAAGTTTTGAAGTTATGCTTGTTTTACCCTCCTATGCTAGTTGATTATTGTTCCCACAAGTTGTTTTCTCACAAAATCCCTATGCATAGGAAGTATGTTAGACTTAAATGTGCTAGTCATATTCTTCGTTATGCTCTCTTTATGTTTCAATTCTTATCTTTTATGTGAGCATCGTTGAAATCATCATGCCTAGCTAGGGGCGTTAAACGATAGCGCTTGTTGGGAGGCAACCCAACTTTATTTTTGTTCCTTGCTTTTTTTTCCTGTTTAGTGATAAATAATTCATATAGCCTCTGTTTAGATGTGGTTTTATGTGTTTAATTAGTGTTTTTGCCAAGTAGAACCTTTGGGAAGACTTTGGGAAAGTCCTGTTGATCATGCTGTCAAAAACAGAAACTTTAGCGCTCACGAGAATTGCTTCCATTTTTATTTGGAGAGTGATATTTAGTTAATTCTTTTTGCATATGATTAATAGATTAATTCCTCAGGTCCAGCAATTTATTTGATAATTTTATGAGTTCCAGAAGTATACGTTTGATCCAGATTACTACATACTGTTCTGTTTTTGACAGATTCTGTTTTTCATGTGTTGTTTACTTATTTTGATGAATCTATGGCTAGTAAAATAGTTTATAAACCATAGAGAAGTTGGAATACAATAGGTTTAACATCAATATAAATAAATAATGAGTTCATTAGAGTACCTTGAAGTGGTGATTTATTTTCTTATACTAACGGAGCTTACAAGTTTTCTGTTAAGTTTTGTGTTGTGAAGTTTTCAAGTTTTGGGTAAGGATTCGATGGACTATGGAATAAGGAGTGGCAAGAGCCTAAGCTTGGGGATGACCGAGGCACCCCAAGGTAATATTCAAGGATAGCCAATAGCCTAAGCTTGGGGATGCCCCGGAAGGCATCCCCTCTTTCATCTTCGTTCATCGGTAACTTTACTTGGAGCTATATTTTTATTCGCCACATGATATGTGTTTTTCTTGGAGCGTCAATTTATTTTGTTAGGATTTGCTTGCTGTTATTTAGAACATTTTTTTGCATCTTTTTTTTCAATAAAAGTGGCATTGATAGCCTTTACTATGCCTATTTTAGAAGTCCACATGTTGCTGTTTGAAAACAGAAAGTTTACCGCTGTTGCAATAATTCCCTAGAAAAGTCAGAATGTGATAAAATGTTTAAACCTTTTGAATATTAATATCTGATAAATTTACTACAGTGGCAATTTTATTTCATAATTTTTTGAGCTAGGGAAGTATGGATGTTGCAGCATTCTTTACAGACTATCCTGTTTAGGCAGATTGCTGTTATGTTTGCATTGTTTGCATATGGTTGCTTCTTTAATGATTCTATTTGAGGATAGGACTATTAAATATGCAGAGGCATTTAGTATGCAATGTTGAATAATAATTTTAGTGATTTTCTACAGTAGAGTATGATAAGTTTTTTTTGCAATGGTTTATACTAAGTTATCTCACGAGTCCTTGTTGAGTTTTGTGTGGATGAAGCTTTTGAGATTTAGGGAGACCGTGATATGAGAGGAATTAAGGAGACACAAAAGCTCAAGCTTCGGGATGCCCAAGGCACCCCAAGATAATATTTCAAGAAGTCTCAAGCATCTAAGCTTGGGGATGCCCCGGTTGGCATCCCACCTTTCTTCCTCAACAACTATCGGTTAGTTTCGGTTGATCCTAAATTTTTGCTTCTTCACATGATGTTTGCTTTTCTTATAATGTCATTTTCTTTTGCTTTGCCTGCTGTTTGAATTGAATACCAAGATCTGAAATTATTAAATGTTAGAGAGTCTTCACATAGTTGCATAATTATTCGACTACTCATTGATCTTCACTTATATCTTTCGGAGTAGTTTGTCATTTGCTCTAGTGCTTCACTTATATCTTTTAGAGCATGGTGGTAGTTTTATTTTGAAGAAATAGATGAACTCTCATGCTTCACTTAGATTATTTTGAGATTCTTTAATAGCATGGTAATTTGCTTAAAATCCTAATATGCTAGGTATTCAAGAATAATAAAATTCTCTTATGAGTGTGTTGAATACTAAGAGAAGTTTGATACTTGATGATTGTTTTGAGATATGAGGATGGTAATATTAGAGTCATGCTAGTTTAGTAGTTGTGAATTTGAGAAATACTTGTGTTGAAGTTTGTGATTCCCGTAGCATGCACGTATGGTGAACCGTTATGTGATGAAGTCGGAGCATGATTTATTTTTTGATTGTCTTCCTTATGAGTGGCTGTCGGGGAAGAACGATGGTCTTTTCCTACCAATCTATCCCCCTAGGAGCATGCGTGTAGTAGTTTGTTTTGATAACTAATATATTTTTGCAATAAGTATGTGAGTTCTTTATGACTAATGTTGAGTCCATGGATTATAGGCACTCTCACCCTTCCACCATTGCTAGCCTCTCTAGTACCGCGCAACTTTCGCCGGTACCATACACCCACCATATACCTTCCTCAAAAAAGCCACCATACCTACCTATTATGGCATTTCCATAGCCATTCTGAGATATATTGCCATGCAACTTTCCACCATTCCGTTCATCATGACACATTCATGATTGTCATATTGCTTAGCATGATCATGTGGTTGACATAGTATTTGTGGCAAAGCCACTGTTCATGATTCTTTCATACTTGTCACTCTTGATTCATTGCATATCCCGGTACACCGCCGGAGGCATTCATATAGAGTCATACTTTGTTCTAGTATCGAGTTGTATCACTGAGTTGTAAATAAATAGAAGTGTGATGATCATCATTCAATAGAGCATTGTCCCAAAAAAAGGGAAAGGCCAAATAAAAAAATAAAGGCCAAAAAAAGGGGAAAGGCCAAATAAAAAAAGAAGGGGGACAATGCTACTATCCTTTTACCACACTTGTGCTTCAAAGTAGCACCATGATCTTCATGATAGAGAGTCTCCTATGTTGTCACTTTCATATACTAGTGGGAATCTTTCACTATAGAACTTGGCTTGTATATTCCAATGAAGGGCTTCCTCAAAATGCCCTAGGTCTTCGTGATCAAGCAAGTTGGATGCACACCCACTAGTTTCTTTTGTTGAGCTTTCATATACTTATAGCTCTAGTGCATCAGTTGCATGGCAATCCCTACTCACTCACATTGATATCTATTGATGGGCATCTCCATAGCCCGTTGATACGCCTAGTCGATGTGAGACTATCTTCTCCCTTTTTGTCCTCTCCACAACCACCATTCTATTCCACCTATAGTGCTATGTCCATGGCTCATGCTCATGTATTGCGTGAAGATTGAAAAAGTTTGAGAACATCAAAAGTATGAAACAATTGCTTGGCTTGTCATCGGGGTTGTGCATGATTTAAATATTTTGTGTGGTGAAGATAGAGCATAGCCAGACTATATGATTTTGTAGGGATAACTTCCTTTGGCCATGTTATTTTGAGAAGACATGATTGCTTAGTTAGTATGCTTGAAGTATTATTATTTTTATGTCAATATGAACTTTTGTCTTGAATCTTTCGAATCCGAATATTCATATCACAATTAAGAAGAATTACATTGAAATTATTCCAACTAGCATTCCACATCAAAAGTTATCTTTTTATCATTTACCTACTCGAGGACGAGCAGGAATTAAGCTTGGGGATGCTTGATACGTCTCCAACATATCTATAATTTTTGATTGCTCCATGCTATATTATCTACTGTTTTGGGCAATATTGGGCTTTATTTTCCACTTTTATATTATTTTTGGGACTAACCTATTAACCGGAGGCCCAGCCCAGACTTGCTGTTTTATGCCTATTTCAGTGTTTTGAAGAAAAGGAATATCAAACGGAGTCGAAACGGAACGAAATCAACTAGAGAAGTTATTTTTGGAAGGAAACCTACCGGATAGACTTGGACCCTACGTCAGAAGATGAAGGAGGAGCTCACGAGGGTAGGCGGCGCGCCCACCCCCCTGCCTCGTGGCCACCCCTTCGGTCCACCGACATACTCCTTTCACCCATATATACCCACGTATCCTAAAACTTCCAAAAACACACAAAAGATCGGGAGTTCCGCCGCCAGAAGCCTCCGTAGCCATCGAAAGCCAATCTAGACTCGTTCCGGCACCCTTCCGGAGGGGGCAATCCCTCTTCGGTGTCCATCTTCATCATCCCGGTGCTCTCCATGACGAGGAGGGAGTAGTTCTCCCTCGGGGCTGAGGGTATGTACCCGTAGCTATGTGTTTGATCTCTCTCTCTCTCTCGTGTTCTTGATTTGGCACGATCTTGATGTATCGTGAGCTTTGCTATTATAGTTGGATCTTATGTTTCTCCTCCCCCTCTTCTCTCTTGTAATGGATTGAGTTTCCCCTTTGAAGTAATCTTATCGGATTGAGTCTTTAAAGATTTGAGAACACTTGATGTATGTCTTGCCGTGGATATCTGTGGTGACAATGGGATATCACGTGATTCGCTTGATGTATGTTTTGGTGATCAACTTGCGGGTTCCGCCCATGAACGTATGCATAGGGGTTGGCACACATTTTCATCGTGATTCTCCGGTAGAAACTTTGGGGCACTCTTTGAGGTTCTATGTGTTGGTTGAATAGATGAATCTGAGATTGTGTGATGCATATCGTATAATCATACCCACGGATACTTGAGGTGACATTGGAGTATCTAGGTGACATTAGGGTTTTGGTTGATTTGTGTCTTAAGGTGTTATTCTAGTACGAACTCTAGGGCTGTTTGTGACACTTATAGGAATAGCCCAGCGGATTGATTGGAAAGAATAACTTTGAGGTGGTTTCGTACCCTACCATAATCTCTTCGTTCGTTCTCCACTATTAGTGACTTTGGAGTGACTCTTTGTTGCATGTTGAGGGATAGTTATATGATCCAATTATGTTATTATTGTTGAGAGGGCTTACACTAGTGAAAGTATGAACCCTAGGCCTTGTTTCAACGCATTGCAATACCGTTTACGCTCACTTTTATCATTAGTTACCTTGCTGTTTTTATATTTTCAGATTACAAAAACTATTATCTACTATCCATATACCACTTGTTTCACCATCTCTTTGCCGAACTAGTGCACCTATACAATTTACCATTGTATTGGGTGTGTTGGGGACACAAGAGACTCTTTGTTATTTGGTTGCAGGGTTGCTTGAGAGAGACCATCTTCATCCTACGCCTCCTACGGATTGATAAACCTTAGGTCATCCACTTGAGGGAAATTTGCTACTGTCCTACAAACCTCTGCACTTGGAGGCCCAACAACGTCTACAAGAAGAAGGTTATGTAGTAGACATCAGTGAGCTGGGAGACGGCGTCGGTGAAGCGCACCTGATGCGGTGTAACTCGGTGTCTGTGAGGCACGTTGGTTGCGGCGGCCGACGTTGTCGGTGGACCACCCGATGCGGTGGACGAGGGCGTAGATGAGGTAGCTCCGGTGCGGTGGTGAAGCGCGACCGTCGTCTTCATCATCGTCTTCCGGCACAGAGGTGGGGAACGGTGGGGAAAGAGACGAGACAAGGGGCGATTCGAGGGTTGGCGGCGAATTAGGGATTTGAGCAAAATCTGGGCGCGGAAGGGGACGGTGGAGAAGAGAGATTTTGCAGGGCTGGAATTGGGGCCGCCAGATATTTCAATCCGAAACGTGGAAGCGTGAACTTATATTGTCGTCATCCTTTTTTGGGGGGGAGGGGGGCTGGGTGGCTGGGTGCTACGCGTCCGTCCGACACACACGACCACCCCTACAAGACTATGCTTCGGTGCCTTAAGGCACCTGCCTTTGTGTCCATGACATGTGGGCCCAACAGGTGGCTGGCCCACATGTCACTGACCCAAAGGCAGTTGCCTTTGAGGCACCAAGCAGCGTCCACCCCGACACGATCCTGGTCTGCCTGGTGCGCCTACATTTGAGAATGCAAATGAATCTTCTTTCATTTGCAAAGAATCTGTATGTATTACCATGCCCATGTTTTCCTTGCAATAATTAGTCATTCCAAACGAGATACTCCATCCGTTCACTTTTGTAAGTCGTTTCAGATAACTTAAAATGAACTGTTTTGCACATTGTCTGAAATGTCTTCAAGGTCTTATAGAAGTGAACAGAGGGAGTACTATAAATTAATTAATGAGGAGTTATTTGAAAAAAAATCGAAACGGTACCCACACTAATGTGGATTAGAGTGTGTGTCACATAATTAGTTATTTGAATTAGAGTGTGTGTCACGTAGTTAGTTATTTGAATTAGAGTGTGTGTCACATAGCGATCTCCAATTCTAACGTGGATTTCGCATTTCACTGTATCCATGCTACTTTTTAATACAAATTCATATGTATATGATGAACACCATGGTAGTGAGAAATTTTTTTGGATGGATTCAAACATATGACCTACAAAATAGCACAACAAACTGAGTCAATGTCAACTTTTTGAAACTTAGTATGGCACGAATTCAAAATAATTACCCGTATGCCTGGTCCTCGGTTCAAATCTTACAATGTACACCAAATTGAAACATCGATATTAAGTCTCATACTATGTACATTCAAATGTTGTTTTTATCCCCCCGCGGCACAAACGCTACATACTTCCTGTATCGGTCAATCTTCCTCTCCTAACCACCTTTGGAAGCTATCGGTTTCCAACACACGTTCATTCTTTCTCTCCATGTTTCGATCTCTAAGTCTCTGAACAACACAACCCCTTTTTCCACTTTGTTACCAAATGTATTTACCTCACACACCCGCCATTGCACCCCATGCCAAGCTCTCTCTCTCTCCCCCCCTCTCCATCTCACCCTCTCGCGCTAAATACATGCATTGCCTATCTAGCCCCCCAACCTCTCGTGCGCACGCACGCACGTTGTATATCTAGGTCACTCCCTCGAGACTGTCTCACTCTTTCTTCCGCACGGCGGGCCACACTCGCGCAATCTCGCTCTCTTTATCTGAGTCTCGTTTAACCTCGTTTTCTTTCACACACAAATGATACATCTCCCTATTCGGGCCTCGATCGACACACGCTATACTCTCTCACGCAGATTGTCTATCAAGGTCAGTCCATCCAAGCCGCCGCCACTCTTTCGACCTCATGGTGGGCCACGCTAACTCAATCTCTCTCTCTCTACATATGTCTCGATTGACCTTGCTCTTTCTCGGACAAAAATGATATATCACCATGTTTGATCCCAATTCGACCTATTCACATTGTATACTCTCTCACGAACATCGTCTATCTAGGTCACTCTCTCCAACCCGTCTCACTCTTTCAATCGCACGGCGACCCTATGTGATCGGTTGACCTTGCTTCCTCCCACGCACAAAATATATCTACACATCTATGACTGGATCATCTCTCAAGCTCTATCTTACAGCCCTCACCCTTGCCAAAAAACTCAATCGGACAATATCTCTCCAGAGCATATATATTTGTTCAATGAATGTCAGACCACACTTTGTCTCTCTATCTATATGTCTCTCGATTGACCTCGCTTTCTCACACCGTATCTTCCACGCGTTGAAGCTACTACCTCTCCATCCCTCGCAAAGCTGGAGATATTTACATTGCGAGGGGCACTCCAACCTTGGATTAATTTGTGTAGGCATTTATTCCGGTCGGTTTAGATTATATTTTCGTAGCATTCGGCCCACAACTACTCCAAACACCGTTGCAACCCACGCAACACCCCTATTTGATTTCCCTCTGGCTCGGTCATCGCTCTCTCGCACGTCCTTTCTCGCCTTCAACGTTGCACCATGGTATTATTGAAAAAACTATGTTGTTCTCTTTAATTATTATAAATAAGCTACAAAACTACACACCGATAGTCCACTTGGAATGGAACAAATTTCGACCCACAAATTAAAGTGCTACAAACTACACACTGAGGGGCCCACATGTCATGAAACAAATTTGGACCCATATACAAATTAAAAAAATAAAGGACGAGGATCGAACATGCGACCGGGCCTTCAAGCCGCACGTCAATAGGCAACATACATAGAATAGCAATGTTTGTTGTACCCCTTTGTTCACATAATGTTTTTATATTACCACAGCCCAATTAATGGATAACCTGTAATATTATTTTTAGTACTATTCTCCTTCACTTACTAGTGGTTTCCATGTGTGCTCTCTCTCCTCCCCTTCTGCGTTTAGATGCACGGGCAAACAGGAAGAACTCGCGGGTGATGTTGCCGTTGACCATATCTGGACGCGTTCACAAGTCACGGCACCAGTTTCACGTACTAGCAGCACTAGTCAGTGTGTACGTGCAATGCACGTTAATTTGGAAGTATATTAAGTGCATGCGGATATTATTTGCGTGTTGTCATGTGATTAGCACTATTTTGGCATGAAATTAACTGCACGCTAAACGTTTTGAGTGCTCGACATTGAAACAGTCTAGGTCGTTGGATGACAAGGAATACATGTGGCTTGATGACGTTTTATATTTAATTTGATACGGCTCTAGCAGAACATTCAATCGATCAAACCTTACATTTCGTTCAGTCTGACTCCAACTTTAAATTATATGACGATCGATATAAAATAAACGGAAATGATAAACGTTCGGATTTTAAGCATGGCAATCCGAACATTTTTCATGGCAAATTTAGATTACGCGGCGGCGGTGGGGGCGTCTCGCGGTGGGAAGCGGCTCCTCTGTCGTGCTCTGTGTGTCGTCGGGCCACCGACCGACAGCGACGGCGGCGTCTTGCGTCGTTGTTGGCGTACTCCTGGACGTTGGCCTAGCTTCAAGGAAGGCCAAAATGTTCTGGATTTCGGAGCGAGTCAACTGGCGGGAGGAGGCGACTGGCGTTGGTGCAAGGAAGCGGTCGATGGCGGCCATCCATGCCGCTGAGGGGGCACTGGTACCCGCGCGGGGACAGGCGCTGTCAACGGTGCGGCGGAGACATTCGTGTGCACGGGCACCGGCACGGGCGCGCACGTCAGTACACGCGCAGGCGCATGCGCGGGCAGGTGCACGGGCACCGGCACAGGCGTGCGCATCAGTGCACACGCAGGCGCATGCGCTGGCAGGTGCACGGGCGCGTGAAAGTCGGCGGGGACCTCGTGGAACCCCGTG
This sequence comes from Triticum urartu, assembly GCF_056163025.1. Lineage (NCBI taxonomy): Eukaryota > Viridiplantae > Streptophyta > Magnoliopsida > Poales > Poaceae > Triticum > Triticum urartu. The sequence continues at coordinate 401,147,101 of NC_141874.1, forward strand.
GGATCAAGCTCGGCGACAATGTGTGGCTCCCAGCCCATCAATGCCACGGGGATGGGCGCTGGCGCAGTCGGGGCTACGGGAGCCGGAACGGGAGCGGGGACAGGCGCGACGTTTTCCCGCAAGGCCAGTTCAAGCTCGTCCCAAAGCGCCTTATGTTCTTGAGACTCCGGCTGGGTGTCTTCCTCAGGAAACTGGAACACTAAGGGAAGACCATAGTGATGCGGCATGGCGTACGTTTAGGTCACGCTAGTTGGAGGTAGACGACAGGAGATCGGAGAGGAAGAGAGAGGATTGTAGCGATACCGGGTAGTGCGGGGTTGATTTTAAACTGTGGCGCCGGTGACATTAAAAGTGGGAACAGTTGGGACGACGGTGGACGGCAAAGCCTGGTCAAAGGGCTCACCTCCCGGTGAGCCTGCACAGCGGTCTGCTCACACGCCTCCCTGACAGCCGGCGCAGCGGTCTGCTCGCACGCCTCCCGTCGACTCACACGCTTGCTCGGATGGCACCTGTCGATGAGAAGCGGGGACTCGTGGCGGCACGTAAACGCCCACAGTTTCAATAGTGAGAGCGTTCGCCTTAACGTGACAGGTCTTTGTTCCAAAATACCTTGCCTCTTCATTTGTGCAACTTGTCATAAGCAGCTTGTCTCAAATTGAAGAAAAAACTTACGAAGTAATATTTGTGCCATATCACGTGACCATGCTTAGTTTCAAGAATTTATGCTCACTTTTGGATTTTCTGAAATTTAAGATCCAGGATTCGGAACAATATCATAACCTGCATCATGCAATAAATTTTCAAGCCGTACATCTGTCCTGTTGTATTTCTTAAGAAAGGATTTGGTCAAACATTTTGCTTAGTTAGACTTTAGACAAGTTATATATGCAGAGTAAAAGGATAATCCCTCCGTACCTGTGCATTGCCTGATATATTAACTCAAGTACTAGGCATGAACAAACGGGCTCAATTCCGTGCTCATCCTGGTGTAGTAGTAGTAGTAGTAGTAGTAGTAGTAGTAGTAGTAGTAGTAGTAGTAGTAGTAGTAGTAGTAGTAGTAGTAGTAGTAGTAGTAGTAGTAGGCAATGCAGTTGACGGGTGACCTTGACGAGCGGCGATCGAGGGAATTGAACCGTGCTCGGCACGGTAGGTAACGTTGTCTAGTTACTAAAGCATCCCTACGTTGTTCATCGGTAGTCATTATGGACCGGGGACATGAGGGGAATTTCCTAGGGCTGGAATTCTAGCCGCCAGATATTTCGACTTGAAACGCTGAGGCTCGACTGGTTGGGGTTGCCTAATGTGTGTACCACGCAGGCCACCGAAGGACACGAGCCCGGTTTTTTTAGGATCAACACGAGCCAAGGTCTGGCTGGTACGCCGTTGGGTCCTACCATTCGAGAATACGAAAGGAACCTTTTAAATTGCCGAACGAATCTATGTGTATTACAATACCCGTATTTTCCTTGCAAATACTAATCTCAACGTGGTAATTGATTTATGACGAGTTTTTGAATTAGAGTGAGTTTGTGATATAGTGATCTCAACGTGGATTTCACATTTCATGGTATCTCTAGTAAGTTTTTCAATGCAAATTCAAATTTAAAAGATGAACAATATGGAGGTGAGAAAACTTTGTATGTATCAAGCATATGACCACACACACACACACACACACACACACACAGACACACACGCACGAACACAACAACAATCCAATAAGTATAGTGCATCTATTTTTCCAAACCATGCATGTATGACACGAACTCAAAAATACTCCTTCTATTCCTAAATATTAGTCTTTTAGAGAGTTCAACAAGTGACTACATACGGAGCAAAATGAGTGAATCTAGACTCTAAAATATGTCTATATACATCCGTATGTGCCAGTCCATTTGAAGCCTCTAAAAAGACTAATATTTAGGAATGAAGGGAGTAAAATGTAAGACATCCATGGTCCTCAGTTCAATATTTAAAATGAACATGAAACTGAAACATGAATATTAAGTCTAGTACTACAGTACATGCAAATGTTGTGTTTAGGCGGAGGTATGATTGTCGGGGGTCAACCCCTCGACCTTAGATAAAATTGTGGAGCTCTGTTTAGGGTTGTTTATATTATATTTGTCCCCACCCTCCCAACCATTGATTGGTTGTGCACCCCCCACCCTCCTCCCCGGGAGAATATCATGTGCCCCATACCTTAGATGCTATATGTCGATACGAGTTGCTTGGAGCTTGTAGATCTGAGATATAGCAGCTCACATGATGTGTCTTAATATTTTTGCAGGAAACCTTGATGAGTTTGAGAATTGCACACAATTTGTACAAAAACTACTTAGATGCCCTTTGATCCCATATCCAACGACCTCGAAGCTCGTATCACCGTAGCATCTAAGATGAAGTAGGACACCATATTCTCCTGTATGTAAGAATATCATGTGCTAACACAACTTAGATGCTTTGGTGATACAAGCTCTTCGGAGGCGTTGGATTTGTGTCCCAACACCTCGGTGGTTCGAATGGTTTTTTGCAGAAAAGCCCCAAAAGAGTTCGACCACTGCTTACAAGCACAAAGACTGCTCAGATGCCATTGGATCTCAGATCAAACGACCTCCAAGCTCGTATCACCGTAGCATCCAAGTTGCGATAGTACCTTATGTTTTCTCGCACGGGAGAGTATGAGGTGCTCCCACACCGTAGATTCTATGGTGATACGAGTTCACTGAGATCTAACGGCCCACAGTAGGAGGTTTGAATGTTTTTGCAATATACGGCTGATAGAGTTTGGGAAATGCGCAGAAAGTACAAGTACTACGTATGTGCCATCTGATCACTGATCATACGACCTAGATGCTCATATCATCGTAGCAGGTAATTAAGCTACGGGGAGCACCTAATATGAGCACCGGGGAGCCATTGGATCGAAGATGCAGCGGCACACACGAGGCCTGAATGTTTTATTTGCAAAAAAACCTTTGGAGAGTTTGGAAATTGCGCATAATTACAAAGACTACTCCCAAGCCATTGGATCTCACTTCCAAGGGTGTAAAAACTCGTATCACCATAGTATCTAAGCTGCGGGGTGGATGTGATATTCTATGCCGCTATCATTTTTGTTCGTAAACTTGCAAAAAACATGTAACTCGTGCCGTTACTTGTCTAACCGCGCAAAGTGTTTGTTCAAAAAAACCATCCTACACTGAAATATCGGAACAACACACGGGGGTCCCACTTGCCATTAATCAAATTTGGACCTAAAACTAACAAATCTGAAAGACGAGATTCGAACTGGCAACCTGGACTACAAAGCGTAAGTCGATAGCCTGAAAAAACGAACGATTGTTGGCTTTGTCCCATAACTTGATTTTATAAAGTACTTGCATTGAGTAGAGTAGAGGGAGTGCCTCGTCAACACGTGCATGACCGTTGTCTCACTTACTGGTGGGTCCCAGGTCTGCGATCTCAATCTCTCTTCTCTCCATCATCTAAACTTTGCACGGGCACACACGAAGAGCGGCGCTAGCTTGCCGTGGTGTTATTACAACTAAAAAAAGCTTGGAAAATAGAAGAATCGCCTAGAACAAGAGACTTTGTGGCTGGTCGAGACGGAGCTAACCACATCTACCCTCCGTACCACGTTTGCATGATGAAGTTGTGTGGCTAGTGGGGTGTTTTCGACCGACTGGCTGGATCTCGAGGTCGAACCATAGGTACTACGTCTGATACAGTATATTTTTACACGCACATTTTTCCTTCGTGCCGAGACGTGGCACACCCTACCTCGCGGTTTCGGGGTCCTCCCGGGTGGTGCACGCATATATTCTTCCTGACGTGGGACGCCCTACTGCGCGTTTTCTGGGTCCTCCTCGGTCGTAGTGCTGAAGCAAGTAAATGAGTCGTCAAATCACGAAAGACCGCCTTTCCCGTCGAGTACATCAGTGAAGCACGGTGGCTAGCTAGTTGGGCTAGTTCGACCGATTAGCTAGGCCGCCGTCACATTTGTTTTTTCTTCCCTTTTTTATCTACTTGCCGGCAGGTAAATTTAAATATCCACCGCGGCGTTGCTCTGGTGTTTGGGTGTGGTAGGATTTTTAATTTTTTGATTGACGGGAGCAGGCGCGGCAGGATTTTTAATTTTTTGATTGACGGGAGCAGGCGCAGCAGCAATTAGTCATGATGACTCCGCCTGTAAAAACCCACTGCTCCCTGATGTGAGAAGTCGTCGACTGGTGTTTTACCGTGGTGAAAACCAAAAGATTCCCCGCTCCCTCCGCCTTCCCGTAGATTGCATAGCCTTTCAGCCGTTTCGCCCCCATTGCTTCTACTTGGTGCCATGGCGGCGCATCAGATCACGGAGTCCGAGGTGAGGCGCCTGACACTGGCTCCCGTCGACCAGGAGCGGGCGGTTGCACCCTGCATCACCAACGTCATGCGCCTCAGTGGTGTTTAGGCGCCCTCTGCATGGGCATGTCCATGTCTCGGCGCAACATGAACGTTGGATCAAACTCAGACGGTGCAGATCAGTCACTGCAGCACAAAGCGTGTGGATGTGTTTGGTTGCATTCTCATCTCAATATAGTTGTTTCCTCTTCGTGTATTTTGTGTCAACCTACTAGTGTGGACTCATGCACCCTTCATGCACTCTGCCAAACACCCAAAACTGGGTCGAGAAGGGAACTTTTGCTCCCATCCCGTGCGCCCTTCATACACCCTGCCTAACACTATTCATGCTTCATATGGTTCATGTTTCGTGGAGTACTGTAGCACCATACTCTCCGTGCGCTGTGGACCTAGTTTTGTTAACATTGATCTCACCGTTCATTCTTGACCGGACAGTAGAAAAAGTGGTACTATGTTACATATAGGAGTAGTTGACATGCGCACAACATCATTTGTTATCGTCATATCTTACTACACTAGCAACAAAATTGTGTAGTACTGACATATGAACCACTTCACATGCCTAGTAGTAGGAGCACTATGTATGTTCAAGTGGCTGCCGTGTTTCGCACTCCTCCGTCGTAAGAGTGGAAACGCTTGCTATAATCATTTTTTTCTTCAGAAAAATAGTGGACACGCTCTATCGTGCGGATCCTCCTCCAGCCATGCACTAAATTACTCACTTTCACTGACGTGTGGGACAGCTAGCACCTGGGTCTACCAGCCATGCACAAAATTACTTCGTAGTAGAGTGACGGTAGACTACCCCGATCGAACCGCCGCAGTAATGCCCAATGAGCCGTCAAATCACAAAACCCCCTCCTTTCCAGCAGTAAGTTGGACGGACGAAGCAACCATCATTTCACTCTTCTCTCTCAGCTTCCTCTCTTGAAGAAAACCCCCACTCGCTTCGCTTCTCCCTCATCTCGTTCCTCCTTTCACTCTTCTCTCTCAACTTCCTCTCTTGGATGGACGCCAGAGCACCGGCCGACGTGGTGTCTATGGCTCTGGCCAAAACCGTCGAGGCTCATGGTACGAAGAAGCGCAAGCACCCCGCCGAGACTACCGCAAACAAGCTCAAAGCCATCGCCCTGTCCAAGCCCCCCTCTCCGGGATCCCTCGTTAAGCAAGTCCAGGTAATGTCTCTTGTTGACGATCTTTTTCTCGATCTTGATCATGTTTTTTCATCTAACACGTAGTACTAGTACTGGTAGTACAACTTTTTGGGTGATCTTGCATGTGATTTTAGTGCGCCAAATGACGGTTCTAAATTCCTCTTTTGACCAAAACATGCGAGAGGTTGATACTGATTTCTTATAGATTACTTTCAACTACTCCCTCTGTCCCAAATTTCTTGTCTTAGATTTGTCTAGATACAGATGTATCTAATACTAAAATGTGACTTAATACATGTTCTAGTGTCTTTGTTCACTCATTTCTGTGCGTATATGTAGTCATATATGGAGTATAATATCGAAAATCATCTTATATTTCTGAACGGAGGTAGTAATTGAATATGGTTTCTGTTTGAATTAGAACTAGGTCCGCGGTGGAGATGAAGTTCTCAAAGTCATGCCGTGTGAACTGGAAGACCTGATGATGAGTTCTACTGCTGAACTATCCATCTGATGTGTCCTTGTCGCCACGTGTCCTGAACTAGTGTTTTCCTGTAGCATTGTTGTCAGACGTGTTCTTGAGGCTGTACTTGACCACAACAATTTCCTGGCCATGCCTTCGATTACGAAGGTTGTGGTTCTTGTAAAGCTTCCCAACAAATCTGATGCGACTTATCTTCATCATCATGTTTATGAGTGGAAAGACCACTCTGTTAGCTTCTCCAAGGTTGACAAGATGGTGATGGTGCATGTAGACATCTCACACGAAGTCCATGGCCTAGTCAGTTATGCGGGGTTCATCCCGTAGGTCGATGGCAAGAAATAGTCTGCAGAGTTAGTTAGTGCAACTTTGCTTGTCTGTAGTAAGTACTATTGTTCAGTACTTGATTTGTGTTTGTGAACCCTGTATTGTTTATTAGTACTGCCGCTTTTGGTGTGTGGTCAGTCCTGAGAACGGTCTATGTTAATGTATGTCCACTCAATTCAGTCTGTATATTTTGAAGTATCCAGATCATATTTTTTGTGAGGACGGTTTATCAATTATGGTTACACTCCAATATCTGTATGCATTACAGGGTTTATCGCACCCACCAGGATTTCCAGTCCCATGGATGTTCGGTCCATATGATTTGTCACGACCTTTGGACTGTCCTGCTTGTGGGAGTAGGCAGGGCCCCTGCATGCCATGCGTAGTTGGACGATCAATCTTCTGTTTAGTACTTCAACATAGTGATTTCCTGGTAAGGATTCACTCGTGGCACATCAAGTAAATCTTATTGATTTATTGTCTAAATCTTATTGATTTGATGTCATGTTTTCTTTCTTTTCCTACAATTTTATGATGCAGGTTTTGCCATGTGACATTCATCACAGAATAAACCATTTGGTTTGCTCTACGATGGCTATTTTTGCAGGTTTCACTTCTTATGTCGTGTCAGTAACGAAGGCACTGTCCATCACTTATATTACTGGAAAAAATTGGATCAGTCTGTTGTCTGAGTACAAGTTGAATCCCTATGATGAACTGCAGTTTGGTTTAACAAAACCGCCACAAATAGTCCTTCTCACGTTTAAAAGAAATGAAGAAAAAGACTGGATCACGGTCACGGATCCTAGTCAAGTTAGAAAGCTGATCATAGCAGACCAGACACGATCGCCGCTGTCTCACACAGATCGAGCACCGGCAGTTGCTCTAGCACTGACAGCGGCAGCAGCTCAGTCTGATCCAGCTAAGGATTGGGCACCGACCACGTCAGCGGATCAGTCTGATCTACCGGAGGATCGGGCATCGACACCGGCACCTGCTCTGACTCCGGCACCAGCTCTACAAGGAGCACCATCTCCGGCAGCAGCAGCGGCTTCGACACCTGCACCAACACTTGCACTTGCATCTGCTCCGGCCCGTGCAGTTGCACCGGCAATAGACTGGGCTGCAGTTCGCACTTCATATACCAAAGTCCTTACAAAAACCGACATGTCCACCTTCTTGGTAAGCATTGTCCGCCCAAGTGCTTCGTTCTTTTTTCTTTCCATGTTGTTTCACATGATTCACTGTGTTGATCTAACTATTTGGGTATGTCTTCTTGTTTGCAAACGGAGAATTCCTAGAGCAAAGAGGGAGTCGTTCAACAATCCGGGCGACCGCGGCCAAGTTTCTCTTACCATGCGCAACCTTAGTGTGAATGAACCTGCTCAATATACCGTAAGTACAAAGGATGGTCGCATGATGATTGATGCTAAAGGATGGTCAAGGTTCAAATCTAAATCATATCTTGTGGTAGGGGATGATGTCAAAATCGAACTTTCTCGGCAAGGAGAGCTCGTCCAAATCAACTTTGAAATTCTTCAGTAGCAGCACGCAACTGCCGAACTAATCTATCCTCCGAGAGATTTTGATGTAATAATTTGGCATGGTGAAACAAGTGTCCTGTGTGTATAAGTAGTATGACAGTATTATTTATCACATGGTATATCGTTGATAGAATTGCAACTCTGATTGCTGGTGAGGAACTGTCGTTCGATTTCATTCCAATAGCTGCCGTGCTTTATTCCAACACATGGGCCCCCAAACATGCAGGGTCGGCCTGCGGCCCAAAGTCCAGAACCATGAGCCTATCTGAGTATTATATTCTCAACTGAACCCCCATAAAAAAAGCTCAACCCCCATGATGCCCGTGCCTTGCAGAGGGAGTATATTTCTCGGCAAGGTGAGCCTGTGATATAAAACATTTGTATATTTCTTTACAGAGGGAGTATCTCTCTGTTAAAAAATATATTTATGTGTAACTAGTTACTCCTGTCTTTCTACTTCCTTTCGTTGATATGTGGGGCAACCGGGAACGTGGTCCATGTGCCATATGCACAAATTAGAGTGCACAACTTCACGGTAGACACACCCCGGTCGTAGCGCCGCAGTAATGCCCAATGAGCCGTCAAATCACAACCCCCCATTTCCAGCTTTAGCAGTAAGCTGGACGGACGAAGTGGCAATATTTCACTGGGCTTGAATCCCCTTCTCCCTCGTCTGCTTGTTCAGAGAAAACCCCCTCTCGGCGATTGCATAGGGTTTTCTCATGGAGAACCAGGTACAAATTCTTCATCCATCCCCGATAAATCCAAGTCCCTTGGTCGCAGGTAATGCTAGGATGGCAGCCGCCGCCATTGATGCATTTTTCTTCCTGCTGAATCTAGTGTGTTTCATTTGCAGTGCCCAAAGTGCGAGTACCCTACAGGTTTCTGCGCCCTCGGTGAGACGCCACACTTGTTCCTTATCATCCTAACACATCATTTTGAAATGCGCACAGTATGTTCCTAGAATGCTCTTTTCTATCCGGGAGGGTGGGTTTTTTTTGAACATGTTGTGTTCTCATATTGTTTTTCCTGCAGTGTATTATTTGCTCTACCAGAACACATGTACTCAAGATGCTCGGCCTTGCCATAACTGAATACACTAGTTTAATGGTCACAGTGAAGACGAGCCATGGATATAAGTTCCGAGTTGGGTTCATGAACCAAGAAGGTCGCTGCTTTTTTATGGCCGAACTTGGATAAACTTTCTCAAGTGTTATGGACTGAAAGTTGGCGCATGAATGTTGAAGGAAATAGCAGAACCTGGTCTCATCTTCACTGCGATCTTCCACCCCGACGTCATTCCAATTTTTCATCCATGTTAGTTTTGTATCTGGTTCTTGCTTGTTGCCTCGATTACTTCTTAATCCACCTATTCTGTCTAACAAATCACAATTTAACTTTACAAGTAGCAACGAATCTCTCACGAAGATGCTACTTCTAACTAATATTTTCTTATAATTGGTGGCACGTGTAGGTTTTTCAGAGTTAAGCAGTCTGCTCGTTTGTTACTCTGTAATAACTCGGCTGTTACTAATGGCACTGAAGTTGACTGGCTCGACATCCACAAGTTCCTACACTTTATCGATCGTCTTGAGGTCCTTGTGGGGCGTTTCAATGCTGGAAGGCCACGTGGGATATGTGTGCCACTGTTGCACTCATTGAACAGGTCCAACTGTGTCGAGAAACTCATGGTACGAGCTGTTTTCTGTTATATATGTTGTTCATAAACTATTTCTTATACACAGTTTTATAGCTGTGATCTTCTTGAAATAGGAACTGCCGAGTTCTATTGTTCCTATACAGATGCCTGACCATGGTCGGGTCAGACTTGCACTTGGTCGCAACATGATGTTTACGTCGACCTACTCAATTCCCCTTGGAGGTGAAAAGATACTTATTCATGGGTGGTCTCAAATAATGAAGGCCCGTCCATCTTGGAGAATAGGACAGAAGATCATGTTCATGCTTTTCCATGGCTGTAAAGCGAATATCCTGTTTATTGACCACGTTGCGAGATGAAGCCGCTTTCAGAAGGTTGTGGATGCACGGGGTGGCGCCTGGGCCTTGTCCTAGGGCTTGGCGGCCTCACCCTTGGTTAACTGTAGGCAAAGTAGCACTGTTCGAGGCGTGCTTTGTACGGTTGAACCTGTATAAGTACTCATACTGCTTTCAGCTTTGGTTGTTAAGTGCCCCTGCTGGTTTCAGTTAAGGTTGTTAAGTACTCCTGCTGCTTTTACAGTCTATCGTGTTTCTTTAGTCCTGTCTTCCTCCAGCCGCCAAAACCAAACCAGCACCGGCGGGGCCGCCTGCTTCCGCCTCCCACGGCTGGCTGCGCCTCAGCGCACACATCGCCGCCCCACCATCTCCTAAATCGTTAACACCGACGTCCTCCATGCGCTTTGGTGCGCTCGCCGCGGCGCCGCCCTCTTGCGATGTCAACATGGTCAACAAACAATAGGAATCGGCAGAAGTATGTGGAGAGGATGACAGTAGGGGCCCACCACGTCAACGTATGGAAAAATAAAATGCTTCCTCCTAGTGTTTTCCTGACATCTGGACCCACGACATTGTGAGCGTATATAGTCAATAGACAAGAGAATAACACAAGATCGGCTGACACCTGGGACGTAACTACTCAAGCAGTATTTTTTTTTGTTTGGTATTGTTGAGACGGAGCAGGGTTTGAACTGGGCTGTGGCCCGTCTAGCCCAGGCTTATATTTTATGTTCACCATGTGACCAGCCCAGCTATTTTTTCTTTGTGAAAATGAGCCCAGTTTATTTTTTCTGAAGAATACCCAATCCAGGCCTACTTATTTTTCTACGCCCTGATGGGCTGCAACTCTTTCAAGACGCCTGCAAATCTTGAAAGTAATATGAAATGTGTTGTAAATATAAAAACAGATGACAAATTGGCAATTACTTTATAATTTCTGAATTTTTTCACATTTTTAGATTCCTATTTCACTGGGCATTAACCTAATTTAAATATATCTTCAAAGTACTTTAAATCTGGCTCGACATTTCGGTATTAAAAATAGTTTGGAACCCACAGAAATATGCGAAATTGGCCCTGGCCAACCAAAAAAACGACTGCAATAAATTGCATAAGAAGTTGCCATGAGCTATATATAAATTATTAAAAAAAGAGGGAGTGGTCCGACTTGTGGGCCTGTTTAGTTGACGCGTATGCAAGATTTTTTTAGTTATTATATACGTCAACAAACGATTCTAGCAGACGTAACCGTTGGATGTCAATCCAACGGCTGTCGTGTTTCTTCAATCTCTGATCTTCTTGCTCCAGCTGCCAAAGCAGCGCCGGCGGAACCGCCTACCCCGCCTCTCGTGGCCGGTTGTGCTGCTGCGCAGGCCTAAGCACCCCCTACTACTCCCACCGCTGGCCAGGGCATCCCTCTACTCACCCACACCCCCTGTTATTCTGCGGCGACGGCAGCCTCACACCGCAGCTGAACCGGTGAACCCTCGTACTCCTCTCCGCGCGGGCTTCCTCTGTCGCGTCTTCCTCGGCTCCGCGTCGTCCCCTTCCAAGGCCTCGCCATTGTCCACCGCCGTGGTGCTCTTGGAACGACGTGGTCAATGTGGTCAACGACGGACTTCCATCGGAAGAGTACTGTACATGGAGAGGCTGACAGCTGGGTCCACGGCAACCACAAGGAAGTGCCTCCTTATTACGCGGAAAATAATTATTCCTCCACCTAACAGCAGGGACCCACCGGACGGGCCACCAGTATTTCGTGAAAAAAAAACGTTTCCCCCTGACTGCTGGGACCCACAGGACGGGCCATCGTATTTTGCGAAAAAACGTTCCCCCCGCTGTCAGCTCGGACACACCAGAAGTGCCTCCTTATTACACACAAAAAAATGAATACCCCCTGCTAGCTGGGACCCACCTTGGTGGGAGGCTGACTTGTGGGCCTACTAAGTTGACTGGGACGGAGGCCTTTGTCAACTTTAGTCAATATATGAACGATTCTAGCTCCAGTGACCGTACGATGTCCATCAAACGGCCATAGTGCTTCTTCAACCTCTGGTCTTCTTGCTCTAGCCGCCCAAAGCAGCGCCGGTCTTGCCGCCTGCTCCTGCTGCCCGTGGCCGGCTGTTATGCCGCGGAGGCCTCATCGCCCCCTACTACTCCCACCGCTGGCCAGGCCATCCCTCTATGCACCCACACCCCCTGTTATTCTACGGTGACTGCAGCGTCACACCGCAGCCGAACAAGTGAACCCTCATACTCCTCTACGCGTGGGCATCCACTGCCCCGTCTTCCCCGCCTCCGCGTCGTCCCCTTCCTAGGCCTTGCCGTCGTCCACCGCCCTGGTGCTCTCGGCGCAGCGTGGTCAACGTGGTCAAGGAATGGCTTCCATCGGACATGGACTGTACGTGAAGAGGCTGACAGCTGGGTCCACGGCCGCAGCAAGGAAGTGCCTCCTTATTACGCGCAAAATAATTATTCCTCCACCTGACAGCTGGGACCCACCGGACGGGCCACCACATTTCATAAAAAAACGTTTCCCCCTGACTGCTGGGACCCACCAGCTACATCTTCGCACGCAAGGAAGTGCGTCCGGGCAAAAAAAACGATTCGCCCCCCTGTGTGCTGGGACCCACCAGCTACATCTTCCCAGGCAAGGAAGTGCCTGACAGTCGGGACCCACCTGGTCGAAGCGTACGTAGCGTTGTCATTCTGGTCGCGAACGTGTACGTACATATATACTGGTGGATGTAGAGGCGCGCACGTGTCGTAGTAGAGGCGCGTACGTGTCGTAGTAGAGGCTCGCACGTGGCATGTACACGTACGTACAGAGGCCATGGTGCAAGAAAGAAAATATGGCCACGTATGTGTACATACGGACGGGGTCTCGAATGCCTACTCGTGCATACGTACGGCCAGGGCTCGTCTACATGGTTGGGTCGGAACAGAGAAACAACGTCGCCGTCGTGTTCATGGGGAGGCAACGGAATGCGTCGTGTTCATGGGGAGGCAACGGAATGCGTCGTGTTCATCAGGAGGCAACGGAATGCGTGGGAGCCAACCGGCTAGGTCGGAAAGAAATGCGTGGTTGTGTTCATAGGGAGGGCTTGGATGGAACAGGCGATGGAAACAAGGCCTGGCGTACCACAAAATGGAGGAAACGGACCTCCTACGGTCGAAACAGGGGTCCTGTTGACTGGGAGGGGTGTGGCGTACCGCAAAACGGATGAAACGGACCTCCTACGGTCGAAACGGGGGTCCTGTTGATCGGGAGGGGTGTGGTGTACCGCAAAACGGACGAAACAGACCTCCTACGGTCGAAACGGGGGTCCTGTTGATCGGGAGGGGTGTGGCGTACCACAAAACGGACGAAACGGACCTCCTACGGTCGAAACGGGGGTCATGTTCATCGAGAGGGGTGTGGCGTACCGCAAAACGGGACTCCACGGGATACTGTTCATCTCCACCGTCGACCTCCTCCCGCCTCCACGGGCTACCGTCGACCTCCTCCAGCCTCCACGGGCTCCTATTCATCCAGCCTCCACCGCGCGCTACTCCACCGGCTACTGTTCAACCACCCCTCCACCGTCTACTGTTCATCCTGCCCTCCACACCACGGGGTCCTGTTCAACCACCCCTCCACGGGCACCCCTCCACTGTCTACTGTTCATCCAGCCCTCCACCACACCACGGGGTCCTGTTCATCCAGAGGAAACGCCACCGCTCACTGTTCATCAACCCCCCCCCCCCCCGCAACGCTCACTGTACATCCCAGAGGCAGCATCGATCAGCTTCAGTTCACAGCAGTAGAGAAGGAATCGCTCGATCGGGTTCAGTTAACAGCCATCGGTCGATCGCTCGGGATCAGTAACGCGTAGCCTATAGTGCAATCGCTCGGGTTCAGTAACGCGTAGCCTGCAGTGCAATCGCTCTGGTTTAGTTAGAGCCCAACGCCTTGCTCGGGTTCAGTTAGAGCCAACGCCTCGCACACACACGCGTACGTGTACGAGAGAAATGCGCATCGCTCGGACCCTGACCTCCCACCGTAACCGGGAACTCCCCGAAATTTTCCTCGCCCTTGCTTCTACCACGGTTTTTTCCGTCATGGATGGCCCAAAGAATGTCATGCAGCTGCGTCTCCGGCCCGCCCAGGACGAAAAGTCCATTTTCTGTCATGATTTTTTGTCATAGAAGTAGGAGCCCACCACATCTATGATGATACCGGGTTTTGTCACAATTATCGTCATAGAAGTGTCATATGTATGACAGAAAAAAAAATCGTTCGGCCCAAAATGTCACGGATGTGTCTTTTTTTGTAGTGTAAGATCATGCCTGCGGAGGTCATCCCCCACCGGAATGCTCAGGCTGCTGCGGAGGCAACACAGGAGGAGCCTCCGCAGTGGGATCAGTGGATGCCCGCTCCTCAGTACCCCTACTACCATCCAAACTTCTGATCTACTACCAAGTTAGGCCAAGAGCCTAAGCTTGGGGGAGTACATGTTTCTCACCGACATTACATTCATGTTCACTCATTCATCTTGTCGGTGCTCACACTTTTTCATTGTATCATCCATGTTTAAATTTTATTTTTCTTGCTTTCTTCTTGTGTGTTTGAAAAACTTTAGAAAAACCAGAAATAATTAGTTGTAGTTAGTTTATTTTCCATGCATGCTTAGCTGTATCATTAAAAAGAAAACCCAAAAAGATTTCCTTGTTCTTCTTTTGCTTGTTGGGTGCTTTCCCGTTTAAATAGTTTTTCTTGTTTTCGCTTTTCCCTTTTATTTCCTTGTTCAAGAAAACCAAAAACTCCAAAAATATTTCAATGTGTTTCTCTGAATTTCTTTTCTTTTATTCGAGTTGTACCAAGGAGAATACCACGATGGAAATGTTGAGTGGCTCTCCTATGAATAACTGTTGATCTAATAAAGAGCCCATTTTACCTTGTCTTCTCCTGTTGAATAAAATGTTTGCAGATTCCATCTTAGTCCATGGCACTCTTGCACTATTATTAGTTTCAGATCGTTCGGTCATGCAAGTGAAAGGCAATAATGACGATATTCGATGAACTGGCCGTGGCAGAGAGAAACTGGTATGAACTTGACTTGTTCTGTTTGTGTATATATGTCTAACCTAGTATCCATGATTCAGCCCATTACGATTAAACATGTTTGCAATGACAATTAGAGATTATAGTTTCTCATGCCATGCATAAGTAGCTGGGAGTAAATAATGATTTATCTTGGATATCAACATTGCGTTAAAATGATTGTGATGTAGTATGATGATATGGTATCCTCCTCTGAATGTTCGAGTGGCTTGACTTGGCACATGTTCATGCATGTAGTTGAATTAAAACCAACATAGCCTCTATGATATTTATGTTCATGGTGTTCATATCCTACTCATGCTAATGTCCAATGTTACTTACGCATAATGCATGATCATGATCATTGTTGCTCTCTGGCTGACCGCTTCTCAATCTAATTGCTAGCCTTCACTTGTACTAAGTGGGGATTCTGCTTGTACATCAAAAACCCTGAAACCAAAGTTATTACAGATGAGTCCACCATATCTACCTATATGCGGTATTACCCTGCCACCCTAAGTAAATTTGCATGTGCCACCTCTAAAAACTTCTAAAAAATATCCGTTTTGTCTGCGTGGATCGTTCATGGAACAACAGGAGGTAGTCGGTATCTTCCATGCTAAGCGGGTAACTGATAGTCGTGAAGTAAATGAAAAGGCTGCTTGTCTCAAAATATCATTTATCTCTGTTTTAAAAACTTGAGATCTAGCACCTCTGCAAATCACTGCTTCCCTCTGCGAAGGGACTATCTATTTACTTTTATGTTGTGTCATCACGTTCTAAAACAAGCGCTAGAAACTGGGAGAGCACAGCTGTCATGACTTATGCATTGTGTGTAGCTAATGTTGGGTGCATCATGACTGGATCTTTTCTACCATGAATTACAATGTTTAGTCGCTGCTTAGACTTTGGAGGTGCTCTGCATTTATGTTTTGCGGTCTCAGAAAGGGCTAGCGAGATACCACTATTATCATATCATATCATGGTTGTTTTGACAACGTGTTACCGTTCGAGATGTCTTATTATTGCTCGCTAGCTGATTATGTCATTGATATGAGTTAATATAATCTTTAAGAGTTATTGTCGGCATGGTTAGTTATAATGTTGGCTGAAAACCTGGGTGTTGTTTAAGCTATTTATGCAAACAAGAGCAAAAGAGTTTGTAAAAGTTTTTCTTTTTCACTTTCAGTTTATCAACTGAATTGTTTGAGGATAGGCAAAGGTTTAAGCTTGGGGGGAGTTGGTACGTCTCCAACGTATCTACTTTTCCTAACGCTTTTCCTCTTGTTTTGGACTCTAATTTGCATGATTTGAATGAAACTAACCCCGGACTGACGGTGTCTTCAGCAGAACTACCATGGTGTTGTTTTTGTGCAGAAATAAAATTTCTCAGAATGGAACGAAACTTTGCAAGGATTTTTTATACAATAAATAAGAATTTCTGGAGCCAAGATCCACTGGAGAGGGGCACCTGGGTGGGCACAACCCACCACGGCGCGCCCCCTCTCCTGGCGCGCCCAGATGGGTTGTCCCCACCTGGTGGCCCCGTAGACCCTGAAAACAACGCTATAAAATCCTATTTTCAAAGAAAAAAATGAGGGAGAAAGAATTATCGCGATCCAAGAGACGAAGCCGCCGCCAAGCCCTGTTCTTCCTCGGGAGGGCAGATCTGGACTCCGTTTGGGGCTCCGGAGAGGGGGATCTTCGTTCTTCGTCATCACCAGCCCTTCTCCATCGCCAATTCCATGATGCTCCCCACTGGGAGTGAGTAATTCCTTCGTAGGCTCATTGGTCGGTGAGGAGTTAGATGAGATTCATCATGTAATCGAGTTAGTTTCGTTAGGGCTTGATCCCTAGTATCCACTATGTACTTAGATTGATGTTGCTATGACTTTGCCATGCTTAATGCTTGTCACTTTGGGTCGAGTGCCATGATTTCAGATTTGAACCGTTTATGTTATCATCATTATATCCATGTTCTAGATCCGATCTTGCAAGTTATAGTCACCTACTACGTGTTATGATCCGGTAACCCCAGAGTGACAATAACAGGGACTTTTTTGACTGGGAACTGTGAGGCAATAGCCCCACAGTATTTTATTAAACTCAACCCACAAAATACAAAAGGTTCTGGTAAGTAAAGTTAGACTACTCACCTATGGTCCTATGTACATAATTACATGCTGGATTACATAATTACAAGGAGCCATCTAGGGCAAAGAATTAATCCAAACCAACAACAAAGGCTTTAAACTAGGCTTGAATCTATGGGATAGCAGGGTAATGTCATGGATGAAATTCCTCCTCCATGTTGCAAAGGTAGGCCTCTCATTTCTGAAGATTCTTCCATTCCTCAATAACCAGACATTCCAAGTAGCGAGATAAACAACCTCTTTGAAGAAAGGTTGGCCAAAGCTCTTACTAGCAGCAATCAGGCACTCTGAAGGAGACAAACGAGCTAGCCACTGAATTTGCAAATAATTCCAAACCCTTGAGCTGAATTTACAGGTGAAAAATAGATGATCTATGTCCTCACATGCTTGAGCATGACATAAGGGGCAAGTGTTGTCCTCCAGATCGAGGCGATCTCCAATGCCTCCTAACCAGCAAATCTCTGGTGTTGAGCTTATCATTAAGCATTAACCACGCGAAAACCTTGATTTTCTTTGTTGATCTACTTTCCCAAATCCATTTGGCCGGCATATCAGTAGGAAGGTGGGCATGCATCATTGCATAGTAGCTCTTGGCAGAAAATTTTCCTTTGCCTCGGGTCCATGACCAAGAGTCATTGATATTGTCATCCATATTCATGTCAAGCAGTCCATTCTGAACAGTGATCATTTCCTCCATTGCTTCTGGTGATAAGGGTAGATGAAATAGCTCAGACATATCAAGAGTGTTGAGAACATCTCTTACAGAGACCTTATCATCAATAGCAAAAGAGAAGAGCCTGAGAAAACTCTCCCTGAGAGGAAAAGAAGATCCTAACAAAATCCAAGCATCAAACCAGAAAAGAACAGAGTCCCCCATGTTTATAGTAACCTCACAGTGTAGCCTGAAAGCTTCATTAAGTTTGATGATATCCCTCCACCAAAAGGAGCCACACAACACTGTTCCATGGGGCACAACTCCATCATAATAGGTGTTCCAAATGAGAGACACCCAAGGAATATCTGCTTTGTTATAAAACTTAGACAGATGTTTGGTAAGGAGGGATCTGTTCTGGATGTTCAGGTTAATAATCCCCATGCCACCTTTATCTTTAGGCCTACGAACTAGAGGCCATGTTGCCAAGGATTGTCTGGGAGTGTCAGTGTTGCCTCTATTAAAACCGGGACTTCTTCCCGTGATCACCATAGTTTGAGGAGTTCATGTATTCACCGTGTGTTAGTGCTTTGTTCCGGTTCTCTATTAAAAGGGGGCCTTAATATCCCTTAGTTTCGAATATGGACCCCCCTGCCACGGGAGGGTAGGAAAAAAGATGTCATGCAAGTTCTTTTAATAAAGCATGTATGACTATTTATGGAATACATGCCTACATTATATCAATGAACTAGAGCTAGTGCCGTATCGCCCTAGGTTATAACTGTCTCATGATGAATATCATCCAACAAGTCACCGATCCAATGCCTATGAATTTATCCTATATTGTTCTTGCTAAGTTACTACTATTATCATCGCTGTTACACTTGCTACCAAATTATTTCTATCATTGTTACCGTTACCGTTGTTGCTGCTACTATTATCAAAACTATCATACTACTTTGCTACTGATCACTTTGTTGTAGATAATTGATCTCCAGGTGTGGTTGAATTGACAACTCAGCTGCTAATACCTTCACATATTCTTTGGCTCCCCTTATGTCGAATCTATAAATTTGGGTTGAATACTCTACCCTCGAAAACTATTGCGGTAACCTATACTTGTGGGTTATTAGCGGCGGAAAAGTATTTTGGTGGACACTTCTAGCGGTTTGGGAATATTTTTGAATTTATAGGCCAAAAATTAGGGTTGGAGGACTCCCGTGGGGCCCACAAGTCAGTCCCCCCTAGGGTGCACCCTGAGGGCTTGTGGAGCCCTCGAGACTCTTCTGCCTTCCTCTCCAAGTCCTACGTGTTTCTTCTGGTCCAAGAAAAATCACCGCGAAAGTTTTATTCCGTTTAGACTCTGTTTGATATTCCTTTTCTGTAAAACAAAAACAAGGAAAAAACAGAAACTAGCACTGGGCTCTAGGTTAATAAGTTAGTGCCAAAAATAATATAAAATAGCATATTAATGCATATAAAACATCCAAAACAAATAATATAATAGCATGGAACAATCAAAAATTATAGATACGTTGGAGATGTATCACGGCTCTGGTCACGAAGGGTTTCACGAGGGAGAAGAAGAAGAAGTGGGGGGGACGAGGTAAAAGGTAAAAAGAAGGACCCCGTGCCTATTTATAAGGAAATAATGGAACAGTGAATGGCTGGTGCGAAGATCGAGGAGGCGCAATAAATCTTACAACAAAGAGACGCCCCAGTTTTCAAAATGATGGATTTATACAAAGATCCGTTATGATGTCATGAAGGATTTCCAAAAATCACGGAGGTGACATCATCTTTTCTCATGGCAGGTTATGAAGACTTTTCAAGTCTAAGATTAAAAAAGATAAAGAGAAAACTTGCCAGCCGGAGGGATTGAAGATTGACATGAACACGTTCAAATCAATCTGGGGCCTAATGTTGGGGATATAACCCCATGATATAACCCTCCCTGAAAGGGTCGGGTTAGGCCGCTGGCTCAGCAAGCGAGGCTTTGTATATGCCCGCGACGATTAAGGCACAAGGCCAGAAGGGAGGGTCACAAGATGGGCTGACTTAGGGCCCGGATCCAGAAGATGGCCCAGAGGCGTAAGCCACCATATGGTGACTTGTCTTATAAAGCAAGGTGATTTAGAGTATGACTGGGTCATGAGTCATAACCCGACCCAGACTCTTGTAAGCCGGAGGCCTCAACCTGTATATAAAGGCGAGTCTGTCACATAGAATAGGACGAATTACGATCAATCGATAGCTAGGTCAAGCGAATCCGCTCCCTTGTAATCGATACTCAAGCAAATAGCAGCAAGAGTAGGAGTAGGCCTTTACCTCCATCGTGAGGGGATGAAACTGGGTAAACTCGTGTCTCTCGTCCCGCTCAAACCCCACAAGCTAATCGCTGTAGCGATGGCCTCACCCCCAATTCCTTTCACTAGGGCATCTGCCGTGACAAAACCACAACACAAAGGGTAGAAGAGAGGTTACACCGCTACATAGAGGGGGAGAGAGTTGGTGATGACAGCGGCAAAGTTGTTGGTGTAGATCATTGTCACGATGATTGCCCCGGACATGTTACGGAGCCACCGAGATAGAGGGGGAGAGAGCCCCCTCCTTCTTCTTCCTTGGCCTCCCCCTAGATGGGAGGAGAGTTCCCCCTCTAGTCCATGGCCGCCATGGCGGCGGAGGGGCAGGAGCCCCTCCGAGATTGGATCTCTCTCTCTCTCTCTACTCTCTTCTGTTTCGCGTTCATGTTTTCTTGCCCTTCACCATTTCTTAAATCCCGGAGATACGTAACTCCGATTGGGATGAAATTTTGAGGGGATTTTGATCCATAAATTATTTTCCTTGCGGCGAAAGAAGGGCAACAACCACCTTGCAAGGTGCCCACTACCCATCAAGGCGTGCCTGGCCCCCCCCTATCGCGCCCTGGTGCCTAGTGGGCCCCTCAAGCACCGTCTTGCATTGATTCTTCTTCCAAAAATTCACTCCATAAAGTTTTATCGCACTTGGACTTCATTTGATATGGATATTCTGCAGAAAAAAACATGCAACAAACAGGAACTGGGACTGGGCACTGGATCAATATGTTAGTCCAATAAATCATATAAATTGCTGCCAAAAGTATGTGGAAGTTTTATAATATTGGCATGGAATAATAAAAAATTGTAGATACGATGGATACCTATCATAGACCTCAAGCTCTTTTCTGGTGCCGTTGTCGGGGAGTGAAGCGTCTTTGGTAGGTGTAATTTGGCAAGGAAACATTCATATTACATGCTGAAATGTACTGTCACTTGATACTATGGAAAACAATCCTTTGAGGGGTTTGTTCGGGGTATCTTCACCCCGACCAGAGGCACAAAGAGTTTCCCCTCAATCTACTGCACCTACTAAAAATGTTTATTATGAGATTCCTTCGGGTATGATAGAGAAACTACTAGCTAATCCTTATGGAGGAGATGGAACGGTGCATCCCGATATGCACTTAATCTATGTGGATGAAGTTTGTGGATTATTTAAGCTTGATGGTTTATCCGAAGATGGAGTTAAGAATAAGTTTTTCCCTTTATCTTTGGAGGGAAAGGCATTGACTTGGTATAGGCTATGTGATGATATTAGAACGTGGGACTGGAACCGATTGAAATTGGAATTTCATCAAAAGTTTTATCCTATGCATCTAGTTCATCATGATCGGAATTATATATATAATTTTTGGCCTCGTGAAGGAGAAAGCATCTCTCAAGCTTGGGGAGGCTTAATTACCTGATGTACACATGCCCCAATCATGAGCTCTCAAGGGAAATTATCTTACAAAAATTTTATGCTCGCTTTCTCATGATGATCGAACCATGCTCGATTCTTCTTCTACGGGTTCCTTTATGAAGAAAACTATTGAATTCAGATGGGATCTTCTGGAAAGAATCCAATGCAATTCTAAAAGTTGGTTAATCCACATAGGTAAAGATTTAGGTATAAAAATTGAGTTTGATTGTGTTAAATCTTCTATGGATACCAATGCTTTTCACAAGTTTAGCACTAAATATGGACTTGACTCTGAGATAGTAGCCTCCTTTTGTGAATTATTTGCTAATCATGTTGATATCCCTAAGGATAAGTGGTTTAAATTAAATATCACCCCCCTATTAAATAAAAGATTGAGGAACCCACTATAGTTAAAGATGAAACTAGCATTTACAATGTTAACTCGGTTTTGCCTACTGCTTATATTGAGAAACCTCCTTTTCCTGTTAGGATTAAGGAACATGCTAAAGCTACAAATTTGGTTAATTAAAGTAATATTAGAACACTTAGACACTCTAGACAAGTAAAGTTGAACCTATTATTGCTATCGTTAAAAATCTCTTGGTCGATAATATTGATGGGCATGTTATTTACTTTTGCGATGTTGCTGCTAGAATTGCCAAATCTGTTAAAAATGAACAAGATATGCTAGATAAGAATAAACCCATAGTGGGCATGCCTGTTGCTTCTGTTAAAATTGGAGATCATTGCTATCATGGTTTATGTGACATGGGTGCTAGTGTTAGTGCTATTACTTGCACTCTATATCAAGAAATTATGAATGATATTGCACCCGTTGAGATTGAAGATCTTGATGTCACTATTAAGCTAGCAAATAGAGATACTATTTCGCCACTTGATATTGTTAGAGATGTTTAAGTCTTGTATGGTAAGATCACGTACCCTACTGATTTCTTAGTACTTGGTTCTCAACAAGATATTTTTTGTCCCATTATATTTGGTAGACCATTCTTGAATGTCCCTAATGCTGAAATTGATTGTGTCAAAGAAAAGGTTAGAGTTAAATTTGGTGATAAATCTCATGAGTTCAATATCTCTAAGTTTAATAGACAACCTTATGAAAAACAATTGTCTAGTAAGGATGATATTATTGGTCTTGCTTCTATTGTCGTACCTCCTACGGATCCATTAGAACAATATTTGCTAGACCATGAAAATGATATGCATATGAATGAATGAAAGAAGATAGACAATATATTCTTTGATCAAGCACCTATGTTTAAACATAATTTGCCCACTGAAACTCCTCGAGGTCCTCCTCCACCAAAGGGTGACCCGGTGTTTGAGTTAAAGCAATTACCTGATACGTTGAAATATGCTTATCTTGATGAAAAGAAAATATATCCCGTTATTATTAGTGCTAACCTTTCAGAGCATGAAAAACAGAGATTACCTAAAACTCTAAGGAAGCACTGTGCCTCTATTGGATATATGATGTCTACTACACAACTTATTCTTGTAGACTCGTGTAGGGCCTCCAAGCGCAGAGTTTTATAGGATAGTGGCAACTTTCCCTCAAGTGGATGACCTAAGGTTTATCAATCCATGGGAGGCTTAGGATGAAGATAGTCTATATCAAACAACCTGCAATCAAATACAAGAAATCTCTTGTGTCCCCAACACACCCAATACAATGGAAAATTGTATAGGTGCACTAGTTCGGCGAAGAGATGGTGATACAAGTGTAGTATGGATAGTTGATATAGTTTTTTGTAATCTAAAAATATAAAAACTGCAAGGTAGCAAGTAACAAAAGTGAGCACAAATGGTATTGCAATGCTTGAAAACAAGGCCTAGGGTTCATACTTTTACTAGTCCAATATCTCAATAGTGCTAACATAATTGAATCATATAACAATCCCTCAACATCCGACAAAGAGTCACTCCAAAGTTCTTATCTAGCGGAGAACATAAGATGAAATTGTTGTAGGGTACAAAACCACCTGAAAGTTATCTTTTCCGATCAATCTATTGAGCCATCCCTATAAGTGTCACAAACAGCCCTAGAGTTCGTACTAAAATAACACTTATGATACATATCAAGCAACTCTAATGTCACATAGATACTCCAATATCACCACAAGTATCCGTGAGTTGATTATTTGATATGCATCGAACAACTTCAGATTCATAATAATCAATCCAACACAATGAAATTCAAAGACTGCCCCAAGGTTTCTATCAGAGAAAGTAGCATGAAAACGTGCATCAACCCCTATGAATAGATTAGCCCAATGTCACCTTGGGAATCCGCGAGTTGAGTGCCAAAACATACATCAAGTGAATCAATAGAACACCCCATTGTCACCACGGGTATCCATATGCAAGACATACATCAAGTGTTCACAAATCCATAAAAGTATTGAATCCGATAAGAGTGAAACCTCAATGGCAAAAACTCAATTCATCACAACAAGACAGAGAGGGAGAAACAACATATGATCAAACTATATTAACAAAGCTCGCGGTACATCAAGATCATGCCAAATGAAGAACACGAGAGAGAGAGAGAGAGATCAAACACATAGCAACTGGTACACACCCTCAGCCCCGAGGGTGAACTACTCCCTCCTCGTCATGGAGATCGCCGGGATGATGAAGAAGGCCTCCGGTGATGATTTCCCCCTCCGACAGGGTGCCGAAACAGGGCTTGATACGTCTCCAACGTATCTATAATTTTTGATTGTTACATGCTATTATATTATCTGTTTTGGATGTTTAATGGGCATTAATTTACCTTTTTATATTATTTTTGGGACTAACCTACTAATCAAAGGCCTAGTGAAAATTATTTTTTTTCCTATTTTAGTGTTTTGCAGAAAAGGAATATCAAACGGAATCCAAACGGAATGAAACCTTCGGGAGAATTATTTTTGGAACAAACGTGATCCAGGAGACTTGGAGTGGACGTCAAGAAAGAAGCGAGGAGGCCACGAGGCAGGTAGGCGCGCCCCCACCCTCATGGGCCCCTTGCAGCTCCACTGACGTACTTCTTCCTCCTATATATATCCATATACCCCGAAAACATCCAGGAGCACCACGAAACCCTATTTCCACCGCTGCAACCTTATGTACCCATGAGATCCCATCTTGGGGCCTTTTCCGGCGCTCTGCCGGAGGGGGAATCGATCACGGAGGGCTTCTACGTCAACACCATAGCCTCTCCGATGACGTTTGAGTAGTTTACGACAGACCTTCGAGTCCATAGTTATTAGCTAGATGGCTTCTTCTCTCTCTTTGGATCTCAATACAAAGTTCTCATCGATTCTCTTAGAGACCTATTCGATGTAATTCTTTTTGTGGTGTGTTTGTCGAGATCCGATGAATTGTGGGTTTATGATCAAGATTATCTATGAACAATATTTGATTCTTCTCTGAAATCTTTTATGCATGATTTAAATATCTTTGCAAGTCTCTTCGAATTATCAGTTTGGTTTGGCCTACTAGATTGATCTTTCTTGCAATGGGAGAAGTGCTTAGCTTTGGATTCAATCTTGTGGTGTCCTTTCCCAGTGACAGCAGGGGCAGCAAGGCATGTATTGTATTGTTGCCATCGAGGATAAAAAGATGGGTTTTATATCATATTGCTTGAGTTTATCCCTCTACATCATGTCATCTTGCCTAATGTGTTACTCTGTTCTTATGAACTTAATACTCTAGATGCATGCTGGATAGCGGTCGATGTGTGGAGTAATAGTAGTAGATGCGGAATCGTTTCGGTCTACTTGTCGAGGACGTAATGCCTATATACATGATCATGCCTACATATTCTCATAAGTATTCGCTTTTCTATCAATTGCTCAACAGTATTTTGTTCACCCACCGTAGAATTTGTTATCTTGAGAGAAGCCACTAGTGAAACCTATGGCCCCCGGGTCTATCGTCCATCATATTATTTCCATATCAATTTGCAATTTCTATTACCGTTTATTTTGCAATCTTTATTTTCCAACCTATATCATAAAAATACCAAAAATATTTATCTTATTATCTCTATCATATCTCACTTTCGTAAGTGACCGTGAAGGGATTGACAACCCTTTTATCACGTTGGTTGCGAGGTTCTTGTTTGTTTGTGCGGGTACTAGATGACTTGTGTGTTGCCTCCTACTAGATTGATACCTTGGTTCTCAAAAACTGAGGGAAATACTTATGCTACTGTGCTGCATTACCCTTTCCTCTTCAAGGGAAAACAAACGCATGCTCAAGAGGTAGCAAGAAGGATTTCTGGTGCCGTTGCCGGGGAGGTTGCATCAAGTCAAGACATACCAAGTACCCATCACAAACTCTTATCCCTCGCATTACATTATTTGACATTTGCCTCTCGTTTTCCTCTCCCCCACTTCACCTTTGCCTTTTCGTCGCCTTCTTCCCGTATGTTTTTTGTTTGTGTTTCCATGTGCCTTCTATTTGCTTGCATCTTTACTTGCTAAAAATCTATTGATATGGATCCACTTAAGGTGTTCTACTTGGATCATCTTCGATCCTTATGCGCTCGTGCTGAAACCCCAACTAGCCTAGTTGATGGGAAATCTTTAGATGAGCATGCTCATTTTGTGTGTCATCATTTGTCTGAAAAGGGGAAGCTCTTATGGTATCAAATATATAGTTTGCTATGCTATGCTTGGAATCTTTGTGAAATTTATGACTTTACTAGTTGCTCTAAGAACCCTAAAAACACCTTCCCTACCTATGTGAGTTTAATGATAATGAAATCTTATCTTCTTATGGAAAGGGTGTTTATAGTTACTATGATATTGAACAAATTGAAGAATTTGTCATTTTTAAGGGTGCTCATGAAGTTGCTTCTTTCATTGAAAAGTATGATATTACTCTCTACAAATCTGAAAATTCCGACATACTAAAATATTGCTATGAAAAATATGCTCACAATGCCTATGTTAAGGAATTTATTGAGAGAATGACCGTTGCTTTGGAAGAAAATAATGATATGCACGAATCTATAGATAATTATGATTCCGATGATTTGATTGAAATATCCCTTGATGAACATGACGCTTGCTATTCTTATAGCCAGGATGCCAATATTTATGGAGATGAATTTGCTATAGTTCCTTATGTTAAACACGAGATTATTGCTATTGCACCCATACTTGATAGTTCCTTGAATCAAAAGCATGATTGCTATGATTTTACTATAAATTCTATTGAAGTCAATTGTGCTAATAATATGCAAAACCCTAAGCTTGGGGATGCTAGTTTTGCTATGACTATTACTTGTTGCAATGATCATGATTGGGGTGATTCTTCTTATGATCTTGAAAATTTATTTAAGCCCCATGATGAATATGAGATTGATAATAGTGTTTGCAATAATACTGAAAGTGGGTTTGGAAGAGTGTAAACTTTAGATCCCACATATTTGGAGAATGTTCAATCTTATGGTATTTTTAAAAGTGGGTTTGGAGAATTCATGACTTTAGTTAATGATAATCCCACTATTTTGGAAGAGTGTCAACTTTGCATACATGTGGATCTTGTTAAAAATATGTTTTGTGACAGCTATATTGTTGAATTTTCTTATGATATTGCATCTAATTATTACGAGAGAGGAAAATTGGGTTGTAGAAATTTTCATGTTACTAAATCTCCTCTCGTTATGTCGAGATTGCTATTGTTTCTTTCCGCTTCCTTGCATATGTTAGTTTTCGCTTGCTATGATAATTTGTTTGCCTTTAAGATGCCTATGCACAAGAAGTGTGTTAGACTCAGATGTGTTTGTCACGTTGTTTCATGATGCTCTCTTTGTGCTTCAATTCTTGTCTTTCATGTGAGCATCATTGAAATTATCAATGCCTAGCTAGGGGCGTTAAACGATAGCGCTTGTTGGGAGGCAACCCATTTTTTTTTGTTTCTTGCTTTTTGGTTCTGTTTAGTAATAAATAATCCATCTCGCTTCTGTTTAGATGTGGTTTTATGCTTTTAATTAGTGTTTGTGCCAAGTAGAACCTTTGGGAAGACTTGGGGGAAGTCTTTGCGATCTTGCTGTAAAAAACAGAAACTTTAGCGCTCACGAGATTTGCTGCCATTTTTTACTGGAGAGTGAGATTAGGTTGATTATTTTTGCAGATGATTAATAGACAAATTCCTCACGTCCAGAATTTTATTTCAGAATTTTTGGGGTTACAGAAGTATTCGAAACCTATAGATTACTACAGACTGTTCTGTTTTTGACAGATTCTGTTTTTTCGTGTGTTGTTTGCTTATTTTGATGAATCTATGGCTAGTATCGGGGGGTATGAACCATAGAGAAGTTGGAATACATTAGGTTTAACACCAATATAAATAAATAATGAGTTCATTACAGTACCTTCAAGTGGTGGTTTGTTTTCTTATACTAATGGAGCGCGTGAGATTTTCTGTTGAGTTTTGTGTTGTGAAGTTTTCAAGTTTTGGGTAAAGATTTGATGGATTTTGAAATAAGGAGTGGCAAGAGCCTAAGCTTGGGGATGCCCAAGGCACCCCAAGGTAAAATTCAAGGACAACCAAAAGCCTAAGCTTGGGGATGCCCCGGAAGGCATCGCCTCTTTCGTCTTCGTCTATCGGTAACTTTACTTGAGGCTATATTTTTATTCACCACATGATATGTGTTTTGCTTGGAGCGTCTTGTATGATTTGAGTCTTTGCTTTTTAGTTTACCACAATCATACTTTCTATACTCACCTTTTGGGAGAGACACACATGAATCGGAATTCATTAGAATACTCTATGTGCTTCACTTATATCTTTTGAGCTAGATAATTTTGCTCTAGTGCTTCACTTATATCTTTTTAGAGCACGGTGGTAGTTTTGTTTTATAGAAATTATTGATCTCTCATGCTTCACTTATATTATTTTGAGAGTCTTATAGAACATCATGGTAGTTTTCTTTGGCTATAAAATAAATCCTAATATGATAGGCATCCAAGATGGGTATAATAAAAACTATCATAAAAAGTGCATTGAATACTATGAGAAGTTTGATGCTTGATGATTGTTTTGAGATATAAAGATGGTGACATTAGATTCATGCTAGTTGAGTAGTTGGAATTTGAGAAATACTTGTGTTAAAGTTTGTAATTCTCGTAGCTTGCACGTATGGTGAACCGTTATGTCACGAAGTAGGAGCATGATTTATTTATTGATTGTCTTCCTTATGAGTGGCGGTCGGGGATGAGCGATGGTATTTTCCTACCAATCCATCCCCCTAGGAGCAAGCGCGTAGTACTTTGTTTCGATAACTAATAGATTTTTGCAATAAGTATGTGAGTTCTTATGACTAATGTTGAGTCCATGGTTTATACGCACTCTCACCCTTCCACCATTGGTAGCCTCTCTAGTACCGCGCAACTTTCACCAGTACCATACACCCACCTTATACCTTCCTCAAAACAGCCACGATACCTACCTATTATGGAATTTCCATAGCCATTCCGAGATATATTGCCATGCAACTTACCACCGTTCCGTTTATTATGAAACGCTTCATCATTTTAATATTGCTTTGCATGATCATGTAGTTGACATCGTATTTGCGGCAAAGCCACTGTTCATAATTCTTTCATACATGTCACTCTTGATTCATTGCACATCCCGGTACACCGTCGGAGGCATTCACATAGAGTCATATTTTGTTCTAGTATCGAGTTGTAATTTTTGAGTTGTAAGTAAATAAAAGTGTGATGATCATCATTATTAGAGCATTGTACCAAGAGAGGAAAGTATGATGGAGACTATGATTCCCCCACAAGTCGGGATGAGACTCCGATGAAAAAAATAGAAAGGTCATAAAAATGGGAGGCCCAAAAAATGAGAGAAAAAGAGAGAAGGAACAATGCTACTATCCTTTTACCACACTTGTGCTTCAAAATAGCACCATGATCTTAATGATAGAGAGTCTCCTATGTTATCACTTTTATATACTAGTGGGAATTTTACATTATAGAAGTTGGCTTGTATATTCCAATTTTGGGCTTCCTCAAAATGCCCTAGGTCTTCACGAGCAAGCAAGTTGGATGCACACCCACCTAGTTTCTTTTTGAGCTTTCATACACTTATAGCTCTAGTGCATTCGTTGCATGCCAATCCCTACCCACTCACATTGATATCTATTGATGGGCATCTCCATAGCCCGTTGATACGCCTAGTTGATGTGAGACTATCTTCTCCTTTTGTCTTCTCCACAACCACCATTAGATTCCACCTATAGTGCTATATCCATGGCTCACGCTCATGTATTGCGTGAAGATTGAAAAAGTTTGAGAACACCAAAAGTATGAAACAATTGCTTGGCTTGTCATCGGGGTTGTGCATGATTTAAATATTTTGTGTGGTGAAGATGGAGCATAGCCAGACTATATGATTTTGTAGGGATAACTTTCTTTGGCCATGTTATTTTGAGAAGACATGATTGATTTTTTAGTATGCTAGAAGTATTATTATTTTTATGTCAATATTAAACTTTTGTCTTGAATCTTTCGGATCTGAACATTCATGCCACAATAAAGAAAATAATATTAAGAATTATGCTAGGTAGCATTCCACATCAAAAATTCTGTTTTTATCAGTTACCTACTCGAGGACGTGCAGGAATTAAGCTTGGGGATGCTTGATACATCTCCAACGTATCTATAATTTTTGATTGTTCCATGCTATTATATTATCTGTTTTGGATGTTTAATGGGCTTTAATTCACCTTTTTATATTATTTTTGGGACTAACCTACTAACCAAAGGCCCAGTGCAAATTGCTATTTTTTGCCTATTTCAGTGTTTCGCAGAAAAGGAATATCAAACAGAATGAAACCTTTGGGAGGGTTATTTTTGGAACAAACGTGATCGAGGAGACTTGGAGTGGACGTCAAGAAAGAAGCGAGGAGGCCACGAGGCAGGGAGGCATGCTTAGGGGGGTAGGTGCGCCCCCACCCTCCTGGGCCCCTCGCAGCTCCACCGACGTACTTCTTCCTCCTATATATACCCATATACCCCGAAAACATCCAGGAGCACAACAAAACCCTATTTCCACTGCCGCAACCTTCTGTACCCGTGAGATCCCATCTTGGGGCCTTTTCCGGCGCTCTGCCGAAGGGGGAATCGATCACGGAGGGCCTCTACATCAACACCATAGCCTCTTCAATGACGTGTGAGTAGTTTACCACAGACCTTCGGGTCCATAGTTATTAGCTAGATGGCTTCTTCTCTCTCTTTGGATCTCAATACAAAGTTCTCCTCGATTCTCTTGGAGATCTATTCGATGTAATTCTTTTTGCGGTGTGTTTGTCGAGATCCGATGAATTGTGGGTTTATGATCAAGATTATCTATGAACAATATTTGATTCTTCTCTGAAATATTTTATGCATGATTTAAATATCTTTGCAAGTCTCTTCGAATTATCAGTTTGGTTTGACCTACTAGATTGATCTTTCTTGCAATGGGAGAAGTGCTTAGCTTTGGGTTCAATCTTGTGGTGTCCTTTCCCACTGACAGCAGGGGCAGCAAGGCACGTATTGTATTGTTGCCATCGAGGATAAAAAGATGGGGTTTATATCATATTTCTTGAGTTTATCCCTCTACATCATGTCATCTTGCCTAATGCTTTACTCTGTTCTTATGAACTCTAGATGCATGCTGGATAGCGGGCGATGTGTGGAGTAATAGTAGTAGATGCAGAATCGTTTTGGTCTACATGTCGCAGACGTGATGCCTATATACATGATCATGCCTAGATATTCTCATAAGTATTCGCTTTTCTATCAATTGCTCGACAGTAATTTGTTCACCCACCGTAGAATTTGCTATCTTGAGAGAAGCCACTAGTGAAACCTATGGCCCCCGGGTCTATCTTCCATCATATTATTTCCGTATCAATTTGCTATTTCTATTACCGTTTATTTTGCTATCTTTATCATAAAAATACCAAAAATATTTATCTTATTATCTCTATCAGATCTCACTTTCGTAAGTGACCGTGAAGGGATTGACAACCCCTTTATCGTGTTGGTTGCGAGGTTCTTGTTTGTTTGTGCAGGTACTAGGTGACTTGTGTGTTACCTTCTACTGGATTGATACCTTGGTTCTCTAAAACTGAGGGAAATACTTACGCTACTATATTGCATCACGCTTTCCTCTTCAAGGGAAAACCAACGCATGCTCAAGAGGTAGCAGGGCCCCGATTAAGTTTTCATGGATCCAGAGGCTTGCGGTGGCAGAACTTCTCATCTAGGGTTCTTTTCGGGGGTTTGGGTATTTAGAGGAATTTTTGGCGTCGATCTCATGTTAGGGGGGTGCCTGAGGGGCCCACAAGCTCGGGAGGCGCGCCCTAGAGGGGCACGCCCCCAGGCTTGTGGCTCCCCTAGCCATCCCCTGACATAGCTCTGGTGCTCCATGTGTCTCTTCTGGTCCATAAAAAGTTGTCGTAAATTTTTAGCCCATTCTGAGAACTTTTATTTTTGCACAAAAACAACACCACGGTAGTTCTGCTGAAAACAACGTCAGTTCGGGTTAGTTCTAATCAAGTCATACCAAAACCGTATAAAATTGTTGCAAACATGGCATGAATACTTCATAAATTATAGATACGTTGGAGACGTATCAGCATCCCCAAGCTTAATTACTACTCGTCCTCGAGTAGGTAAATGATAAAAGAAATAATTTATGAAGTGTGAATGCTAGCATTGTGCATAAGTTTGATCAATGATAATTTCAATCACTTTTCCTAGCATCATAATAGCAACTCTTTCTCAGAAAACTCATCATGATAAAGTAGTAGTCAATTCACATGTTATTATTCAAACAATGCATTCTCTTGAAACTTAACAACCTATGTTCTTAGTCACCAAACAATTGCAATTCAACGTATTGATAACTCACAAGTATAGGGGATCGCAATAGTTTTCGAGGGTAGAGTATTCAACCCAAATTTATTGATTCGACACAAGGGGAGCCAAAGAATATTCTCAAGTATTAGAAGCTGAGTTTTCAATTCAACCACACCTGGAAAACTTAATATCTACAGCAAAGTATTTAGTAGCAAAGTAGTATGGAAGTAACGGTAACGGTGGCAAAGGTAACAGTATTTGTTTTCTAGTGATTGTAACAGTAGCAACGGAAAAGTAAATAAGCAAAGATCAATATGTGAAAAGCTCGTAGGCAATGGATCAGTGATGGATAATTATATTGGATATTCCTCATGCAACAGTTATAACATAGGGTGACACAGAACTAGCTCCAGTTCATCAATGTAATGTAGGCATGTATTTCGAATATAGTCATACGGCTTATGGAAAAGAACTTGCATGACATGTTTTGTCCTACCCTCTCGTGGCAGTGGGGTCCTATTGGAAACTAAGGGATATTAAGGCCTTCTTTTAATAGAGTACCGGACCAAAGCATTACCACATAGTGAATACATGAACTCCTCAAACTACGGTCATCACCGGTAAGTATCTCGATTATTGTCACTTCGGGGTTAACAGATCATAACACATAATAGGTGACTATTGACTTGCAAGATAGGATCAAGAACTCACATATATTCATGAAAACATAATAGGTTCAGATCTGAAATCATGGCACTCGGACCCTAGTGACAAGCATTAAGCATAGCAAAGTCATAGGAACATCAATCTCAGAACATAGTGGATACTAGGGATCAAAACCTAACAAAACTAACTCAATTACATGATAAATCTCATCCAACCCATCACCGTCCAGCAAGGGTTTTACCTGTTATCCTTAGAGGATTGGGCCGCCCTGACTTATACAGAGCAGTTGTAGAGTTGGGACAATTCTTCAGGGAACTTTGCAGTAGAAATATCAGGGTAGATGCTTTGGAGCATCTTAGAGACAAGATACCAACTATCCTATGCGACCTTGAGAAGATATATCATCCAGCCTTCTTTGATGTGATGGTGCATTTGGCTGTTCATCTACCTGATGAGGCACTACTTAGAGGTCCAGTACAGTATGGCTAGATGTACCCTATTGAAAGGCGGCTAGGCACTTTCAAGGGCTATGTTAGGAACAGAGCTAGACCCAGGGGTTCCATTGCAGAGGCCTACATTGCTACAGAAGTGTTGACATTCTGCTCAAAATACATTGAAACAGTTGATCACCTTAGCAAAGAGGTGGGTGAAGACAATCCCGGGCTCAATGTTTTCGATTATTCTGTTCCAGTTACAGGGAAGAGTCGACAAGAGGACAAACCTAAAGATTTGGACAAAATGGTTTGGTATGTGTTGAATAACTATCCTGAGATACTACCTTATATCAAGTAAGTGCTAAGTACTGCAGCTTATACATCATAATCTACTAAACTTGCAGCACATTCTTATATATTTAGATGTTTGACGTCATCACTATGTTGTGCAGCATCTACAAAAAGGAGTTACTGCCGCAAAATCCAAGAAGCATTGACAAACTGGTTATGGAAGGATTTGCGAAATGGTTCAAGAGCCATGTAAGCTTTTGAATTGTACTGTCAATTTTTTTAATATATTGAGTACATAAGATGATTGGCTTGTCTACTTTCTAACCATAGGTTAAGAAGATGCGGGAGGATGGGCAGGCAGTTGATGATGCCCTTTACGCACTAGCAATGGGTCGTGATACTCGGGTATGACATTATGAATCTTGCGTTGTTGGAGATGTGCGCTACAACACCCTTGCACACGATGAAGCCAGGAAGACACAAAACAATGCCATCACGAGCATGGATACGTACGACAAAGAGACAACTGAAATGTATGCTAACATAACAGACATTGTTCAGTTGCAGTGTATCTCCAGTTTTGAGGATCATCGGTGTGTGGTTCTGTTGTGCTGTCATTGGTATAACCTGTTTTCCAGGATCGCAAAACCCAGAGCTAGTGATTATTTCAAATCCATCAATGTCAAGGCAGTGTATCAGACCAACGAGCCTTTTATTTTGTCAAATCAAGCAACACAGATATTTTTCTTGGAAGACACATTTTGCACGTAGTGATGACTGGAGAGTATTGCAAAGGTTTGAGCAGAGGAATTCGTTTAATGAAGTTGCACAACAAGATGATACTTACACTGCTCCTGATGTACAAGATTCCACAGATGTTCCTAATATCTTTGAGAACCATCACGTCAATGACGCCAGCGAAAGGATTGCCTGTCGTGCTGTGGACATACAAGAGTTGATCAAGAAGAAGCCAATGTTCGAGGACATTGAGGATGAAGAATAAGATGACACTCTGGGGAATTACGATTCAGACTGATACACATGGCGAAGATGTTGACGTTGCTGCTGCGGATGATGATTAGATTGCTTTTCTCGTATTTTCCTGTCAGAAGACGTTTTTTTATCTACTATGTGAAATTGTGTTTGTTATGACAAATGAAACCTGATGAACGTTTTGTTTAGTATTTTGCTGTTAGAACATCACTTGTTATGTTTGTTCATTTGTGTTTGGTGATTGTATGACGACTAAAACATGATGACATTGTTGTTGAGTTGTACTCATATTTGGCTGTGAAACTTGAATTTGATGACATAGTTTGTTGTTAGACTGCAATTTGCTCGACGTCTTCGAATGGGAACAAAGCTGACCCGACAGGGTCTCTGGTAATTTATTTATTTATTACCAAAAGGGCATATGCTATTTATTTATTTATGAGCAAAAGGGGATACCCCCCGATTTCTGTTAATAGAAATCATTAGATGTTCACAACAGTACGCCCAGCCTACTACACAAGTTTCATTCATTACTAGTTTCAGCAAAGTGCTCATGTCATAGCCACTGAATACATCACGAGTGCTACATACACTGCAAATAAAGAGACAATCATCCTACAGAGCACATCGATTTTGCCCATTATCTTCACAAGCTCTTTCATCTCATCATTGCTGTCAAGGTCATTCAGCAGCTGTTGCTTGGCCATGATCAGAGGAACTGCATCTTTAACCTTCTACTCTGCATCTTCCTCTTCTGTCGTTCCTTCAATTACTTGTCCAACACCCCAACCTGCTGGTATTGGGATTCCTCGGCTAACCAAATAATCAGCGTAGTTGCATTCCCCCACTTCAGCAACTTCCCAGAAATACAAATCACACGAATCTTCCCTTTTCTGCATGAATCAAATTGGAAGATCATCAACCAAACTATTAAAAAAATCAGCAACTGGAAGCAGCAGAACAACACTTAAACATATTATTACCCCATGATTCGGGCATTTGTAGAAGACTCGGCCAGGGTTGAGGATTGTGGTTGAGACGCGACGGATGACTCTGTGTGATTTGTAGCAGTGGCACCAAACCAACGGCAGCGGGTTGCGATGAGCAACCGGCTACGGTGCGTGTGCCGGCGGGGGTATGATGAGACCCATAGGCGATGGTACGGGTGGCGACTTGGCGCATATATGGTTGTTGCCTGTTGAAGAGCAGGTGGACGAGCAGCCAGCGGACATGGTTGCTACGGCCAGAGCTTCTGATGCTAGGCAGAGTAAGTAGAGAAGAGGAGAAGCGAACGTTGGATATGTCAGTTTCATTACTTGCAGAGTAGCATAGCACCATATATAGTCTGAAGGTTTGCATTCCCCCATATATAGCCTGAGTCTAGGTTTGGATTCGAACTAGCTATAGGAGCACATCTCTCTTTTTTCTAAAACTCAGCAACGTCTCTTTACTGGTACACTAGCTTGTTCTGTACGCCTTCTCAAGTCTTTGATTTTCTTTATTTTTTTGCGAGGAAGGAAGGAGGACAAAATTGAGAGTTCCTGGGACTCGAACCCAAGACCGCTCGGTTGAAAACCAAGGGTGCTAGTCACTTATGTGGCAAACATTCCCTGGGAAGAGGACGGCAGACGAACGCATTTTCCTTGCAGTTTTAGTTGCGACGCAAGATCGAACGGTTGCAGTTTCGGGAATGTTATCACGCGAACGAGCCCAGTTTTTCTTTTCTTCCTATATATAAAAAAGTATGCTACTTGGTGTCAGCTTAGTCAACAAACGATTGTGCCAACCTTGACCGTTGGATTGACATTCAACATCTATCGTGTTTCTTTAGTCTCTTCTTCCTCCAGCCGCCAAAGCCAAACCAGCGCCGGAGGGACCGCCTGTTCCCGCCTCCCATGACTGGCTGTGCTGCCGTGCACGCATCGTGGCCACATCGCACCCGAAAAATCTGCACATCTTCCCAGGCTCCTATTCGTTCCCGTCCGAGGCCTCACCACGTCCTCCGCCTTGGTTCGCTCACCGCAGCGCCGCCCTCCGGTGTTGTCAACATGGTCAACGACCGACATGAATAAGGAGATGACTGTACATGGTGAGGATGACAGTAGGGACCCAGCAGCACGCGCAGTAATTTTGTTTTTTCGGGACGAAGAAGGGTATCAACTAGGTTGTTCGGGAGCTGTGGCCCGTCTAGCACATGACCAGCCCAGTTTGTTTTTTTCCTTTCTGAAAATGGCTAGCCCAGCTATTTTGTTTTTTTGCAGAATAACCAACGTAGGCCTACTTTTTTTCTACGCCCTGCAGGGCCGGAAATCTTTCAAGACGAGGAGGGATGCATTTTGCCCAGAAAATGGGCTATAAGTAATAAGAAATTGGCTATAAGTAATATTAAATGGGTTGTAAAATGAAAAATACAACAAACAGGCAATTAGTTCCAAAATACTTTTTCTTTCCGATTTTGATATTTTAAATTTCATTGTTTTTGTGCGGGTAAAATTTCATTAGATTTAAATTAAGGTATGTTTAGTTTTTAAATTAATTTTGAATCTAGCTAGAAATTTCAGGCTGTATGCTGTTTGGGACATATTTGGAGGCTGACTTGTGGGTCTACTGGGTTGACGTGTACGAAAGGCTTTGTCAACTTAGTCCACAAACGATTCTAGCAGCAGTGACCATTGGACGTTAATCCAACGGCCGTGCTGCTTCTTCAATATATGATCTTCTTGCTCCAGCCGCCCAAACCAGCGCGGTGGGATTGCCTGCTCGCCCGGCTATGCTGCCGCACAGGCCGTACCGCCCCACCCTACTCTATTGCTGGCCAGGCCATTCCTCTACTCACCCACACCTCCTTTTATTTTCTGGCGATGTCAGCCGGACCAGTAAACCCTCGTACTCCCCACCGCGTGGGCAACCACTGCTGAGCCTTCCCTGGCTCCGTGTCTTTCCCTTCCTAGGCCTCGCCGCCGTCCACTGCCCTGGTGCTCTCGGTGTGCCATGGTCAATGTGGTCAACGAACGACATCCATCGGGCATGGACTGTACGTGGAGAGGCTAACAGATGGGTCCACGACCGCACATAAGGAAATGTCTCCTTATTACGCGCAAAATAATGATTCCTCCACCTGACATCTGGGACCCACTGGAAGGGCCTCTGTATTTCGTGAAAAAAATGTTTCCCCCGCTGACAGGTCGGAACCAACAGCTATATCTTGGCACGCAAGGAAGTGCC
Source organism: Triticum urartu (assembly GCF_056163025.1). Taxonomy (NCBI): domain Eukaryota; kingdom Viridiplantae; phylum Streptophyta; class Magnoliopsida; order Poales; family Poaceae; genus Triticum; species Triticum urartu. The sequence goes on from NC_141874.1 coordinate 401,185,142, forward strand.
TCCTTATTACGCACAAAAAATGAATACCCCCTGCTAGCTGGGACCCAACATAGTGGGAGGCTGACATGTGGGCCTACTAAGATGACAGGGACGGAGGGCTTTGTCAACTTAGTCAATATTAACGATTCTAGCACCAGGACCGTACGATGTCCATCCAACGACCGTAGTGCTTCTTCAACCTCTGGTCTTCTTGCTCCAGCCGTCCAAAGCAGCGCTGATCGTGCCGCCTGCTCCTGCCTCCCATGGCCGGCTATGCTGCCGCGGAGGCCTCACCGCCCCCTACTAATCCCACCGCTGGCCAGGCCCTGCGGCGATGGCAGGCTCACACCGCAGCCGAACCAGTGAACCCCCGTACTCCTCTTCGCGTGGGCATCCACTGCCGCGTCTTCCCCGGCTCCACGTTGTCCCCTTCCTAGGCCTCGCCGTCGTCCACCGCCTTGGTGCTCTCGGCGCGGCGTGGTCAATGTGGTCAACGAACGACTTCCATCAGAAGAGTACTATATGTGGAGAGGCTGACAACTGGGTCCATGTCCGCAGCAAGGAAGTGCCTCCTTATTACGCGGAAAATAATGATTCCTCCACCTGACAGCAGGGACCCACCGGACGGGCCACCGTATTTCGTAGAAAAAATGTTTCCCCCTGATTGCTGGGACCCACCAGCTATATCTTCGCATGCAAGGAAGTGCGTCCATATTATGGGGAAAAAATGATTCGCCGCCTGACTGCTGGGACCCACCAGCTACATCTTCGCACGGAAGGAAGTGCCTGACAGTCGGGACCCACCTGGTCGAAGCGTACATAGCATTGTCATTCTGGTCGCGAACGTGTACGTACCTACTGGTTGATGTAGAGGTGTGCACATGTCGTAGTAGAGGTGCGCATGTGTCGTAGTAGAGGTGCACATGTCGTAGTAGAGGCACACGCACGTACAACAGCCAGGGTGCAAGAAAGAAAATACGGCCATGTACGTACATACGGGTGGGGTCTCGAACGCCTACTCGCGCATACGTACGGCCAGGGCTCGTGTACATGGCTGGGTCAGGATGGAGAAGCTGCGCCATCATCGTGTTCATGGGGAGGCAACTGGTTGGGTCGGAATGGAATGCATCGTCGTGTTCATCGGGAGCCAACCGGCTTGGACGGAACAGCCGATGGAAACGAGGCCTGACGTACTGCAGAACGGAGGAAACGGCCTTGTGTTCGACCGGCCACGGTCGAAATGGGATCCTATTCATCGGGAGGGGTCTGGCGTACCAAAAAAGGAGGAAACGAACCTCCTACGGTGGAAACGGGGTCCTGTTGATTGGGAGGGGTGTGGCGTACAGCAAAATGGAGGATACGGACTTGTGTTGGAGCGCTACGGTCAAAACGGGGGTCCTGTTCATCGGGAGGGGTGTGGCGTACCGCAAAATGGGACTCCATGGGATACTGTTCATCTCCACCGTCGACCTCCTCCAGCCTCCACGGGCTACTGTTCCTCCACCATCGACCTCCTCCAGCCTCCACCTGCGACTGTTCATCCACGGGCTCGTCTTCATCCAGCCTCCACCGCGCGCTCCTCCACTGGCTACTGTTCAACCAGCCCTATCCACGGGGTCCTGTTCAACCACCCCTCCACGGGCTACCGTTCATCCAGCCCTCCACCGGCTACTGTTCAACCAGCCCTCCACGGGGTCATGTTCATCCAGCCCTCCATAGGGTCCTGTCCATCCACCGGCTCGATCGATCGGGGTACTGTTCATCTAGCGGCAACGGCCTCTACTACCACGGGGTCCTGTTCATCGAACCCCCCATCGGGAACTGTTCATCCAAACCCCCAACAACGCTCATTGTTCATCCAGAGGCAGCATCGATCGGCTTCAGTTAGCAACAGTAGCGAAGGAATCACTCAGGTTCAGTTAACAGCAAGGGATCCATCGCTCGGGTTTAGTAACATAGCTAGTGCAATCGCTCGGGTTCAGTTAGAGCCCAACGCGTTGCTAGGGTTCAGTTAGAGCCCAACGCCTCGCACACACGCACGTACATACAAGAGAAACGCGCATCGCTCGGCCCCTGACCACCCATCGTAACCGGGAACTCCCCGATATTTTCCCCGCCCTCGCTTCTACCATGGTTTTTTCCGTCATGGACGGCCCAAAGAATGTCATGCAGCTGCCTCTCCGGCCCGCCCAGGACGAAAAGCCCATTTTCTGTCATGATTTTTTGTCATAGAAGTAGGAGCCCACCACATCTATGATGATACCGGGTTTTGTCACAATTATCGTCATAGAAGTGTCATAAGTATGACAAAAAAATTGCGTTCGGCCCAAAATGTCACGGATGTGTCTTTTTTTGTAGTGTTAGGATCATTCGACCTTCTTCTGGAGAAATGCAACGCTGAGCAACTCTGGTAACACTCTCTCTGTAAATCTGCCCTCTTATCACTGTGAAGGCTTTGGATCGGTGAACGATCTGGCGAGCCTCATCTTCATCTTTGGGGAGCTCCTGCCTGAGCAAATATGCGATATATGGCACCGTGCAGTCGAGGATGATCACTAAAACCTCCATGATCAGGTCGACTATAGCTGGAACTTCAATTTTAGTCGGATTGGTTGGGCTTATCGGTTGTGGGGGCTCCTCCATAAAGGGATCATCTTGAACAGGCGGGGTATGGAGATGCTCCAAGAACACATTACTGGGGATAGGTTTCTGAGTGGAACCTATCTTCGCCAGATCATCAGCAGCTTGATTCTTGATTCGAGGTATGTGGTGGAGCTCTAACCCCTCAAACTTCTTCTCCAGCTTTCTTACTATGTTGCAATAACCAGTCATAGCTAGGCTCCTGATATCCCATTCATTCATCACTTGATTGACCACCAGGTGTGAGTTGCCGTAGACCATCAGGCGTTGGACGTCGAGTGAGATAGCCATACGCAACCCATACAAAAGTGCCTCATACTCGGCTTCGTTGTTTGAAGAATCAAAGTGAATCTGGAGGACATAACTAAGCTTAACACCTCTTGGGGATACCAGGATCACACCAGCACCAGAACCATTCAACATTTTGGACCCATCAAAGAACATAGTACAATGCTCTGAGTGAATCTGAGTCGGTTGCTGCTGTTCAATCCACTCGGCGAGGAAATCTGCTATTGCTTGAGACTTGATTGGCTTCTTTGCCTCGAACTTGATATCCAAAGAAAGGAGTTCAATTGCCCATTTGGCCACTCGACCAGTTGCATCCTAATTGTTCAGAATTTCTGATAATGGAGCATCACTGATGACTGAAACTGAGTGGTCTGAGAAATAGTGTGCAACTTTGTTCGTGGTCAAGTAAATTCCATAGACAAGCTTCTGATAATGCGGATATCTCTGCTTAGATGGAGTGAAGACTTCAGAAATATAGTACACTGGGTGTTGAACCTTATAGGCTTTGCCTTCTTCTTCCCGCTCGACTTTAAGCACCATGCTGACAACTTGTCCAGTGGCCACGATATACACTAGCAGAGGCTCTTTGCTGACTGGGGCAGAGAGCACCGGATGGGTGGAAAGTAGGGCTTTGAGCTCTACAAACGCCACTTCTGCTTCGGGAGTCCACTCGAACTTGTCAGACTTCTTCATCAGTCGGTAAAGAGGCAGTGCCTTTTCACCGAGTCGTGAGATGAATCGACTTAATGCAGCCAAACAACCAGTAAGTTTCTGAACATCATGCACACGCGCAGGGCGTTTCATTCGGAGGATTGCTCCAACCTTTTCTGGGATTGCGTCGATCCCTCGTTCGGAAACGACAAAACCAAGTAACTTTCCACCTGGGACTCCAAATGTGCATTTTGACGCATTGAGCTTGATATCATACCTTCTTAAATTGGCAAAGGTTTCAGCAAGGTCAGTCAATAGGTTGGAACATTTGCGTGACTTGACCACGATATCATCCATGTATGCCTCCATGTTCCGATTGATTTGAGTGAGTAGGCACTTCCGAATCATACACATAAATGTGGTGCTAGCATTCTTGAGGCCAAAGGGCATGGTAACATACCATAAACACCCGAATGGGGTGATGAAAGCTGTTTTTATTTCATCGGGTCCAAACAGTCGGATCTGATGGTACCCGGAATACGCATCCAAAAAGGACAAACGCTCACACCCCGCAGTTGAGTCGACAATCTGGTTGATGCGGGGGAGAGGGAAGTGATCTTTCGGGCAGGCCCGATTGATGTTCTTGATTTGTCGTGCCACATACACACCAAAATAGATGCAGAGGGTAACTTGATTCTGCCCAAACATACCATGGTGGGCGCCAATTGTTGTGGGAACGATTTAGACAATAGAGAGGGGTAGTGTAAGGGAGCATGATCTATCGAGATGCAAATGGGTGACACTGTGGTTTTGGCGAGTTCGGGCCTCTCACGGTGGAGATAACAACTCTATGTCTCATGCTCCAGAGAGGCTTTCTTTTGTCTACCATGAACATGGAGTTACATGATATATTTGAGAGAAGGAGCGAGGGGAATGGATCCCGTGCTAAGTCCTGAGACTAATGGTCAGAGAGAGAGAGAGGTGGAAGAAAAGAATGAGGGCCCGCCCCAGTGGTGGGGGTGGCTTATATAGAGTGCGCCACCCCCTCACCTCCTATGTTACAAAGTGGGGCGTGAATGCCATAATGTCAGCCCACTACGAAACCTCCACTATGAGAATGATGCTTCGACTGCCTTGTCGAGTGTTGGTCTTCGTATATCCGAGTGAGCCATAAATTGCCGTCCGAGTGAGCCATACGACCGAGTGGTTGACTATCTTCCGAGTGGATAATTCGTCGATATGTCTGAGTGGATAGTACGTCTGTATGAGATTTATCTGGACCCACATGATGTGTGGAACCCATGCTTTATGATATTTCGACCCTTTGTGGGCCTACCTGTTATGTGTGTCCCCAACAGTTACCAGGGTGGATTCTTCTTCTCTTGGTTCATGTTGCCGTATAGGCGTATGTCGATCATGGTGAGATTCGAGACCTAAGTTTGAGGGCACGCATACACATGAATCACTATATATATAGTATACGTGTCGTGAACCCTCGCTCCGTGTGGGGACTTTCCGGTTCCAAAAGCATAGTGCCACATCAAAGTTGTGCATTGGGTATATTTAAACACCACATAACACTTCATACGTATGTTTGGGCCACATGCACGTAGTGGTTGTCTTCACGCACTCCCTTGCGTGGTTATCGGCGACAAGCTAGCCTATTTGTGGGGCCGCGTGTGGACGTCCATGCATGACTTTGACCCAACACTGAGAGAGGTTATACGACCAAGGTGGTGATTCTTCTTGGTCAGTGTTACAATACGCCTTGGTGAGATGCCCCCTCCCACTTACTCAAAGTGTGTGGGGGGCACACAATACTACTACGCACTAGATGAACCTCCGTGGGGTCGGGGATGTCTGGTTAATTTGCGATGCACATGTGCCACATCAAATTTTTGATTTGGTTATTTAAATATCACACCACACCATTTTCACACACACACACACATCGGGCCACCCGCAGGTGTGGTTCGTATATGGTCTCACCCATCTCACACCACAAGAACACATCTGGGCCCGCGCACAGTCCATATTTGATCGGAAGCAAGGGGAGTTGACCATGATGTACTCCTTTTAGTTTTGTGTTACGGCAGGGTGAGATGTGAGACCCGGCTATTTGGGGGGGTGCGTTCATAGCTAGGAATCCCCTCCCTCCAACACGAAGTGTGTGTGTGTGTGCGCGCGCGCGTGTGTGGGGGTGCTAGCAATAATAACATGCGCTTTGTGCGACAGGTGCCACATCAAAGTTGTGCAATGGGTATTTGAACAACAAACCACCATTTTCATACATATATCTGGTCCACATGCAAGTGTGTTCATGTTCTGACCCTTTCCCGCGTTTTTCGCCAAATTTATAAATAGCACACGAGTCGAACGCAACAACCGTCTGCAATCAGGGTACTCAACAGACACAGTTCCCTAGGACTACCCGTGTGCCACGCCCCTGCCCCTGTCAACCACATCATCACAATATATTGGGCTCCACGAGGCTTCCCTCCCGCTCTCGAAAATATCTACTCCCCCGCAATCTCGAAAATATCTACCCGCCTAGAGGGTTTTTCTGTTTGATAACACACGATTAGTATGTGTGGACCGTGCGTGATGTTTTTTACTCCCGCTCTGCTTCAATCAGTCGATCCAAATTTTCAGTAGCCCCATCATTTTACTCCCATCTGCATTCTTCGCAATCTCAAACGTATCTGCTCGGCTGGAGTGTTTTTCTGTTTGATAGCTGATACGTCTCCAATGTATCTACTTTTCCTAAGGCTTTTCCTCTTGTTTTGGCCTCTAATTTGCATGATTTGAATGAAACTAACCCCAGACTGACGCTGCTTTCAGCAGAACTACCATGGTATTGTTTTTGTGCAGAAATAGAAGTTATCAGAATGGAACGAAACTTTGTGAGGATTTTTTATACAATAAAAGAGAATTTCTGGAGCTAAGAACCACCGGATGGGGCACCTGGGTGGGCACAACCCACCAGGGTGCGCCTGCCCCCTCAAGCTTGCCCAAGTGGGTTGTCCCCATCGGGTGGCCCCGCAGACCCTGAAACCGACGCTATAAAATCCTATTTTTTCAGAAAAAAAAATCAGGGAGATAGAATTAACGTGATCCACGAGACAGACCTGCTATCACCTCCTGTTCTTCATCGGGAGGTTAGATCTAGAGTCCTCTTGGGGCTCCAGAGAGGGGGATCTTCGTTCTTCGTCATCATCAACCCTTCTCCATCGCTAATTCCATGATACTCCCCACCGGGAGTGAGTAATTCCTTCATAGGCTCGCCGGTCGGTGAGGAGTTGGATGAAATTCATCATGTAATCTAGTTAGTTTTGTTAGGGCTTGATCCCTAGTATCCACTATGTTCTGAGATTGTTGTTGCTATGACTTTGCCATGCTTAATTCTTGTCACTTTGGGCCCGGGTGCCATGATTTCAGATCAGAACCGTTTATGTTACCACCATTATATCCATGTTCTAGATCCGATCTTGCAAGTTATAGTCACCTACTACATGTTATGATCCGGCAACCCCAGAGTGACAATAGTCGGGAGCACTCCCGGTGATTATCGTAGTTTGAGGAGTTCATGTATTCACCGTGTGTTAATGCTTTGTTCTGGTTCTCTATTAAAAGGAGGCTTTCATATCCCTTAGTTTCCAATTGGACCCCGCTGCCATGGGAGGGTAGGACAAAAGATGTCATGCAAGTTCTTTCCATGAGCACGTATGACTATTTACGGAATACATGCCTACATTATATTTATGAACTAGAGCTAGTGTCGTATCGCCCTAGGTTATGACTGTCACATGATGAATATCATCCAACAAATTACCGATCCAATGCCTATGAATTTATCTTATCTTGTTCTTCTAAGTTACCACTGCTATCATTACTATTGCACTTGCTACAAAACTATTGCTATCACTGTTACCGTTACTATTACTGTTGTCAATATTATCAAAACTATCATATTACTTTGCTACTAATCACATTGATATAGATAATTAATCTCCAGGTGTGGTTGAATTGACAACTCGACTGCTAATACCTTCAAATATTCTTTGGCTCCCCTTGTGTCGAATATATAAATTTGGGTTGAATACTCTACCCTCGAAAACTGTTGCAATCCCCTATACTTGTGGGTTATCAATATCACATGGTTATTATGTTTTAATCGTGTGTGATGTTTGTTACTGTCGGTGTCAAAACTGGCCGATCTTGGGTAGGGGATCCCGAACTGTGCGTCTGAGGATCGAAGGTAATAGGAGACAAAGGGGACACGATGTCTACCCAGGTTCGGGCCCTCTCGATGGAGGTAAAACCCTACATCCTACTTGATTGACTTTGATGAGTATAGGGGTTACAAGAGTTGATCTACCTCGAGATCGTAATGGCTAAACCCTAGATGTGTAGCCTATATGAATTTTGATTGTCTCTACGGACTAAACCCTCCGGTTTATATAGACACCTAAGGGGCCTAGGGTTGTATAGAGTCGATTTACAAAAGAAGGAATCTATACATCCGGATGCCAATCTTGCCATCCACGCAAAGGAGAATCTCATCCGGACACGGGGGAAAGCCTTTTACTCTTTATCTTCACGGCCCATCAGTCCGGCCCATAATACATGGGCCGAATACCTGAGGACCCCTTAATCCAGGACTCCCTCAGTTACTCCCGCACCGCTCTGCTTCAATTTTCGGTAGCCCCGCCATTTTACTCCCGGCTAGTAAAATTTTCAGTACCCGCGGCATTTCCTCAAACACCACCTTGGACCCCCTCCACACACACACCCCCCAAATCCCCCGCTCACACACATACACACCACCCCTCCCTCGCTCGAAACCTAGCTAGGTCAACGTCGTCGCCACTATCGGTGTCAAAACCGGCAGATCTCAGGTAGGGGCTCCCGAACTGTGCGTCTAAGGATCGAAGGTAACAGGAGGCAGGGGACATGATGTTTACCCAGGTTCGGGCCCTCTTGATGGAGGTAATACCCTACTTCCTGCTTGATTGACCTTGATGAGTATAGGGGTTACAAGAGTTGACCTACCACAAGATTGTAATGGCTAAACGCTAGATGTCTAGCTTGTATGATTATGACTGCTTCTACAGACTAAACCCTCCGGTTTATATAGATACCGGAGGGGGCTAGGGTTGTACAAGGTCGGTTTATAGAGAAAGGAATCTTCATATCCTAATGCCAAGCTTGCCTTCCACGCCAAGGAGAGTCCCATCCAGACACGGGGGAAGCCTTCTATCTTGTATCTTCACGGCCCACCAGTCCGGCCCACGTCACATAGCCCGGACGCCCGGGGACCCCCTAATCCAGGACTCCCTCAAGAACCCCTGAACCAGGCTTCAATGACGATGTGTCCGACGCGCAGATTGTCTTCGGCATTGCAAGGCGGGTTCCTCCTCCGAATACTCCAAAGTAGTTGATTAAAATAACTATATCCGGCTCTGTACAATAGTTACAACCCTGGACCATGAGGGAAAAATACTTTAAACAAAAATAAGTTATGTCTTCTGACAACTTTTTTGGTGAGGTATTGTGTTTCGGCCTTATTATTATTTCGAACCGTTTTCCAGCCTCCCGCTTCGCGTTTCGAGATGCGGTATTCATTGACACGTCTTGTCAAAGCAGAGATTGTGTCCCCTTATTGCGGGATTCTCATCAATACGGATTTGGGTAATCAAACTGTGCCACTCGCATGACTCCTGGGGAATATGTGAGTTTTAAGGATCATGGGGGGAACGCTTGATATTCACTACCTTTATAAGGAGACAAGGATCCACCTTTTTACCCCCACGCCTTCTTCCTCCTCAGCCCATCTGCCCTCGAGCTCGAGCGCCCAAGCTTCAATCCTTTTCGTCCCCAGCAAATGCTCCAACCATGTCCGGATCTGGAGCGCATGGCAAGTGGATGGCCTCCTCCGTCACGGAGGATAACATCAAAGAACTCCAGGAAGCGGGGTATTTAGCCAAGGAAATCGCCCATCGGCTCCCTGCCAAAAAGCAGATCATTCCCACACCAGAGCCCAATGAGAGGGCAGTATTCATCCCACACTTCCTTCGCGGGCTAGGGTTTCCTCTCCACCCTTTCGTCCGCGGACTCATATACTATTATGGGATAGATTTCCATGATCTAGCCCCAAATTCATTCCTCAACATCTCGGCGTTCATCGTCGTGTGCGAGGCTTTCCTCCGCATCCCCCCCCCACTTCGGCCTATGGCTCAAGGTCTTCAATGTGAAGCCGAAGGTGGTGGAGGGTCAACACGTGGAGTGCGGTGGTGCCATGGTGAGCAAGCTCCCTAACATCACTTGGCCCAAGGGGACCTTCGTAGAGACCATGAAGGGGTGGCAACATGAGTAGTTCTACGTTACGGAACCTCGCGACGCAACATGGGCCGCCACTCCTGAGTTCAAAACCGGTCCACCAATGCGGCTCACATCATGGCTCAAGAAGGGCCTAGATTGGGCGTCATCCGACAAGGTGATGACGCTACAAAAGTGCATCAAGAGCATGGTGGACAAAAACAACAGCCTTGCCAGCGTGATCCAGGAGATGTTGTTTCGCCGGATTCTCCCCTGCCAACGCCTGACTCTCCATATGTGGGAGTTTGATCCGGCAAGTCCCCGGACCTTGCAGCGGTTCTTCGGCACGAAGCACGAAGATATATGGAAGCTGTTTTTTAAGACCCAAAAGATGTGGTTGCCGACGACCGAAGGCCTCAGCCACGACTGCGCTCATCCAGCCACTCCAGTGAGTTTCTCAGATTTCTAATCATATCCTTGATTTGTAGATCCAAGGAGTAAGTTTAAACCTTCCCCTTGTCCCCCAGGGCTGGACGAAGAAGGTGGAGCGGATCAAGTGTCCGGATCCCCTGCCCGAAGACCCAGCTATTCCTCTTCTGATGAAGATGCTAGTTCCGGTGCCGTACCACGCGCCGGAAAAGAAGGCCAAGAAGAAGGGCAAGGAGGTCTGAAGTGGCCTTCACAGGAAAGGTGCTTCAGACATATCATCCGAAGATACCGAAGCTCTCTCCTCCCACAATGAAGACGAGGAGGAAGTGGAGGAGAACAATTCTCCCCTTAAGGGGGGAAGAAGAAAAGGCGGGCTTCCGCGGATCTAGAGGCGGAAGTGTCCAAGAAGGGGAAACTTTCCCTTTCACACGATTCGAAATTGGACGTCGAAGTCGTCCCCGAATGGAACCACAGGCCGAAGCCTTCAGCCGAATCGTAAGTATTTAAGGATGATATATATATCCGGCTTTATGCCTTGCGATCCTAACACACAAAATCACGTTGTGGTCCGGCCCGCAATCTCCCCTAGCGATCATCATCTTCTGGGATTTCGCTGGGCTCGAACATGATGGAGAGTGAGTCGCCTCCATCGGCGTCCCCACCCACTGCTACAGACAACACTGAAGTGTTGCCCCGAGGGACCTTTCCAGGCCATGGAGAGGTGCGGGAAGCCATCAAGGTGGCGCCAGAGGGTAATACCTCTGTTGCCGAAAACATGGGGGAACCGACCCCCATGGAGACTGGCGACGGGGGCCATGCCCAATTTGGCCCCCAGCCGAATATCATTCCGGAGATCGGTACGGCTCCGGAATCAGGTGAGCAGCCTCCTTCGAAAGAAGGGGGTGCGTTGACTCCACCGGCGACCTCTGTCAGTCCAGAGGCGCCGGACACTCTAGTGGAAGCGCTTCACAGCCTCCATTGTTGAGGAACATCGTACCCTTATGGGTACGGTGGTTGAAAAGGTTCGGTCCGCTAAAAGCGGATTGAATGAGGCCTATACTAGCCTTCTGACAGGCTTTGAGGTACGTGATGTAATATTTTTTAACTATATAAAAAGGATGCCCGTGTATAATTAGTAGCCCCTGAGACTTTATTCGGCGTTCATGAAGAAAGGCCGGACAGAGGATCGAATATTTCGCAGGAGATGAACATACATGTCTATTTGAACAAACAGGCTTCGAAGTTAGCCGCAACTGCTCATACCGCCGAAGTATCCAAACAAAAGCGGAGGCTGGAGCGGGCCGATGAAGAGCTCATTCGCACCAACAAACTATTGGAGGAGAAGCAAGGTATGTGGTACCTATTCACATCTGAAATGATATGACTTGCTGTTTTATTATCGTGCTGAGTTTTGTAATTATGCTCACAGTTGACGCGTTTGAGGTCGAGACGCTCAAGAACATGCTGGCCTAGGCCAAGAAGGAGACGGAAGGAGAACAAGTCACCCGCCAAAAGCATGAATCATGGGTGGAGGAAGTCCAGCAAGAGCTCCGAGATGCCATAAGCAAATGTGAGTCCTTGGAGCGCAAGATTATGGATCAAGATGCCGAACTTGCTAAGGCCCTCCAAAGCGTGCAGGAGGCCCGGGTTGAAGCCCAAGGCGCCTGCCGGGAGATTCAAGAGGCCAAGAAGATCGCGGCGGGTAAGGCCTTTAATATGCAGAGCAAATTGGTGAGGAGAAGGTACCTCTTACTGACCCGGGTTTGGAGTTCTCCAGGAGCATTTACGGATCTGCCTCGGAGTATTGCTGATGCTGCGGAGTTCTTCTGAGCCGAAGAGGGGAGCTCGGCGGAGAAGTTGTTCTGGTCGCAGTACCTTGCGCTAGAGCATCCGGTGCCCCTCAGCGATCAGCTGAAACAGTTAACCGAACTACATAGGGTGGCCGGATTAGCTATGAGGGATATTATAATCCATCTCGTGCCCGCCGAGCCCATACCCTGCTACTTCAGGCTCGTGTAGCGGTTAGTCAGTGCCTGCCCCTGATACGTCTCCAACGTATCTATAATTTTTTATTGTTCCATGCTATTATATTATCTTTTTTGGATGTTTAATGGGCTTTAATTTACCTTTTTATATTTTTTTGGGGACTAACCTACTAACCAAAGGCCCAGTGCATATTGCTGTTTTTTGCCTATTTCGGTGTTTCGCAAAAAAGGAATATCAAACGGAATCCAAATGGAATGAAACCTTCAGGAGAGTTATTTTTGGAACAAATGTGATCCACGAGACTTGGAGTGGATGTCAAGAAAGAAGCAAGGAGGCCACGAGGCAGGGAGGTGCGCCCAGGGGGGTAGGCGCACCCCCACCCTCGTGGGGCCCTCGTAGCTCCACCGACGTACTTCTTCCTCCTGTATATACCCATATACCCCGAAAACATCCTGGAGCACCACAAAACCCTATTTCCACCGCCGCAACCTTCTGTACCCGTCAGATCCCATCTTGGGGCCTTTTCCGGCGCTCTGCCGGAGGGGGGGTCGATCACAGAGGGCTTCTACATCAACACCATAGCCTCTCCGATGATGTGTGAGTAGTTTACCACAAACCTTCGGGTCCATAGTTATTATCTAGATGGCTTCTTCCCTCTCTTTGGATCTCAATACAAAGTTCTCCTTGATTCTCTTGGAGATCTATTCGATGTAATTCTTTTTGCGGTGTGTTTGTCGAGATCCGATGAATTGTGGGTTTATGATCAAGATTATCTATGAACAATATTTGATTCTTCTCTGAAATCTTTTATGCATGATTTAAATATCTTTGCAAGTCTCTTCAAATTATCAGTTTGGTTTGGCCTACTAGATTGATCGTTCTTGCAATGGGAGAAGTGCTTAGCTTTGGGTTCAATCTTGTGGTGTCCTTTCCCAGTGACAGCAGGGGCAGTAAGGCACGTATTTTATTGTTGCCATCGAGGATAAAAATATGGGGTTTATATCATATTGCTTGAGTTTATCCCTCTACATCATCTCATCTTGCCTAATGCGTTACTCTGTTCTTATGAACTTAATACTCTAGATGCATGCTGGATAGCGGTCGATGTATGGATTAATAGTAGTAGATGCAGAATCATTTCGGTCTACTTGTCGCGGACGTGATGCCTATATACATGATCATGCCTAGATATTCTCATAAGCATTCGCTTTTCTATCAATTGCTCGACAGTAATTTGTTCATCCACCGTAGAATTTGCTATCTTGAGAGAAGCCACTAGTGAAACCTATGCCCCGGGGTCTATCTTCCATCATATTATTTCCATATCAATTTGCTATTTCTATTACCTTTTATTTTACAATCTTTATTTTCCAATCTATATCATAAAAATACCAAAAATATTTATCTTATTATCTCTATCAGATCTCACTTTCGTTAGTGACCGTGAAGGGATTGACAACCCCTTATCGCGTTGGTTGCAAGGTTCTTGTTTGTTTGTACAGGTACTATGTGACTTGTGTATTATCTCCTACTGGATTGATACCTTGGTTCTCAAAAACTGAGGGAAATACTTACGCTACTGTGCTGCATCACCCTTTCCTCTTCAAAGGAAAACCAAGGTATGCTCAAGAGGTAGCAAGAAGGATTTCTGGCGGCGTTGTCGGGGAGGTTGCATCAAGTCAAGACATACCAAGTATCCATCACAAACTCTTATCCCCCGCATTACATTATTTTCCATTTTCCTCTCATTTTTCTCTCCCCCACTTCACCCTTGCCGTTTTATTCGCCCTCTTTTCCATTCACCTCTTTTTCGTTCGCCTCTTTTTGCTTGCCTCTTGCCGCCATCATTTCTGAAATTGGGGAGGTTATCATTGATAAGGATAGTGGTAATAACATGGAAAATTTTGATGCTTTTGTTGGTCCTCATGAAGATCCTACTATTTTACACACTAAAAAGTTTAGGATTGGTAGTGGTAATATTATTGGAAAAGGAGTTATTCAAGATTTCTTTACTTGTGCCGGTGCTTTGCCCACCATGAGCGGGTCTATTCTTCATAAAACTAGTAGTCTTGCGGAATCCATTATTAAGAAACCAATGGTAAGGATTAACGATGTTCTTATTGTTGCAAATAGGAATTATGTGCCCGTAGATTTCATTGTTCTTGATATAGATTGCAATCCTACATGTCCTATTATTCTTGGTAGACCTTTCCTTAGAACAATTGGTGCAATTATTGATATGAAAGAAGGGAATATTAGATTCCAATTTCCGTTAAGGAAAGGCATGGAACACTTTCCTAGAAAGAAAATTAAATTACCTTATGAATCTATTATGAGAGCCACTTATGGATTGCATACCAAAGATGACAATACCTAGATCTATTCTTGTTTTTATGCCTAGCTAGGGGCGTTAAACGATAGCGCTTGTTGGGAGGCAACCCAATTTTATTTTTGTTTCTTGCTTTTTGGTTCTGTTTAGTAATAAATAATTCATCTAGCTTCTGTTTAGATGTGGTTTTATCCTTTTAATTAGTGTTTGTGCCAAGTAGAACCTTTGGGAAATCTTTGCGATCTTGCTGTAAAAAACGAAAACTTTAGCGCTCACGAGATTTGCTGCCATTTTTTACTGGAGAGTGTGATTAGGTCGATCCTTTTTGAAGATGATTAATAGACAAATTCCTCACATCCACCAATTTATTTCAGATTTTTTGGGGTGAAAGAATTATTCGAAACCTACAGATTACTACAGACTGTTCTGTTTTTGACAGATTCTGTTTTTCGTGTGTTGTTTGCTTATTTTGATGAATCTACGGCTAGTATTCGGGGGGTATGAACCATAGAGAAGTTGGAATACAGTAGGTTTAACACCAATATAAATAAAGAATGAGTTCATTATAGTAACTTGAAGTGGTGGTTTGTTTTATTATGCTAACGGAGCTCATGAGATTTTCTGTTGAGTTTTGTGTTGTGAAGTTTTCAAGTTTTGGGTAAAGATTTGATGGATTTTGGTATAAAGAGTGGCAGGAGCCTAAGCTTGGGGATGCACAAGGCACCCCAAGGTAAAATTCAAGGACAGCCAAAAGCCTAAGCTTGGGGATGCCCCGAAAGGCATCCCCTCTTTCGTCTTCGTCTATCGGTAACTTTACTTGAGGCTATATTTTTATTCACCACATGATATCTGTTTTGCTTGGAGCGTCCACTACAAAAAAAGACACATCTGTGACATTTTGGGCCAAACGGAAAAAACTTTCTGTCATACATATGACACTTCTATGACGATAATTCTGACAAAACCCGGTATCATCATAGATGTGGTGGGCTCCTACTTCTATGACAAAAAATCATGACAGAAAATGGGCTTTTTGTCCTGGGCGGGCCGGAGACGCAGCTGCATGACATTCTTTGGGCTGTCCATGACGGAAAAAACCATGGTAGAAGCAAGGGCGAGGAAAATTTCGGGGAGTTCCCGGTTACGGTGGGAGGTCGGGGGCCGAGCGATGCGCGTTTCTCTCGTACACGTACGCGCGTGTGTGTGAGGCGTTGGCTCTAACTGAACCCGAGCGAGGCATTGGGCTCTAACTGAACCCGAGTGATTGCACTACAGTCTACGCGTTACTGAACCCGAGCGATCGATCGATGGCTGTTAACTGAACCCGATCGAGCAATTCCTTCGCTACTGCTGCTAACTGAAGTCGGTCGATTGGATGAACAATGAGCGTTGCGGGGGGGGGGGGTGGATGAACAGTGAGCGGTGGCGTTGCCTCTGGATGAACAGGACCCCGTGGTGTGGTGAAGGCTGGATGAACAGTAGACGGTGGAGGGGTGCCCATGGACGGGTGGTTGAACAGGACCCTGTGGTGTGGAGGGCTGGATGAACAGTAGACGGTGGAGGGGTGCCCGTGGAGGGGTGGTTGAACAGTAGCCGGTGGAGTAGCGTGCGGTGGAGGCTGGATGAACAGGAGCCCGTGGAGGCTGGAGGAGGTCGACGGTAGCCCGTGGAGGCTGGAGGAGGTCGACGGTGGAGATGAACATTATCCCGTGGAGTCCCGTTTTGCGGTACGCCACACCCCTCCCGATGAACAGGACCCCCGTTTCGACCGTAGCGCTCCAACACAAGTCCGTTTCGTCCGTTTTGCGGTATGCCACACCCCTCCCGATCAACAGGACCCCCGTTTCGACCGTAGGAGGTCCGTTTCGTCTGTTTTGCGGTACGCCACACCCCTCCCGATCAACAGGACCCCTGTTTCGACCGTAGGTGGTCCGTTTCCTCCGTTTTGCGGTACGCCAGACCCCTCCCGATCAACAGGACCCCGTTCTGAACGTAGGAGGTCTGTTTCCTCCGTTGTGTGGTACGCTAGGCCTTGTTTCCATCGCCTGTTCCGTCCAAGCCCTCCCGATGAACGCGACAACGCATTCCGTTTCGACCCAGCCGGTTGGCTCCCACGCGTTTCGTTGCCTCCCGATGAACACGAGCATTCCGTTGCCTCCCCATGAACACGACGCATTCTGTTGCCTCCCCATGAACACGACGACAATGTTGTTTCTCCATTCCGACCCAGCCATGTACACGAGCCCTGGCCGCACGTATGCGCGAGTAGGCGTTCAAGACCCCGCCCATATGTACACATACGTGGTCATATTTTCTTTCTTGCACCCTGGCCGCTGTACGTACGTGTACATGCTACGTGCGCGCCTCTACTACAACACGTACGCGCCTCTACTATGACACGTGCGCGCCTCTACATCCACCAGTATATATGTACATACACGTTTGCGACCAGAATGACAACGCTACGTACGCTTCGACCAGGTGGGTCCCGACTATCAGGCACTTCCTTGCCTGCGAAGATGTAGCTGGTGGGTTCCAGTAGACAGGGGGGCAAATCGTTTTTTTTTGCCCGGACGCACTTCCTTGCGTGCGAAGATGTAGCTGGTGGGTCCCAGCAGTCAGGGGGAAATGTTTTCTTCACGAAATACGGTGGCTCGTCCGGTGGGTCCCAGCTGTCAGGTGGAGGAATCATTATTTTCTGTGTAATAAGGAGGCACTTCCTTGCTGCGGCCGTGGACCCAGCTGTAAGCCTCTCCACGTACAGTCCACGTCCGATGGAAGTCGTTCCTTGACCATGTTGACCACGCCACACCGAGAGCACCAGGGCGGTGGACGACGGCGAGGCCTAGGAAGGGGACGACGGG
Organism: Triticum urartu; assembly: GCF_056163025.1. NCBI lineage: Eukaryota > Viridiplantae > Streptophyta > Magnoliopsida > Poales > Poaceae > Triticum > Triticum urartu. The sequence goes on from NC_141874.1 coordinate 401,202,626, forward strand.
GAGCCGGGGAAGACGCGGCAGTGGAAGCCCGTGCGGAGAGTAGTGCGAGGGTTCACTGGTTCCGCTCCGGTGTGAGGCTGTCGTCGCTGCAGGGCCTGGCTAGCGGTGGGAATAGTAGGGGGCGTTGAGGCCTCCATGGCAGCACAACCGGCCACGAGAGGCAGGAGCATGCGGCACGACCGGCGCTGCTTTGGGCAGCTGGAGCAAGAAGACCAGAGGTTGAAGAAGCACTACGGCCGTTGGATGGACATCGTACGGTCACTTGAGCTAGAATTGTTCATATTGACTAAAGTTGACAAAGGCCCCCGTCCCAGTCAACTTAGTAGGCCCACAAGTCAGCCTCCCACCATGGTGGGTCCCAGCTAGCAGGGGGAGTATTCATTTTTTTATGCGTAATAAGGAGGCACTTCCGGCGGGTCCGAGCTGACAGCGGGGGGAACGTTTTTTCGTGAAATACGCTGGCCCGTCCGGTGGGTCCCAGCAGTCAGGGGGGAAACATTTTTTTCGTGAAATAAGGTGGCCCGTCCGGTGGGTCCCTTCTGTCAGGTGGAGGAATAATTATTTTGCACGTAATAAGGAGGCACTTCCTTGCGGCCGCCTGGACCCAACTGTCAGCCTCTCCATGTATAGTACTCTTCCGATGGAAGTCGGTCGTTGACCACGTTGACCACGCCGCGCCGAGAGCACCAGGGCGGTGGTCTAGACGACGACGAGGCCTAAGAAGGGGAAGACGCAGCAGTGGAAGCCCGTGCGGAGAGGAGTATGAGGGTTCACTGGTTCGGCTGCGGTGTGAGGCTGTCGTCGCCGCAGAATAACAGGGGGTGTGGGTGAGTAGAGGGATGGCCTGGCCAGCGGTGGGAGTAGTACGGGGCGGTGAGGCCTCCGCGGCATGACAGCTGGCCACGGGAGGCAGGAGCACGCGACACGACCGGCGCTGCTTTGGGCGGCTGGAGCAAGAAGGCCAGAGGTTGAAGAAGCACTAGAGCCATTGGATGGACATCGTACAATCACTGCAGCTAGAATCATTTATATTGACTAAGTTGACAAAGCCCTTGGTACGCGTCAACTTAGTAGGCCCACAGCTCGGATTTGGCAGAGAACATATAGCCCATTTGCGATTTGTAAGAATGTACAGCCCATTTTTTCATTCTAATGGAATTTACTACAGCCCATTTACAGTTTGTTAAAAGTACAGCCCAACTTCTAGCTAGGACAACGATTAATAATTTCAAAAAACCGCTCAAAATAGAATTCAAAAAAACTCCCACATTTTGATGGGATCCGAAATATTTTTATCCGAAATTTCTAGTCAGGTTAAATATAATTTCAAAATAAAGTTGTATTACGTTAAAATCCAACGAAATATTGCGCGCGCAACAAGTAATGAAATTAAAATTTTCAAATTCCAAAAATAATATATTTTTCAAACTAATTACGTGAGTGGTGCATAGTAACTGTCTAGTTATTATAATTACATCCCATTTATTATTTCTTAAAGTCCATTTTCTTGTTAAGCCTAATGCATACCTCCTAGGAAAGTTTGCAGCCTAGCAGGGCGGAGAATAACAAGTTAACCCGGATATTGTGTACAACTGTCGGCCTAGTTGCATTGTTGATGTTGAAAAAAAGGCATGTGTAGTACAGTACAACCTAACATGGTTACTCAGCCCACATTCAGCGACACCGAAAAGCCCCAAACAAGGCTTCTGTACAACTTTTTGAAGTCACTGAGCTCAATTAATAACTTAAGAAAAAAGTTAGATTATAGTGGAACCTAATTAAAAGCTGTCACGAGCAAATAAATAATTCAACGGGTCCCACTTGTGCGTGTGCGTGTGTGTGTGCGTGTGTGTGAGAGAGAGAGAGATAGAGAGAGAGACCCATCGGTCGATGCTCGTAAATACATCTTTCAGCCATATGCATTGCTGATGCTCAGTAAAAACTTATATAGTTGACACGATCATATAGAACATCATAGCACACTGAACATGCATACAAAAATTTCACGCAGGCGGCACAATCAGGATGGAAGCAGTGGATCACTACGGGAAGGGCTATGTTGAAACCAACGAAGTCGTACATAACGGTTCATGGTATTTATCAATGACGGGGAAATATCTTGAATGTTATGCAAAGAAAACAGACAGACAACACAATAAGTTTTGCTAGCACATTAAGTTGATGTACAACCTTTCTAAAAAAAGTTCAGGTACAAAATTAGAACATGTCACAATCAAATGTACTGGCATATCAGTGCTTCACACCCGTAGCTCGGATTTAACTAGTATCTGACAAGATTCAGTTGTTACCTCAAATTAGAGCACATCCAGGCAGCCAGCCCTGCCTCTTCTCCCAAAGAAGCAATGGCCTCCACTGCACGATGGAGTAGGCCCTGTGCCATCCATCGTTTCGAGCAACACGGGGAAAGTCTGACGTTGATTCCTGTAATGGACGTCGTCGACGGACCCTGGCACCAGCGGCGGTGGCAGGACTTCGATTGATGGATTGACCACTTCTTCAACATGCACGAACACTCGATACAGGTACATCCCTAACGTGGTCCGCGACGGCCTTGGTGGCGACGAATAGTACAACCCCGGTTCCTGCACCGGTATCTCAACACCAATCACCTTCGGTATGGTGGACGGCTTCTTCATCCATGCCATAACCGTCAGAGCCCAGCTGTCTGGAGGAACAAACATACTTACGAGCTCACCTCCAAGGTCGTTGATAAGCTCGTTCATGGACTCGCTGTTCCAAGCACGTCGAGGCATGCCGTGGAAGGTAAGCTTTGTTAAAAACTCAAGCTCAAAGGGCACCGAACCCCATCCTGGGTGCCACCGATCAAAGCTCACCAGCGCGCCATCGCAGAACAAACGCCGGGAAGATTCGAACACACGACTGCAGTCAAAAGTTGTCCGGAACCTGACGAAGAAATCAGCCGGTGGCGGACAGACTTCGACGCGCAAATATGCTCTCGGTGCGCAAGCGCATGAAAACACCGGTGGCGCCCACATGTCAGCCTAAGAGTCCTTATTCTTTCTTTTTTGGAGAGCCCAGCCTTTTTTCAGGATCTTTTGAGAGCCCGGCCTGAGAGTCATAATTGACCTGTTTGGCATTGCGTTACTACTCAGCCCATATTCAACGACACCTCACTAGCCCAAACAAGTGTACATCATCGAAAAGACATTAAGCTCAAATTATATAACTTGAAAAAGGGAGATATACTCTGAACACTGGAGAATGGTGATACCCTCATTTAGCCCACCAGTAGTTTGAGACAATAAACAGTTCAAAACAACGATATATACAACATTCAAACATTGACTAGTGACTACTACTGACATAAACAGCAAGACATGATAGTTCATAAGAAGTCTTGCTACACCACCAAAACGCACCCATCTGCAGCGCTCAGACTCTCGTGATCCAGACAAGAATGACATTCTAAACAGAAGCAACTATTACATAGTAAGAGTGGCATAGACGAGGATGACCAAATGACAAGGAATATGCATAACAAAAGAAAGAACTACCCATCCAGAACCAGCAGCAAAGATAACAAATTCATTCGAAGAGATGATCCAACACCATCATAATTTGCAGCCCCGCTTCAGCGACCAGTGATCCGGAGACACCAGTACTCCACCCTTTCGATGCAACAGCCCAATTACCTATCAACCTGAAGGCTTGAACCACATCACTGCCTATCGTAATTGAGACATCCAAGGATCAAAGTTAATCTGGATGCCTTTGTCATTCTCACCTTCTTTTGGCTGCAGGATGTATCGTTGACAATCAGGGGAGTTTGCTCTCGAACTCCTAGGGCTCGCCGTGTAGACACAGTTTTCCATAGCAACCAGAGCCTCTCTGCCATCAAGGTCCTTGCCAATGGTGATCTCCTGGTTAATCGGATAATTGAGTCCGAGAAACAGAGAGTGTGAACCAAGGCTGTTTACCCGCCTCCAACTAAAAAATCCTAAAGGCCCCAACAAGCTGGTATCCTGCCCATAGACGTAACAGCCACTGTCCGGATACTCATGTATTACACGGTGCTTGTATACAGTGGGGGTTTTTCAATATAACTTTTCCAGCTCATGTGTCTGAATGATCATCAGTCTTTTGCCATCGACTGATCGAGCGAGGAACCAGTTGTGCTTCCCTGTTTTTGGCAAAGGTGGTGTGATTACAAAGGGCAGTAACTGTAGGGACACTGCATCATATCAAAAAGGACAGGCATTGTTAATGTAAGATCAGCATTGTTCAGAGTATGAGTAGGATAATGCAAGAAACAACATTGATATGTCCGTGTTGGAACTGGGAGGAAAATACAGGGAAATGTATACTGGGTTCGAAAATATAGAAGTGCCATGCATGGTTATACTCATGTTATCTCGCAATCGATTCTTCACAGGAAACTACCATGTCATGCATGTTATGTAATCATGTTCTGTCCTCACAAACAAATTCTTCAAGGTAACTAACGGACCATGCATTGTTATATACTCGTGTTCTGTGGGCAAAATTTTTGTGAGGATATTATTCTAGCCATTGATTGCTGAAGGGCGAATATAGGTATGTACACATGGTAAGCATTGCAGGATTTCACTACTTGCAAATATAGAGTTCTCCATATGCACATTTACTTCCCTAATGTATGGTTAGATGAAACCAACAGTGTGGTGCATGTTTCTACAATCTTCTGCAAAACAAGGTCCGTCCAACTGACGTAGTAATCTAGATGACTTGGATCACGATGGTAATACTCTATATAATCCAACGGAGGAAGGATAATCTCATGGGAGGTCTGGAAGTTCACGAGCACCAACTTTTTACCGTCTTCTCTGAAGGCAGCCATCCAGTGGGAGTTCATGCCGACCCAGTACATACCTGCCAAGAAGTTTCGGGCGATGGTGATCGGATCGATGTCGAGGGAAATGATGTACGGCGACCCACTACATACCTGCAAAGAAGTTTCGGCTAATGGAGATCGGATTGAAGTCGAGGGGCATCATGCATGCCTCCGTTTCATGGTGAGTCAATCTCGCAAGAATAGTTAGCAGCAAGCAGGGTGTCTTGAAAAGCTTAGGCCTCACTTCGACGATGGTCGTGTGCATGTCCCTCGAGCATGCAGCCAGCCGCAGGGTGCTCAACATATCCATACACGAACAACAGAGGTCGAGGATGTCACTAGGGAGATTGCTCCAATCGCGGCTCATATGGATGCTGTGCGGTTTGCGTTCGGCCATGGTGGAGTTTGGAAGGGGGCTTGATTTACAGGGGAGAAGGATGTCGGTGCAGGAGCGGCTAGCGAGGGAATAGTGGTACTGGGGGAGGCGAGTGAGGCGACGGTACACGGGGGCACAGTGAGATGGAGACGGAGAAGGAGAAGGAGATGGAGATGGAGCGGTGCTATGGGAGCGGAGAGGGAGACGAGGCGAGGCGCCAATGTGCTATACAGCGGCGGTGACAAACTGCACAGTGCACAGGGTGAGGCTGACTTTGGTAACCCGAACACGCCGCCTGGACTAGTGTCAGGCGCAGGGTGTTGTCACTTCACTATGAGGACCGGATGAATAGTATTTTGACCATCAAGTGTACCACAGTTGTACTACTACTACTCCTACTAGTAGGAACATGAGTACTCCAGTATTGTATAGCGGAAATAGGTCTCCCGTGCTAGCATTCCTGTTCACTTCATCGTTCAGGTATCATCCATATTGCGAGCAGAACCAAATTCTCGTGCATGCCCAATCAACACCCTGCCGCGATGCATGCAGTGGTCGTTCTGGTGCATCAAGGATGGCATGCAGATCATTCCACACTTGAGAAGAGGAAAAATGGAAAGGTAGAACGCGGCAACAGAGGAAGAGAACGTTGGCTAACGAGGCTGGGAGAGGATCGAGCAGGAAGTTAATGCTCCACACCTAAAGGTTTTGGGAAAACCTGATTTTCATAAGGTGACTTATTGTCACCTAAATGGAGGGAGTATTCCTTAACCAGAGAATGTTGTGTCTCCCACTCACGCGCTCAAAAAAACTACGACACATTTTTTATCTGTTTGCATAGGTCCCACCTATCAGGAAGGATGGGCACGTACACGAACAGGTACGACTCATCAGTCTACCCGCATAGCCTTTTCGTTTAGTCTACCTAGCCATCTAATCAACTGCCTGCACGCCACTTATCCCATTTACTTCTCCATCGGGAACCGATTCTCCTCGGCTTCTTCACCTCCCCTTCGTCTTCATTTGCATCCAAACCCCACTGCGTTCACATTGTTTTAACCTCTTTAAATAATCATCTACTACTTCAGTTAGACTAGCCATCTAATCCTAATTCTCCAAACCATAGCCCTCCATTCCAGCGGTTCCAAATGGCGAATGAGATCGAGATGCAGGTTTTTAGCGTCCAACATGTCCTCGTCGAAGGCTTGATGCGCATAGTTGCCACCGTCACCATCCACCCAAGGGTTGTTCGGCAGTGGATCAATAATGTATCCAACTCCCTCGAAAAGGTAGAGACGAGGGTCATCGGTCTCAACGCAGAGTCCACGGAGCGTGCCCCTGTGAAGATCCAGTGTGCCGCCGTCCTTCAGCTATGCCACGAAGATGATGTTTTGGTGTACCACATCATACACTCGCCCTCCATACCAGGTGAGCTTCACAATTTCTTGTCTCGAGAGGACGTATACTTCTGTGGGGCAGCCATCGAAGGGGACAAACAGAAGCTGGAGCCATACAACCTTGATTTGAAAAGCATCGCTGACCTACAAACCAGAATCAAAATTCCTGTGGAAGATTGTGATAAACAGACACCATCCCTATTCGACGTAGCAAATTTTGTGCTCGGTACAAATATTCCGAAGGGTGATGAGACGGTGACATTAAGGTCGTCTGGATGGGAGAATTATCCCTTGATGTACGAGCGGATAAAATATGCTGCCCTCAATGCCCGTGTGAGTTTCGAGATAGCTGCAAGGTCCAAAGAGCTTGTTGCGAAGCCGTCTCCCACAGGAGGGCATTATGGATGGATGAACTATTTCCTCTCTTGTAAAAAAATGTATTCCCTCTCGGTGTATATTGATATAGATGGACTATTTCGATGGTGTGCATGTCTTTGGAACAGAGTAGTAGCGTGGGTCCGCTTGACTATAAGGAACTATTTATCCGCATATATAGCTTTCTCTGCTACTCCTTCCAGTGATCGGTATGCAGTGCATGTGTCCGTAGACTTGACAGCTTGTCCATGGAAGTTCAACTACGGCGACCATCACATTTCATCTCGCGATTCCCACGACGCATCTCCAACCCACGGCACCACGCCCCCCGACATGCGCCTCACCCCTCTCGGCCGCACCGCCCCTCTGCCTTTGTGTGCATGACATGTGGGCCACCTAAAATGTGGCGAGCATCAAGTTTCTACCACAGCCACCCGCGATTCCCACGACGCCGCTCAACCCCATTAGACCACACGTCCCCCGACCTGCGGCTCACCCCTCTTGGCCACACTGCCCCTCTGCCTACGGGAGCATTACATGTGGACCAGTCACCTATCGGGTCCACATGTTATTTACTCAAAGGTAGGTGTAGTAAGGCGCTGAAGCTCAGTCCCGACGGCCCTGAGAGGGAAATGTAACTCCTGCGCCAGGGCTTGCGGTGCTCCCGCAGCATGAACTCGTGCCAAACTCAAGATTTGTGTCTTTACTATACATGCACGCAATGATTTAATGGACATTGTAATCTCAACATGTGATGGGGAGCTCTAAATTTGAATTTGAAACTTATAAAACGAAAAGATTCAAAACAAATAAACTGGGAGAGAGGGAGTATATCGTAGGATGTGTCCCATACAAAATAAGTCCCTTGGTTTTTCACCACGAAGATGCAGTTAGAAAGGAGCACAGCGTCTTCCTACTCGTACGACAACAAATCGGTCGCAGACAGTATGGTCCGCCTTTGACCGCCATGTGCAAGTTTCATGCTATCTTATTCAATCTCACCGTGGTTGCATCGTACCAATTCATGCGGTGGTCCGTTGCATGGCTGATCCCAATGTTGGGCAAAGGTTCTACGGGAACGGTGTCACCGTTGTAAATGTTGTGCAAATTGATGTTGGTACCCTCCCGTACATATGCAAGCCAATCTCCACTCGCACCGAGCCTAACCTGTGAAACAGTGGGCAGGGGGAGAATTAGGAAATGGACATTGAAGTAGTCTTTAGAATGCATTTACTACGTGATCAAACTCATCTTACCTGCTCATCGGAGGAAATCCGAGTGCCCCTCAACGTCGGCATCTCAAGGGGCGTCAACTTGCAACTACGGCCACGCCGCGCTGGAGAGACCCCCAAGGAAACATCCTCGTGCGTTCCATGGAACATCAAGATGCATTTGTATGAGTAGTTTATCTTGTGAGAGAAAAGGATGAACGAGGGAAGGCCTCTAGAGATAGAGATGGACACTACTACTACCAATGTGCTGGCCCGTGCGTTGCAATGGATCCAAAGTAGTAGAATAATACTTGTTCACATGCTTGAAATATAAACACTCTAGTTTTGATATACATGTGTCAGCAGACATGACAGCTTGTCCATGGAAGTTGAACCACGTCGACCATCACGTTTCTTGTTTCTACCACTACCACACCCACACGCGATTCCCATGATGCCGCTCCAACCCACGGCACGACGTCCCCCGACATGGACATGGATCCTCTGACGTGGCTATCACTGCCTTGCCCTGCCTTTCCTTCGCTAACAGGTGGGACCCACGCTTATGGGTCCCACATGTTAGTGACAGAATGGTAGGATTGTTCGCGTCAGGGGATCCTCATCCCCCTGACATGCCCCTCATCCCTCTCGGCCCCACCGCTCCTCTACCTTTGTGTGCATGACATGCGGGCCAGCTAAACTGCGGCGACCATCAACTTTCTACCACAAACACACCCGTTTGGACGCGGTTTGCCTGCTCCGCTGCCGTGCTCCGATCCGTACTCCCGCACCATCGAATTTTCATCCAGCGGCTGTGACACATTTTGTCCTGGGCATCAATCCTCAGTTGGAGTACTTATGTACTACAGGTAGTACCCGCCAGTGTGGCCATCTACGCCTCGTAACGCCCCGACGCCCAGCTGTGGCACCCTCGCCACGGCCACGCCACCACCGGCCAGTTCATCTCGAACGAGTGAGTTGCGAATCATGCCACCACCATGAGAATGACATATGGGCTAGCCGCATTTAAGGTCCGCATGTCATTGACTCATAGGCCAGGCACTAAGCCACTGAAGTTCGGTCCCGTGGGCCCCGAGAGGGAGATGTAACTCCTGCGGCAGGCCTTGTGGTGCTCCCACAGTATGAGCTCGTCCCAAAACTGGAATTTGTTTCTTACTACTACCAACTAGTACTAGTAAGGTACACGTGCATTGCACGCATGAGATTCTGGTGGTTTGTGCATTATGCTTCTACATGTGGAGCTTTCTGGATTCTGACATGTGGCAAAATCTGGTGGAATGTAAGGTTAGGCAAGTTTGATTAACTTAGGTGAGTGTTTGGTTCAAGCCACACCTTAGGCAAGCCACACTAAGGCCCCACATGACATACACACAAAAAATGTGGCAAGATTCCCTTAGGCTTGCCAACTTGTGGCTCTTATTTTGAAGAACTAATAACTTTGCCTAAGCTTAGTTGTGGCAAAGTTAGTCATGAATTAAGTTCAACCATGGAGTCTTCTAGATTATACATGTGGCAGAATCTGGTGGATGATATCCAACGGCCAGTAGTGCTCGGATTTGCCATCTTTGTACCGTCGGATTGGCTTCATCCAACGACCAACTTTCAAAGTTTTTCACACACTACATAGGGGGTATAGATATAGATGTGCCGGTCCGTTGCAATGGATCCAAAGTATATCTATGTAGTGGAGTGCACTCTAAACACATTATCTATTTATTTTTCTCTAACCTTCCGTAGCCATGCAACCAAGCCACATAAGCTTCATGGGTGCCCCCCACATCATATTATTCATACTACGTTGATTGAAAAAAGATAAATCACCCAAAACAAGATCTTCCCTTTTTTGTTCCTACAATGTTGTGCCGTGCATGTACCTACTAGTTGTATAGTGGTAGTACTAGTAATATAGTATTAGGAGTACAAACTTGGTACTAGTAGGAGTAGTACTAGTACGGAATGCTCCTACTCTATCAACGAGCCCCGTCTGACACAAAGTTTCTTGGCTTCCGTGCTACACCTAGATCTTCCCCTCGTTTCTGTTTTCCAACCCGGCGGCGGCAGGGTGTCGGTTTGCTCAACGGCGGTCCCACATGAAAGTGAAAATGCTAGGCAACACGTCTTCCCAAAGCTATGTGTCGTGTCGGACGGTTCGTGTTGTACTCCCGATTCCCGGGCGTGTGGGGGTGCGACGCGAACGCGGCAGGCCTTTTCCTTTTACCAGCAATGTGCCCGTGCATTGCGACAGATCCAAAGTAGTAGAATAGTAGTATTTGTTCACAAACTTGAAAGAAATCACTATTGTTTTGATATACTCCTAATATATTACTCCCTCCGTACCTAAATATTTGTCTTTTTTGAGATTTCAAATGTACTATCACATACGGATTATATAGACATATTCTAGTGTTTCTAGCAAGATGCCCGCGCATTGCACGAAGTTGATGGAAAAGGTAAGCACAACTACGGATGGAGTGCTAGTTACAGTGATGCATATAATTAAGCAAAGGGATCGCACATGTCGGTATTGACTAGAACGAGAATGCAACAGCACAATAAGAATTAAGGCCACGATGATGCGATCGCAGTGGTGGTTATAGAAGGCAAGAAGAAAGATGGATCCACAAACGTACGACCTCCTCCTCCTCCTCAACTTAGTGCGTCGGGCCACCGACCGGCGGCTAAGGAGCGGCGGCTTTTGTGGCGAGGTCGAGGTGCTTCTCAGCAAAGGCATCGAAGGCTTCCAGCCGGTTTAGGAAGGCCAACGTCGTAGCGTCCTCACGGGCCTTGTAGATACCTATGTACACGATTTCCTCATGCACGTGGATGTGTAGGTCGACGAATTCTTGCAGGGCGAGGCGCCTCGTGGCGAGCGCGACCTCCAGGTGGACATTCTTCGTGGCGTCGGCGGGCAGTCGCAGGGCCACCAGTGCTTGAAAGAGGTTCCGGCCATGGAGGCCGATTAGGGTGGCAGGCAATGAGGAGCCCGTGCGCGCGGGCTGGAGGAGTACGCGATGTCGTCCGCGAGCTTCTTGAGGACGGTGAACTTGTTGCTGGTGGCAACAATCATCTGGTCCAACTAAGAGTCGTAGTTGGCGTCGACGGCGGCCATCCACCAGCCGGTCTCCAACACTTTCTGGAGACGATCCTCGGCGCCATGCCGCAGGCCGGTGTCGTGGACCATCTGGCGCAGCCGCTGGCCTCTCACGCGCATCGCTGCCATGGGTCTGGAGTGAGCTCTTTTGCGCTTAGTGTAGGTGCTTAGGCAAATGCTTAGGTGCGTATGATGTGGTAGATGCATTGGAATGGAGGGCGCCTTTATATGAGGGCAATGAGGGCAAACTGCGTTGCATTCACATCGTGCAGCCTCTTTTCCCGGACCTCCTCCCATTACTTCCCTCATGCATTAATTGAAGGAGGATGCATTAGCCGTTCAACATATCGGGAACCGCTACTCCCTCCCCCGTCTGCATTAAAGCCGTATCGAGAACTGCACCGCCCGCTATCAAATCGAATACTCCCTCCGTCTAGGTGAGTATTAAGTCATCTTACGAAAACCAAATAGTAAACACATAGGCGTGGTGCATTAACTCTCACGTTGTTTCTTATTTTTTGACATAAATAGAGGAATCAACCAAGAAGAGATGTGGGGCTTGTATGCTTTTAATGACTTGAGATTATCAAACATGACATGCAATGGTCAGTTCGTTGCACAAGAACAAATACAACCCACGTCAGCACACACGCATCTTATATAGCATCACATCCAATGGCTATAAAAGATGAATGAGACCAAATTATATCTCATATAGATGAGTTCTAGCAAAATTGTATTAATAATACTTAGTACTCCTGTGCCATGTATCATATATTAGTATCATGTAGTACTTTATTTATTTATGAGGTATCCAGATGGCACTGCACCGCCAAGAAAAGAGGGTAACATCAAAATTATGGACTACTTTTTTGAGTATGTTGGTAAGGTCCGGTCATAGTCACTTGTTGAAATCTCTAAAAAGACAAATACTCCCTCCGTCCGGAAATACTTGTCATCAGAATGGATAAAAGGAAATGTATCTAGACGTATTTTAGTTTTAGATACATCTCTTTTTGTCCATTTTGATGACAAGTATTTTTGGACGGAGGGAGTAGAAAACAGAGTTGGTGATGATGGTGTGTGTGCCATCCTGCAATATAGGCCGTCGGATTTATATCTAACGAATAGGAAAGAAACTATGGCAATTTTGCAAAAATATACCCACACGTCTCTCCATGTTCGCAAATAAGGCCTTCCCTCGTTCAACCTTTTCTCTCACAAGATAAACTACTCATACAAATGCATCTTGATGTTCCGTGCAACGCACGGGTAGCTAGCTAATTTCTTTTAAAATAGTTGCTACGATAATTGGGTTGAAGTGATAGATTTTATGTCTGCCCCGAATGATTTTAGATTCACTAGTAGTAACGAAGAAAAGGTTGCCTTGCTAATTACCAGAAAACAGGGTGAAAACTATCACATGAGGCCGGTAAAAACAAGGCACACTAGGTTCAGCATCATCGTCACTACAGCCGTGCGCGCGCAAGAAGTCTACATATCGAGGGGGCTACCGAGCGAGGCACCGAGACACAATGTTTGAGAGAGAAACCAATTGACAGATTATGATCAGATTGAGTTGTCACCCTTCTGCTGTAATTGTTGGGGGGGAGGGAGAGAAAGACGTATCGAGAGTGTGCGCGGTAGGCACAGAGGCACAACTAGCGAGTGTGTGTGTGTTTGAAAGAGGAGTAGATAGATTATTATCAAGATCGATGTGCCACCCTACTCCTTCGGTGCCGGGTAGTGTGTGTGTGTAAGTTTGAGAGAGAAGCCAGTCGATAGATTAGTATCAAGATCGAGGTGTCACCCTACTCCTTCGGTGTTGGGAAGTGTGGGTGTGGGGGGGGCAGTGACACTCACATATCTCTACTCTTATAAAAAAATAGAGTTGGTGATGATGGTGTTCCTGCCATCCTGCAATATAGGCCATCCGATTTATATCCGGCAGATAGGAAGGAAATATGGCAATTTTGCAAAAAGATACCCACACCCCTCTTTGCATTTGCAAATAAGGTATTCCCTCGTTCATCCTTTTCTCCCACAAGATAAACTTCTCATACAAATGCATCTTGATGTTCCGTGCAACGCATGGGCATCTTGCTAGTAGGGAGAAGGAGTTTGTGTGACACATATCTAGCTATATTAAGGGATAGGTAGATAGCATATGTGTGAGAGACATTATTATACTTTGAGACATTAGTGGATGTGGGTGGGCAGAATTAAAGGGGTGGGCGTGTTAGACATAGAGAGCGTGTGTGCTTCTGTGTGAGAGACTAGTAGGACGGGTAGAAAGACGAATTTAACCCTGACGGAGGGAGAGAAATACAGAAGTGCGCGTGTGTGATTCCGATGCCCACAGGGAAATGAGATATGTATGCGTGTGAGAGAGATTGCACAATTCATTCACGTATCACTATCTAGCGATCGTGGACGTGCATCGCTTGAATATAAGTCAATATCTACTTCGTATCATGGCCAAAGGTACAATATCGATTCAACGCTATAAAGATTGGACACTCACATATCACATTTGTTCTATTTAAATAAACCTTTTCAGTTGTGCATGCCAAAGTTACAGTGATGTTTCTTCAAACAACCAATGTAGCTATCATGTACATGCACCATTGTTACTCTTGCATTCAAATTCATTAGTCTTGGGTGATTTAAGTTTCTATTTTGAAGTAATATATGTAATATTCATATATGAATTGAACGGGTACGCAATTTATGAAATGGAGGCTATGTAATCATATGAGGTAACACTTTTAAGTAGCTGACTACAATATCCATTTCTTTTTGTGCCCCTCTACACTAACCCGTCAATGCATTATGTTTAAAGTAAATAACCAATGGCACTAAATTATCTATTTAAACGAGAAATACATAGGCTGAGCGTTCGATCCCTTTTTTTGTGAACGCGCCACTACACCCGTACGATTGGCCGCGCCCGTGTGAACGTCCAAGTTATCGGCGCATCATCCTAAGTTATTGTCTTTTTTCTAGGGTGGACTTCACACCAGTTATTAACTGTTGACGCGTGCCCCGTGTACACAGTCTAGCATGACCTTCCCGCTAGCACGGTCCAAAATTAGTTGAAACTGGATACGAACGATCCCGTAGGCGGCAAAATCTCCTGCCTCCTTCTAAAATTTCCGCCACCTTAGTCTTTAGCATGCGAAATCCCCCTTTTGTCCTTGGTGCACGGAGACCAACAGTTACAATACCGCCCTCATCTACATGATAGGTCGGGGCTGCTTTGGTAACTTCCGGTTCCCCCACTACACGGCACCCCCATTTCCTCTCCCCCTCCCGCAGAAACGACTAACTCCACAGCACCAGAGCATCTTACATCACGTCGTCCGTACTTCATCGCCCTTTCTCCCCTCCCCTCTCGAAACCCTAGACTGCTCATCCACCGGCGTACCATAGCCCATTCACTGCCAGCGGTGTCCACCTCGCTGGATCTGCTTCTGCGGCCGCATCTACCCCTCCCACCTCCCCTAGAAACAAGTTGACTGCTCATCCACCACTGTACCACAGCCCATTCAGTGCCGGCCTTGTCCACGGCGCCGAATCTGCTTCGCCAGTACTCTCGTTAACCGCCGCGCATCTGCAGCGGCTCATTCGTACTCCCCACCGGAGACGCTTCGTCCACACCCCCCCGAAGCCGCCACACCGACGCCCCCGTTGACGGCCTCTGATCCTCTTCGCCGACACCTTCCTCAACCCTACCGGAGCCGCTTCGCCGACACCTTCCTCAACCCTACCGGAGCCACTTCACCGACGCCATCGTCAACCCTACCGGAGTAGCTTCGCCTATACCATTCTCAACCCTACCAGGGCCGCTTTTCCAACTCACAAGTCCACGGCCTCAGATCCGCTTCCTCGCACCCTCATCCAACCTACTGGAGCAGCTTCTGACACCCCGTCCACGGCCGCAGATCCGCATCATCGACACCACCCTTAACCCAACCACCGAAGCAGCTTCTGACGCCCCGTCCATGGCCGCAGATCCGCATCGTCGACACCATCCTTAACCCAACCACCGGAGAAGCTTCTGACGCCCCGTCCACGGCCGCAGATCCGCGTCATCGACACCATCCTTAACCCAACCACTGGAGCAGCTTCACCTACGCCCTCGTCCACGGCCACAGATCTGCTTCGCCCACACCGTAGTCCACCCTATCGGAGCCGCTCCACAAACACCCTACTCGACGGTTCTAGATCTCCTTACCGGACCCCGACAGCCAGCACAATGTCATCACCCTCGATGTTTCTAACCTGATTCCCACCGTCTGGAGAGATGCCAAGCACCCGCCACGGCCCAGGTACTTGTCACCTTTAAACCCGTCCAGCTTCACCTGCCCGATGTACTTCAAATATACTAACCGGTCGCTGTTACCTGTTATGCAGCTGGCAAAAACAACAAGGACAGTGTTTCTTCTGGATCTAACAGCTTGGCCAACCAAGATCCTGGACTGAGGCATTGCTATGATCTTGTAAGCGTGTCTCTCTCTCTCTTGTATTGTTCTGTGCCTGCCAGCGTGCTTTGCTAGGATTTTCGACCAGTAATCCCTTTGTGCAGACAATGATTTCTACTACTGGCTGCTAAATTAGATATGTAGATGTCATACATGGTACTACCTCGTACCTCCGTTCCTAAATATAAGTCTTTCTAGAGATTCCACTATAGGCTACATACGGAGCAAAATGAGTGAATCTACACTCGAAAATGCATCTATATACATCTGTATGTGGTCCATACTGGAATCTCTACAAAGACATATATTTAGGAACAGGGGCAGTACATTACACAAAATCGTAGGTGGCATGTAGGAATTCCAGTGCACTACATTAGGCTCCCTTAGAGTGCCTGCTAGTCCAGCATACAGAGTCATGGCTAGTTTATGGTACACACACAATCATTAATTGGTGGTTTAAATATGCGCAAGGGATATGCAATGTAGTATCATGTAGAGATGTCTGAAATTAGCCGTGTCAACTTGCAAATAGGGTTACACAATGAAAAAGTACAAGATGTATGTGGCAATTTCATGGAACATCGCAAAAAAGGAGAGACAGCGGTGAGCCTATACAGTGTAAACATCGCAAAAAAGGAGAGACAGCGGTGAGCCTATACAGTGTGCTATGGTACGTCACTCCTCCATTGCAATCATCACGACATGTTATTTGTATGCCAGTTCTATTAGCCAAGTTTCTTAGGGACAGTTATTACGAGTTATCCTAAGAAAATAAGCACCTGTGAATATAAGCTCCATGTAATAAGCCAACCAGTTCTTTTCATTGCGTTTTCAGCTTATCTTTGGTATGATCAGTGGGAAGTCTAGATTGCATTAAATTTTTTTTCATTTTTCTGCCCATATGGAAATTAATTTGACTTGCAAACATCACAAATTGAACCCAGTGCAGTAATTAATATGATAGGAAAACTGACCATCACTATTTGCTCAAAATGCAAATACAAAGATACCATCTAATTGGCACAATCTACTTTGGTCAATGTTTTCCATAGAGATTCCATTGCCTAATTTAAACGAAAAACGCATGACCCACATTTAAATGAAGACCAATTATTTATTGAAATTCGATGGTCCAAGTGGCTGGTTATTATCGTATAGCAGCACCACCTGAAAGCATCATATAGCAGCAGCAGCTCATAGAAACTCATCATACAGCAGCAGCAGTCTGCAATTCATCATATACCAGCAGCAGCTCATAGCAATTCATCATATAGCAGTAGCAGGAGCAGCTCATAGCAATTCATCATATAGCAGGAGCAGCTCATAGCAATTCATCATATAGCAGCAGCAGGAGCAGCTTGTAGCAACTCATTATATAGCAGCAGCTCATAGCAATTCATCATATAGCAGCAGCAGCTCATAGCAACTCATCATACAGCAGCAGCAGCTCATAGCAATTCATCATATAGCAGCAGCAGGAGCAGCTCATAGCAATGCATCATATAGCAGCAGCAGAAGCAGCTCATAGCAATTCATCGTATAGTGGATCAGAATGAAAATTTGGCAAAAAATCAGAGGAGATCCTCACCTTGTTGGATGAGCTCATCCTTCAACAGCACCTCAACGCCATGGCCTGGGAGGAGGGGAGGGGGAATAAGGTGCCTTCTGCTACAGTGTGGCATCAGCCGTAGTTGTGCATCGCCCGCCGGAGTAGTGCGTTGGACGAACCACAGTGGAGCAGCTGCTGGAGGCCATGAGAATGAGGGGTGGCTCCAGAGGGAGGAGCAGCCAGGGAGATTTTCCCCTACCCACCGGCCATGTAGCCTAGATGGACATAGCATCATCGAGGACCAGGCCAGATGGGACCAGTGGCGACGGCTCGCTGGAGGAACCCTAGTGCTGCAGACAGGGGATCGAGGTAGAGGGAAAGGAGAGAGGAGATGCAAGCGGGCAGGGTAATGAATGCTTGCGTGTTTGTTTTTACTTGAGGGTCGGGTGTGTCATGGGCGTCAGCAGTTGCATTTTGAGTGTAATATAGGCAGACAACAGAGTCATTTCACTATTGCCCTTCCCTTCAATTTTTAGTGAGGTTCTACCCGAAACACCCCCCTCCAAAGAGAAATTAGTTAAGCCTAAGCCCATAACTCAAAAATGACTTCTTTACATCTTTTATAGCTTATTTTGACAATATGCCTTGAAAAGGCGGAATTGAACTGGCCCTTAACCTGCAATTCAATTGTGCGTGCAATGATGAATCACTCATGCCTGCTATCTGTACATTTAGGCATCATCATACATGGCATAACCTAATACATGTGCATTCCATTGTAGAATCTGGAATATGCAATGTTTATGTTAGTTCATACGTTGCACATGATGTTTAAATGCCCCTTAAATCTGGTCAGTCAAGTGATGGTCTTTAAGCCTCCTTCTTTGCTTCTTTTTTTGATATGTAAGATTTGCTCACACATCTGTTCAATTGCTTGTTTGCATCAGCCAACCATACTAGGACTGTTTGCTTTGATTACTTGTTGTTCTTGACGTAACACTCTAACAGAGCTTGTCAACGATTTAAACACTAAGGGCTACTGTAGTGGGGCCTTGTCTAACTCATAGGTGACATAAAGGTATGGCTGTACACTACAGTAGGCTCTCCAAGAGTACCTGGAGATCCAGTTCGAAGGTATGCCTAGTTTTTACATAGTGCAGACATAGTAAATGCTCATTTCATTATGTGCAAGTGCAAGAGATGCGGCATGTTTCATTATGTGGTGTTGTTTTGTTATAATCTCATCCTTTTGTGTTCACAGACTGGAAAGTATGCATATTTATCTTCCAAGGAGATGAGTAACTAGTTTGTGTCACCTTGCAGAGGGGGTGCAATGAAGATAAGATTGAGGATTTCCAAGTACAAGATGTTAGGAAGGAGCCTTGCAAGAGAAGTAGGAGCTGCGTTGAGCCTCTTCAACCTGCTAAGGTAAGTCACTGTATGCAACTCAACAGTTCAATTCCTTGTTTGTTTCAGGCATAGTTAATTTTCTCTTTTCAATTGCTTTATTTGTCCTCAGTTAATGAGATGCCCAAATAATCATGCCTGATGTTCGGTACTTGTATCACTATTACTTGACATAATTAAAGGTCTTACCATTGAATTACTCTGCCAAAGTGTGTCTGAAGCTTTGGAGTCTATTAACCAACTATTATTGCATGAGGCTCACAATCTAGTTTATACTATGCTAATGATTGCATAGTTTTGCCTGTTGTAGTATGTTTGTATGAAACCCTCTGCTGTTCATAATGCTCCCTAAGACTTTAATTGAGGCACAGAATGGCCAACTGCTTGCTTACTTATACGCAACGTGCTGTCTAAATTTGTAACTTGTCTGTGTTTTCGATTGGGCCCCAACATCATGCTCCTCTGGTGAGCTAAGAGGGATTTCTGTATGCAGGCTGCACAAACTATCTTTTTATAATTTTTAAAAATATCACCTGCTTATGCTTCATGACGTGTAACATTTTTTTAAGTGACGTGTAACATTATTGTTAGTCCTGTTTTTCCATGTAGTACAAAATAGTGTCTTGTTTGCTTCACTGTTGTAACTATATTTTTGCCCTAGTCATGTGTACTTACAGAAACATTTCAGGATGAAGTGACATCAACACAAAGATCTGCGGGCAGTGCGGCATGGTCGTTACTGAATGATTATGGATTGGAATTGGAATGTGCTGATGTTCTCGAGCATCAACTAGAGGTGGCAAGACAACGTGTACATGATTGTCAACATATAATCAACAAGTTGAGACTGGACATGCATGTATTAGATGTAGGAGCCAAAAAAATGAAACAAGACACTAAGGTAACCATGAAGGAATTGGAGATTTTGCAGACTGAAACTTGTGCTATCTGAATCCGGCCAATCCTATTTTCTGAAGAGATTATAGATCAAATGGAGTTAAGTTGATGCGCGTCCATGATGTATGAGCTGTATTTGCCCAGTGTATGTAATTTGCTATTTGTGTATGCTTTATTATCACCTGTGCCGAACCATAATGCCCAGTGGGTATAATCGGCTGTAATTTCTTTATTGCATAGTGTAGGATTATTCTACCTTTCTATGCCTTGTTCTCTTTGTTGTATAGTGTATGCTTTTTACAGGTGATAGTATTGAGTAGGATAATCTTTGAATATGCTATATCGTTCAAACAGGGGCCAACTCACCTGACCATGGCCCTTCACGGGCCGTCGGATCCATGGGCCTTGTACGTCTCGTAGGATCCATGGGCCTTCTACATCTCGTAGGATCCATGGGCCGCCGACTCATTTATGGGTCTTGTACGGGCCTTTAATGGGCCGTAGACAGGCCTTTAATGGAAATCGTACGTTTTATGGGCTGACCATAACAGGTCGTTAATAGGCCGTATTTGGCGATGCTATGAAAATGGCCCAACAGACTAACGGGCCAACTATAACAACAGGCTGAATTTGGCCCACAAGCAGAAAATGACAGTAACGGGTCGTAAGTAACCGAATGCTGCAAATGAGCCCAAGAATAAATGGGCCCTCAGAAGGCCGAAAGTTAACTTGGGCTGGAAACGGCCCAACGGAATAATGGGCCGTTAATGGGTATAAAGTGATACACTATTCATTACGGGCCAGTTTCACCACGGGCCGTTAATGGGTGTAAAGTAATACACTGTTCATTACGGGCCAGTTTCAGCACGGGCTACTAATGGGCCAAGAGCTACAAAGGGCCTCATATGGGCCGAAATACGTCATGGGCTATACATGGGCCAGAAGTGAAAACGGGCTGGAATCATATTGGATGGCCCAGATGACGCTACTGGGCCTAATTCGGATAGGGCGTAATGGGCCTTGGGTTAGCGGGCTGTAAATGGGCTATATGCGAACAGGCCGTTAACAGGCTTTCCATGGGCCGGCCCACCAGCTTTTGACCAAGTCAAACGGGCCGGCCTTTTCACAGGAATGGGCCACTGTTGGGCCGTGCCACGTGTCGACGTATCATAGGCACCTTCTGTCCAGTGAGTGGATGACATCTGTCCCAATGATGAGCTAACACGTGTTTCCTCTAGCCAATGATGATTTTACACATGGAAAATCCCCATTGGTCGGGGCTGTTAACGGGTTATCGGATCCAAAACCTGACCCGATAGCTTAACGGCGTTCCGTTACGGTGGATGCCGCGTGTCGGTCACCCTTGACGAAAGCACTTCTGTGACACGCGATTTATCGTCATGGAAGTGGACACTTCCATGATGATAATTTTGGTCATGTCATGGAACACTTCTACGACAGCACAGGTATGACTATCTTGATTCTGTCATAAATTTGTCATGGATGTACATGCATGAAAAAAAAACGTGACCTACTGTGACAAACACGTATCATCACGGAAGTGTATTTTTTTGTAGTGGTCTTGTATGATTTGAGTCTTTGCTTTTTAGTTTAGCACAATCATCCTTGCTGTACACACCTTTTGGGAGAGAGACACATGAATCAGAATTTATTAGAATATTCTATGTGCTTCACTTATATCTTTTGAGCTAGATAATTTTGCTCAAGTGCTTCACTTATATATTTTTCGAGCACGGTGGTGGTTTTATTTTATAGAAATTATTGATCTCCCATGCTTCACTTATATTATTTTGAGAGTCTTATAGGACAGCATGTTAATTTGCTATGGCTATAAAATTACTCCTAATATGATAGGCATCCAAGATGGGTATAATAAAAACTATCATAAAAAGTGCATAGAATACTATGAGAAGTTTGATACTTGATGATTGTTTTGAGATATGAAGATGGTGATATTAGAGTCATGCTAGTTGAGTAGTTGTGAATTTGAGAAATACTTGTGTTGAAGTTTGTGATTCCCGTAGCATGCACGTATGGTGAACCGTTATGTGACAAAGTCGGAGCATGATTTATTTATTTATTGTCTTCCTTATGAGTGGTGGTCGGGGACGAGCGATGGTCTTTTCCTACCAATCTATCCCCCTAGGAGCATGCACATAGTACTTTGTTTCGATAACTAATAGATATTTGCAATAAGTATGTGAGTTCTTATGACTAATGTTGAGTCCATGGATTATACGCACTCTCACCCTTCCACCATTGCTAGCCTCTCTAGTACCGTGCAACTTTCGCCGGTACCATACACCCACCTTATACCTTCCTCAAAACAGCCACCATACCGACCTATTATGGCATTTCCATAGCCATTCCGAGATATATTGCCATGCAACTTACCAGCGCTCCGTTTGTTATGACACGCTTCATCATTGTCATATTGCTTTGCATGATCATGTAGTTGACATCGTATTTGTGGCAAAGCCACCTTTATAATTCTTTCATACATGTCACTCTTGATTCATTGCACATCCTGGTACACCACCGGAGGCATTCACATAGAGTCATATTTTGTTCTATTATCGAGTTGTAATTTTTGAGTTGTAAGTAAATAAAAGTGTGATGATCATCATTATTAGAGCATTGTCCCAAGTGAGGAAAGGGTGATGGAGACTATGATTCCCCCACAAGTCGGGATGAGACTTCGGACGAAAAAGAAAAAAATTAAAAAAAAAGAGAGAAAGGCCATAAAAAAGGAAGGCCCAAAAAAATGAGAGAAAAAGAGAGAAGGGACAATGCTACTATCCTTTTACCACACTTGTGCTTCAAAGTAGCACCATGATCTTCATGATAGAGAGTCTCCTATGTTGTCACTTTCATATACTAGTGGGAATTTTACATTATAGAACTTGGCTTGTATATTCCAATGATGGACTTCCTCAAAATGCCCTAGGTCTTCATGAGCAAGCAAGTTGGACGCACACCCACTTAGTTTCTTTTTGAGCTTTCATACACTTATAGCTCTAGTGCATCCGTTGCATGGCAATCCCTGCTCACTCACATTGATATCTATTGATGGTCATCTCCATAGCTCGTTGATACGCCTATTTGATGTGAGACTATCTTCTCCTTTTCTCTTCTCCACAACCATCATTCTATTCCACCTATAGTGCTATATCCATGGCTCACGCTCATGTATTGCGTGAACATTGAAAAAAGTTTGAGAACACCAAAAGTATGAAACAATTGCTTGGCTTGTCAACAGGGTTGTTTATGATTTAAATATTTTGTGTGGTGAAGATGGAGCATAGCCAGACTATATGATTTTGTAGGGATAACTTTCTTTGGCCATGTTATTTTGAGAAGACATGATTGCTTTGTTGGTATGCTTGAAGTATTATTAGTTTTATGTCAATATTAAACTTTTGTCTTCAATCTTTCGGATCTGAACATTCATGCCACAATAAATAAAATTACATCGAGAATTATGCTAGGTAGCATTCCACATCAAAAATTCTATTTTTATCATTTACCTACTCAAGGACGAGCAGGAATTAAGCTTCGGGATGCTTGATACGTCTCCAACATATCTATATTTTTTTGTTGTTCCATGCTATTATATTATCTATTTTGGATGTTTAATGAGCTTTAATATACCTTTTTATATTATTTTTGGGACTAACCTACTAACCAAAGGCCCAGTGCAAATTGCTGTTTTTTTGCCTATTTTGGTGTTTCGCAGAAAAGGAATATCAAACGGAATCCAAATGGAATGAAACCTTCGGGAGAGTTATTTTTGGAACAAACGTGATCTAGGAGACTTGGAGTGGACGTCAAGAAAGAAGCGAGGAGGCCACGAGGTAGGAGGGCGCGCCCAAGGGGGTAGGCGTGCCCCCCACCCTCGTGGGCCCCTTGCAGCTCCACCGACCTAGTTCTTCCTCCTATATATACCCATATACCCTGAAAACATCCAGGAGCACCACAAAACCGTATTTCCACCGCTTCAACCTTCTGTACCTGCGAGATCCCATCTTGGGGCCTTTTCCGGCGCTCCGCCGGAGGGGGAATCGATCATGGAGGGCTTCTACATCAACACCATAGCCTCTCCGATGATGTGTGAGTAGTTTACCATAGACCTTCGGGTCCATAGTTATTAGCTAGATGGCTTCTTCTCTCTCTTTGGATCTCAATAGAAAGTTCTCCTCGATTCTCTTGGATATCTATTCAATGTAATTCTTTTTTGCGGTGTGTTTGTCGAGATCCGATGAATTGTGGGTTTATGATCAACATTATCTATGAACAATATTTGATTCTTCTCTGAATTCTTTTATGCATGATTTAATATCTTTGCAAGTCTCTTCAAATTATCAGTTTGGTTTGGCCTACTAGATTGATCTTTCTTGCAATGGGTGAAGTGCTTAGCTTTGGGTTCAATCTTGCGGTGTCCTTTCCCAGTGACAGCAAGGGCAGCAAGGCACGTAGTGTATTGTTGCCATCGAGGATAAAAAGATGGGGTTTATATCATATTTCTTGAGTTTATCCCTCTACATCATGTCATCTTGCCTAATGTGTTACTCTGTTCTTATGAACTTAATACTCTAGATGCATGCTGGATAGCGGTCGATGTGTGGAGTAATAGTAGTAGATGCAGAATCGTTTCGGTCTACTTGTCGCGGACGTGATGCCTATATACATGATCCTGCCTAGATACTCTATATAAGTATTCACTTTTCTATCAATTGCTCGACAGTAATTTGTTCACCCACCATAGAATTTGCTATCTTGAGAGAAGCCACTAGTGAAACCTATGGCCCCCGGGTCTATCTTACATCTATTATTTCCATATCAATTTCCTATTTCTATTAACGTTTATTTTGCAATCTTTATTTTCCAATATATATCATAAAAATACCAAAAATATTTATCTTATTATCTCTATCAGATCTCACTTTCGTAAGTGACCGTGAAGGGATTGACAACCCCTTTATCACGTTGGTTGCAAGGTTCTTGTTTGTTTGTGCAGGTACTAGGTGACTTGTGTGTTATCTCCTACTGGATTGATACCTTGGTTCTCAAAAACTGAGGGAAATACTTACGCTATTGTGCTGCATCACCCTTTCCTCTTCAAGGGAAACCAACGCATGCTCAAGAGGTAGCAGCCCCCGGCTGGATGCCATAAAGCGGTCGGTCTGTATTGAAGGTGCCTGGATGGCCTTTGCCCGTGTCAAGGTACAGTGGGCGAAGATGAACGCCGTCAAGCTGGCAACCGAGGGACCGCACGCCGGAGCGGTATTTTGATGAAGTCTTGGAAGGTTCCTGCATTGTACAGGGCCAGTGTTTGAAGGACATTATCTTCGAATGAATGTATCTGTGCTGCCTGAACTTTGTATTATTAAACAAGGCTTGTGTATAATATGTTGCTTGTTTTACCTCTAATTCTTTTCCTCATGTGCGGCCGTTTACTGTATCTGAGAGTTGGCCAGTCATCAGCTTCAGCCCCCACGTAGGTAGTACGGGGGTGTTCGGAATGGCACCTAGACACACTTGACCCAACGGCTTGGTCCTTGAGGGAGGTGTTAGTGCGGCGAACCAGGCAATCAGACTATGTGGCTTTATCGCTCTCACTTAGCCATAGGAGTTTGACAATGAGATTGTAGGCGCAGCCCCTGGTATTATTCGATTATCCGAACTTGGGTGTTGTAGACGCCTGCCCAGGTGGAGACCGGTCCTTTGCGTAATGTGGAAAAAATCGCGAGAGATTTATACTTAGTCACCGAATAGCTGACCAGCTCTCGCCGCATCATGACAGTCAGTTTTCGGCTTTCTCTACTGAGGTGTTTATCTTGATGAATCGGAAATTCTCCCTTTACTACCATAGCCGAACGAGCGGAACATAAGGTAGTAACCACGGGAGCCGGGCAACCCAACTATTGACCAAAGACATGATTCGGAGCCGATGCATATAATGCTATATTCGAGACGCCGAATTGTACAATAAAAGTGTTCGGACTTATTTTATTTTTAGGAAATGTACGTGGCCGAATGGAGCCCCTGGCGATTTAAGTCGTACCGAGGTTTACATGGAAATCAGAGAAAAGAGGGTATACATATTAGGAAATAAGCCAGTACCGAATATGTTAGGCGAAAAATTGTTTCCGCTATAGTCTGATTGATACGTCAAAACGTATTTTTACAAATGATGCGATTAGCATCAAGGCTATTTTACATGCTGAGCACCAGGGAAAGCTGTGTGCGGGTCCTAAAGAAGGAAGATGTGATCTTTAAAGATCCTTTAGGTACTCTTCCGCATGTTTGCGCCGCTTGGCTCCTTGGTGTGTAATCCTTTGAGAGGATCAACAATCGGGTTTTCATAAAGGGCCTGGAAAAGGTTCCCTTGGTATCATCACAAGTTGACATGGTTTGTAAGGAACCTGAAACAAATAAGGAAAAAAGGATATGAGGGTCGACGTAGGGTCGAACCGTATTGTGGATTTTATCTTTAATATGCCTCCATCTTTGCCCATGGTATCTTTAGTGCGTAGTTATGTACGCGTGCCACATATGCTGCAATTTGGTTCGGGCTAAGATGGAGGCCAAACTATTAATCGAGCTCCGGACGAGCTGGACTGTCTCTCTGCAGGGTAGTCCGGACGTGTTTAATAGTGTTTGGGGGCTTGGCTATTGATATAGTTTTTGGCTTGATAAGGCCACCTTGTACTTCCGCTGCAAGGGCCGCGGTGTGCTCCTTAGTATGGAGGGAGCGCTCCGTGTTTACATTGACTGTTATAACACCGCGTGATCCGGGCATCTTGAGTTTGAGATAGGCATAGTGCGGGATCGCATTGAAGCGAGCGAATGTGGT
The DNA here is from genome assembly GCF_056163025.1 of Triticum urartu. Taxonomy (NCBI): domain Eukaryota; kingdom Viridiplantae; phylum Streptophyta; class Magnoliopsida; order Poales; family Poaceae; genus Triticum; species Triticum urartu. The sequence continues at coordinate 401,229,163 of NC_141874.1, forward strand.
TCATCCGAGCAGTGCATGATAGCCACTACGGAAGGGGACGATGTCGAAGATCAAGTCCTCGCTTCGGAAGTTGTCCGGCGAACCGAAGACGACTTCCAACGTGATTGAGCCCGTGCAACGGGCCTCTACACCATGTATTACTCCTTTAAAGGTAGTTTTGGTGGGTTTAATTCTTGACAAATCAATACCCATTTTGCGGACCGTGTCCTGATAGAGCAAGTTAAGGTTGTTGCCGCCGTCCATGAGGACTCGCGTAAGGTGGAATCCATCGATGATTGGGTCGAGTACCAACGCGACCGAGCCTCCGTGACGGATACTAGTCGGATGGTCTCTGCGGTCGGAAGTGATCGGACAGGCTGACCATAGATTGAATTTTGGGGCGACTGGCTCTATCACATAGACGTCCCTTAGAGCGCGCTTGCGCTCCCGCTTGGGGATGTGAGTAGCGTATATCATATTCACCGTTTTGACCTCGGGGGAAATTTCTTCTGTACCCCGGTGTTCGGTGGGTGAGGCTCGTCGTCATCGTCCTCACTGGGCGACCCCTTCTCCTTATATCCGGTGTTTAGCTTACCGGCCTGTTTAAAGACCCAACAGCTTCTGTTGGTATGGTTGGCAGGCTTGTCGGGGGTGCCGTGAATCTGGCAAGGTCGATCGAGTATTCGGTCCAGGCTAGATGAACCGCCTTTATTTCTTTTAAATGGCTTCTTCCGTTGACCGGACTTGGAGCCATTGAATCTGGCATTAACCGCCTGTCTTCGGTATTATCATTGTTATTTTGAGGCTTGTGTTTGTTGTGTCGGGGCCTGCCGCTATCGTTTCTGGTTTCAAAAGTACCAGGGTCACTGGTACTGTTGTTGCTACGGGCTAACCAGTTATCCTCTCCCGCACAAAAGCGGGTCATGAGTGTTGTAAGTGCTGCCATGGACTTTGGCTTCTCTTGGCTGAGGTGTCGGGCGAGCCATTCGTCATGGATGATGTGTTCAAAGGCCACTAGGGCTTCGGCGTCTGGATAGTCAACGATTTGTTTCTTTTTAATTAAGAACCTTGTCCAGAGTTTTCGGGCTGACTCTCCGGGTTGCTGGACTATCTGACTAAGGTCATCAGTGTCCGGGGGCCGTACATAGGTACCTTGGAAGTTGTCTCTAAAGGCATTTTCCAAATCTTCCCAGCTGCCAATAGAATTTTCTGGGAGGCTATTTAACTAGTGATGAGCTGGTCCCTTAAGCTTTAGGGGAGGTATTTGATGGCTTGTAGATCGTCACCGCAAGCCATGTGAATGTGGAGAAGAAAATCTTCAATCCATACTGCGGGATCTGTTGTACAGTCATATGATTCAATGTTCACGGGTTTAAACCCTTCTGGGAACTGGTGCTCCATTACCTCATCGGTGAAGCATAGGGGGTGTGCGGTGCCTCTGTACCGAGCGACATCGCGGCGTAATTCGGACGGAGGCCGTATGCGGTTTTCGGCCCGTGTGAGGTTGTGTATGTCCCGCCAAGTCTGATGGTCGCCCTCGCGCGTTGGAGCACGCCCCCTCGATCCATAGATTGATCTTGTCAGACCAGCTCTATTGTCTAGTTCCTTGCGTAAGTCGTAGGTATATCCCGGGGCCGTTACTTCCTTGCCTCGGGGGTGGGGTGGCGCGGGCTGGTGTTCGGCATGAGTAGTCGGTATGTCCCGTCCACGTGGCGGTCGGTCGGGCTCGTCAGCAGTTCTATGCTTTAGCAGTGTGGGCTCAAGGGCCTCGTCATCAAAGTGAGGCAGTAGCTTGTGCTTCGGGTAACTCTAAGTTGGGCGTTCGATGTCGTATTCCTCTGCAGCCAAGACGTTAGTCCATCTGTCATTGAGTAGATCCCGATCAGCTTGAAGCTGATGCTGCTTCTTTTTCAGGCTTCTTGCAGTGGCGATTAACCGACGTTTAAAGCGCTCTTGTTCGAGGGATTCCTCCGGCATCATGAAATCTTCATCTCTGAGGCTCACATCCTCTTCGGAGATCGGTAGGTAATTACTATCCTCCGAGCCCTCATTCTCGATGGGATCATCGGGATTGAAGGAAATATGTCCTAGAGGCAATAATAAAGTTGTTATTTATATTTCCTTATATCATGGTAAATGTTTATTATTCATGCGAGAATTGCATTAACCGGAATCTTAGTACATGTGTGAATACATAGACAAACAGAGTGTCACTAGTATGCCTCTACTTTACTAACTCGTTAATCAAAGATGGTTAAGTTTCCTAACCATAGACATGAGTTGTCATTTGATGAACGGGATCACATCATTATAGAATGATGTGATTGACTTGACCCATCTGTTAGCTTAGCACTATGATCGTTTAGTTTATTGTTGTTGCTTTCTCCATAACTTATACATGTTCCTATGACTATGAGATTATGCAACTCCCGAATAGCGGAGGAACACTTAGTGTGCTATCAAACATCACAACGTAACTGGGTGACTATAAAGATGCTCTACAGGTGTCTCCGATGGTGTTTCTTGGGTTGGCATAGATCGAGATTAGGATTTGTCACTCCGTGTATCGGAGAGGTATCTCTGGGCCCTCTCGGTAATGCACATCACTATAAGCCTTGCAAGCAATGTGACTAATGAGTTAGTTGCGGGATGATGCATTACGGAATGAGTAAAGAGACTTGCCGGTAACGAAATTGAACTAGGTATTGAGATATCTATGATCGAATCTCGGGCAAGTAACATACTGATGACAAAGGGAACAACGTATGTTGTTATGCGGTTTGACCAATAAAGATCTTCGTAGAATATGTAGGAACCAATATGAGCATCCAGTTCCGCTATTGGTTATTGAACAGAAGTGAGTCTCAGTCATGTCTACATAGTTCTCGAACCCGTAGGGTCCGCACACTTAACGTTCGATGACGATCGGTATTATGAGTTTATGTGTTTTGATGTACCGAAGGTTGTTCAGAGTTCCGGATGTGATCACGGACATGACGAGGAGTCTCGAAATGGTCGAGACATAAAGATTGATATATTGGAAGGTTGTGTTTGGACATCAGAATGGTTCCAGATGAGTTCGGGCATTTACCCGAGTATCGGGGGGTTACCGGAACCCCCTGGGGAGTCAATGGGCCTTATTGGGCCTTAGTGGGAGAGAGGAGGAGGCGGCTAGGTGGAGGTTCCCCCCCCCCCAAGCCCAATCCGAATTGGGTGGGGGGGGGCTTTCCTTCCCTCTCTCTCCCTCTTCCTTCTTCTCCTACTCCTACTAGGAAGGGGGAAACCTACTCCTACTGGGAGTAGGACTCCGCCCCTTGGGCGCGCCCTATGAGGGCCGGCCCTCCCCTCCTTCACTCCTTTATATACAGGGGAGGGGACACCCCATAGACACACAAGTTGATTGTTTAAGCCATGTGCAGTGCCCCCCTCCACAGAATTCCACCTCGGTCATATCGTTGTAGTGCTTAGGCGAAGCCCTGCGTCGGTAACTTCATCATCACCATCATCACGCTGTCGTGCGGACGAAACTCTCCCTCGGCCTCAGCTGGATCAAGAGTACGAGGGACGTCACCGAGCTGAACGTGCGCAGATCGCGGAGGTGCCGTGCATTTGGTACTTGATCGGTTGGATCGTGAAGACGTTTGACTACATCAACCGTGTTTCATAACGCTTCCACTTTCGGTCTACGAGGGTACGTAGACATACTCTCCCCCTCTCATTGCTATGCATCTCCTAGATAGATCTTGCGTGATCATAGGAATTTATTTGAAATACTGCGTTCCCCAACAGTGGCATCCGAGCCAAGTCTATGTGTAGATGTTATATGCACATAGAACACAAAGGAGTTGTGGGCATGGGTATATACATATTGCTTGCCGTCACTATTTGATTCTTGATTCAGCGGTATTGGTGGATGAAGTGGCTCAAACCAACATTACGCGTACGTTTACGAGAGACTAGTTCCACCGACGTGCTTCGCGCATGGGTGGCTAGTGGGTGTTTATTTCTCCAACTTTAGTTGAATCAGATTCAATGAACAGGGTTCTTTCTGAAGATCAAAAAGCAATCACTATACCGCGTTGTGGTTTTTGATGCGTAGGTAGGAATGGTTCTTCCTAAGCCAGTAGCAGCCACGTAAAACTTGCAACAACAAAGTAGAGGATGTCTAACTTGTTTTTGCAGGGCATGTTGTGATGTGATATGGTCAAGACGTGATTATATAAATTGTTTTATGAGATGGTCATGTTTTGTAACGCAGTTATCGGCAACTGGCAGGAGCCATATGGTTGTCGCTTTATTGTATGAAATGCAATCGCCATGTAATTTCTTTACTTTATCACTAAGCGGTAGCGATAGTCGTAGAAGCAATAGTTGGCGTTATGACAACGATGCTTCGATGGATATCAAGGTGTCAAGCCGGTGACGATGGTGATCATGACAGTGCTTTAGAGATGGAGATCAAAAGGCACAAGATGATGATGGCCATATCATATCACTTATTTGATTGCATGTGATGTTTATCCTTTATGCATCTTATTTTGCTTAGTACGGCGGTAGCATTATAAGATGATCTCTCACTAAATTTCAAGGTATAAGTGTTCTCCCTGAGTATGCACCGTTGCTACAGTTCGTCATGCCGAGACACCACGTGATGATTGGGTGTGATAAGCTCTACATTCACATACAACGGGTGCAAGCCAGTTTTCACAAGCAGAATACTCGGGTTAAACTTGATGAGCCTAGCATATGCAGATATGGCCTCGGAACACTGAGACCGAAAGGTCCAACGTGAATCATATAGTAGATATGATCAACATAGGATGTTCACCATTGAAAACTACTCCATCTCACGTGATGATCGGACATGGTTTAGTTGATATGGATCACGTGATCACTTAGATGATTAGAGGGATGTCTATCTAAGTGGGAGTTCTTAAGTAATATGATTAATTGAACTTTAATTTATCATGAACTTAGTACCTGATAGTATTTTGCATGTCTATGTTGTTGTAGATAAATGGCCCATGTTGTTATTCCGTTGAATTTTAATGCGTTCCTAGAGAAAGCTAAGTTGAAAGATGGTGGTAGCAATTACACAGGCTGGGTCCGTAACTTGAGGATTATCCTCATTGCTGCACAGAAGAATTACGTCCTGGAAGCACCGCTAGGTGCCAAACCCACTGCAGGATCAATGCCAGATGTTACGAACACCTGGCAGAGCAAAGTTGATGACTACTCGATAGTTTAGTGTGCCATGCTTTACGGCTTAGAACCAGGACTTCAACAACGTTTTGAACGTCATGGAGCATATGAGATGTTCTAGGAGTTGAAGTTAATATTTCAAGCAAATGCCTGGCTTGACAGATATGAAGTCTCCAATAAGTTCTACAGCTACAAAATGGAGGAGAATAGTTCGGTTAGTGAGCACATACTCAGAATGTCTGGGTACCACAATCACTTGACTCAACAGGGAGTTAATCTTCCAGTTGATAGTGTCATTGACAGAGTTCTTCAATCACTTCCACCAAGCTACAAAAGCTTCGTGATGAACTATAATATGCAAGGGATGGATAAGACGATTCCCGAGATATTCGCAATGCTAAAGGCTGCGGAGGTAGAAATCAAGAAGGAGCATCAAGTGTTGATGGTCACCAAGACCACTAGTTTCAAGAAAAAAAGGTAAAGGGAAGAAGGGGAACTTCAAGAAGAACGGCAAACAAGTTTCTTCTCAAGTGAAGAAGCCCAAGTCTGGACCTAAGCCTGAGACTGAATGCTTCTACTGCAAATGGACTGGTCACTGGAAGCGGAACTGCCCCAAGTATTTGGCGGAGAAGAAGGATGGCAAAGTGAAAGGTATATTTGATATACATGTTATTGATGTGTACCTTACTAATGCTCGCAGTAGCGCCTGGGTATTTGATACTGGTTCTGTTGCTAATATTTGCAACTCGAAACAGGGGCTACGGATGAAGTGAAGATTGGCTAAGGACGAGGTGACGATGCGCGTGGGAAATGGTTCCAAAGTCAATGTGATCGTCGTCGGCACGCTACCTCTACATCTACCTTCAGGATTAGTTTTAGACCTGAATAATTGTTATTTGGTGCCAGCGTTGAGCATGAACATTGTATCTGGATCTTGTTTGATGTGAGACGATTATTCATTTAAATCAGAGAATAATGGTTGTTCTATTTATATGAATAATATCTTTTATGGTCATGCACCCTTGATGAGTGGTCTATTTGTACTAAATCTTGATAGTAGTGATACACATGTTCATAGTATTGAAGCCAAAAGATATAAGTTTAATAATGATGGTGCAACTTATTTGTGGCACTGCCGTTTAGGTCATATTGGTGTAAAGCACGTGAAGAAACTCCATTCTGATGGGCTTTTGGAATCACTTGATTATGAATCACTTGATGCTTGCGAACCATGCCTCATGGGAAAGATGACCAGGACTTCGTTCTCCAGAACAATGGAACGAGCAACAGACTTGTTGGAAATAATACATACTGATGTATGCGGTCCAATGAGTGTTGATGCTCGCGGCGGGTATTGTTATTTTCTTACCATCACAGATGATTTGAGCAGATATGGGTATATCTACTTGATGAAACATAAGTCTGAAACATTTGAAAAGTTCAAAGAATTTCAGAGTGAAGTGGAAAATCATCGTAACAAGAAAATAAAGTTTCTGCGATCTGATCGTGGAGGAGAATATTTGAGTTACGAGTTTGGTCTTCATTTGAAACAATGCAGAATAGTTTCGCAACTCACGCCACCTGGAACACCACAGCATAATGGTGTGTCCGAACATCGTAACCACACTGATCTATGATGTCTCTTACTGATTTACCACTATCGTTTTGGGGTTATGCTTTAGAGACGGCTGCATTCACGTTAAATAGGGCACCATCGAAATCCATTGAGATGACACCTTATGAACTGTTGTTTGCTAGAAACCCAAGTTGTCATTTCTTAAAGTTTGGGGTTGCGATGCTTATGTGAAAAAGCTTCAACCTGATAAGCTCGAACCCAAATCGGAGAAATGTGTCTTCATAGGATACCCAAAATATACTGTTGGGTACACCTTCTATCACAGATCCGAAGGCAAGATATTCATTGCTAAAAGTGGATCCTTTCTAGAGAAGGAGTTTCTCTCGAAAGAAGTGAGTGGGAGGAAAGTAGAACTTGATGAGGTAACTGTACCTGCTCCCTTATTGGAAAGTAGTTCATCACAGAAATCAGTTCTAATGATTCCTACACCAGTAAGTGAGGAAGCTAATGATGATGATCATGAAACTTCTGATCAAGTTACTACCGAGCCTCGCAGGTCAACAGAGTAAGATCTGCACCAGAGTGGTACGGTAATCCTTTTCTAGAAGTCATGTTACTTGACCATGATGAACCTACGAACTATGAGGAAGGGATGATGAGCCCAGATTCCGCAAAATGGCTTGAGGCCATGAAATCTGAGATGGGATCCATGTATGCGAACAAAGTGTGGACTTTGGTTGACTTTCCCAATGACCGGCAAGCCATAGAGAATAAATGGAACTTTAAGAAGAAGACCGACGGTGACGGTAATATTACTGTCTACAAAGCTCGACTTGTTGCGAAAGGTTTTCGACAAGTTCAAGGTGTTGCCTATGATGAGACCTTCTCACCCGTAGTGATGCTTAAGTCCGTCCGAGTCATGTTAGCAATTGCCGCATTTTATGATTATGAAATTTGGCAAATGGATGTCAAAACTGCATTCCTTAATGGATATCTTAAAGAAGAGTTGTATATGGCGCAACCGGAAGGTTTTGTCAATCCAAAAGGTGCTAACAAAGTGTGCAAGCTCCAGCGATCCATTTATGGACTGGTGCAAGCCTCTCGGAGTTGGGATATATTCTTTGATAGTGTAATCAAAGCATATGGTTTTATACAGACTTTTGGAGAAGCCTATATTTACAAGAAAGTGAGTGGGAGCTCTATAGCATTTCTGATATTATATGTGGATGACATATTGCTGATCGAAAATGATACTGAATTTCTGAATAGCATAAAAGGATACTTGAATAAGAATTTTTCAATGAAAGACCTCGGTGAAGTTGCTTATATTGGGCATCAAGATCTATAGAGATAGATCAAGATGCTTAATTGGAGTTTCACAAAGCACATACCTTGATAAAGTTTTGAAGAAGTTCAAAATGGATCAAGCAAAGAAAGGGTTCTTGCCTGTGTTACAAGGTGTGAAGTTGAGTCAGACTCAATGCCCGACCACTGCAGAAGATAGAGAGAAAATGAAAGTCATTCCCTATGCTTCAGCCATAGGTTCTATCATGTATGCAATGTTGTGTACCAGACCTGATGTGTGCCTTGCTATTAGTTTAGCAGGGAGGTACCAAAGTAATCCAGGAGTGGATCATTGGACAGCGGTCAAGAACATCCTGAAATACCTGAAAAGGACTAAGGATATGTTTCTCGTTTATGGAGGTGACAAAGAGCTCGTCGTAAATGGTTACGTCGATGCAAGCTTTGACACTGATCCGGATGACTCTAACTCACAAACTGGATACGTATTTTTATTGAATGGTGGAGCTGTCAGTTGGTGTAGTTCCAAACAGAGCGTCATGGCAGGATCTACATGTGAAGCGGAGTACATAGCTGCTTTGGAAGCAGCAAATGAAGGAGTCTGGATGAAGGAGTTCATATCCGATCTAGGTGTCATACCTAGTGCATCAGGTCCAATGAAAATCTTTTGTGACAATAGTGGTGCAATTGCCTTGGCAAAGGAATCCAAATTTCACAAGAGAACCAAGCACATCAAGAGACGCATCAATTCCAACCGCGATCAAGTCAAGGAGGGAGGCATAGAGATTTGTAAGATACATATGGATCTGAATGTGGCAGACTCGTTGACTAAGCCTCTCTCACGAGCAAAACATGATCAACACCAAGACTCCATTGGTGTTAGAATCATTACAATGTAATCTAGATTATTGACTCTAGTGCAAGTGGGAGACTGAAGGAAATATGCCCTAGAGGCAATAATAAAGTTGTTATTTATATTTCCTTATATCATGATAAATGTTTATTATTCATGCTAGAATTGTATTAACCGGAAACTTAGTACATGTGTGAATACATAGACAAACAGAGTGTCACTAGTACGCCTCTAATTGACTAGCTCGTTAATCAAAGATGGTTAAGTTCCCTAACCATAGACATGAGTTGTCATTTGATGAGGTGATTGACTTGACCCATCCGTTAGCTTAGCACTATGATCGTTTAGTTTATTGTTGTTGCTTTCTCCATAACTTATACATGTTCCTATGACTATGAGAATATGCAACTCCCGAATACCGGAGGAACACTTAGTGTGCTATCAAACATCACAACATAACTGGGTGACTATAAAGATGCTCTACAGGTGTATCCAATGGTGTTTGTTGGGTTGGCATAGATCGAGATTAGAATTTGTCACTCTGTGTATCGGAGAGGTATCTCTGGGCCCTCTTGGTAATGCACATCACTATAAGCCTTGCAAGCAATGTGACTAATGAGTTAGTTGCGGGATGATGCATTACGTAACGAGTAAAGAGACTTGCCGGTAACGAAATTGAACTAGGTATTGAGATATCTACGATCGAACCTCGGGCAAGTAACATATCGATGACAAAGGGAACAACATATGTTGTTATGCGGTTTGACCGATAAAGATCTTCGTAGAATATGTAGGAACCAATATGAGCATCCAGTTCCGCTATTGGTTATTGACCAGAAGTGAGTCTCGGTCATGTCTACATAGTTCTCGAACCCGTAGGGTCCGCACGCTTAACGTTCGATGACAATCGGTATTATGAGTTTATGTGTTTTGATGTACCGAAGGTAGTTCAGAGTTCCGGATGTGATCACGAACATGACGAGGAGTCTCAAAATGGTCGAGACATAAAGATCGATATATTGGATGGCTATGTTTGGACATCGGAATGGTTCCGGATGAGTTCAGGCATTTACCAGAGTACCGGGGGGTTACCGGAACCCCCCGGGGAGTCAATGGGCCTTAGTGGGAGAGAGGAGGAGGCGGCCAGGTAGAGGGCGCCCCCACCCCCAAGCTCAATTCGAATTGGGTGACCCCCCCCCCTTTCCTTTCCTCTGTCTCCCTCTTCCTTCTTCTCCTACTCCTACTAGGAAGGGGGGAAACCTACTCCTACTTGGAGTAGAACTCTCCCCCTTGGGCGTGCCCTATGAGGGTCGGCCCTCCCCTCCTCCACTCCTTTATATACGGGGGAGGGGGCACCCCATAGACACCCAAGTTGATTGTTTAAGCCGTGTGCGGTGCCCCCCTCCACAGAATTCCACCTCGGTCATATCGTTGTAGTGCTTAGGCGAAGCCCTGCGTCGGTAACTTCATCATCACCATCATCACGTCGTCATGCTGACGAAACTCTCCCTCGGCCTCAGCTGGATCAAGAGTATGAGGGACGTCACTGAGCTGAAGGTGTGCAGATTATGGAGGTGTCGTGCATTCGGTACTTGATCGATTGGATCGTGAAGACGTTCGACTACATCAACTGCGTTTCATAACGCTTCCGCTTTCGGTCTACAAGGTTATGTAGACATACTATCCCCCTCTCGTTGCTATGCATCTCCTAGATAGATCTTGCATGTGATATGTCTCCAACGTATCTATAATTTTTGATTGTTCCATGCTATTATATTATCCGTTTTGGATGTTTATGGGCTTTATTATGCACTTTTATATTATTTTTGGGACTAACCTATTAACCGAAGGCCCAGTGCAAATTGCTGTTTTTTTTGCCTATTTCAGTGTTTCATAGAAAAGGAATATCAAATGGAATACAAACGGAATGAAACCTTCGCGAGGATCTTTTTTGGAACAAACGCAATCCAGGACACTTGGAGTGGACATCAAGGAAGCAGCGAGGCGGCCACGAGGTAGGGCGGCATGCCCCCCACCCTCGTGGGCCCCTCGCAGCTCCACCGACCTACTTCTTTCACCTATATATACTCTTATACCCTAAAAACATCCAGAGGAGCCACGAAACCACTTTTCCACCGCCGCAAACTTCTGTACCCGTGAGATCCTATCTGGGGACCTTTTCCGGCGATCTGCCGGAGGGGGATTCGATCACGGAGAGCTTCTACATCAACACCATAGCCTCTCCGATGATGTGTGAGTAGTTTACCACAGACCTTCGGGTCCATAGTTATTAGCTAGATGGCTTCTTCTCTCTCTTTGGATCTCAATACAAAGCTCTCCTCGATGTTCTTGGAGAACTATTCGATGTAATTCTTTTTGCGGTGTGTCTGCCGAGATCCGATGAATTGTGGGTATATCATTAAGATTATCTATGAACAATATTTGGTTCTTCTCTGAATTCTTATATGCATGATTTGATATCTTTGCAAGTCTCTTTGAATTATCAGTTTGGTTTGGCCTACTATATTGATCTTTCTTGCAATGGGAGAAGTGCTTAGCTTTGGGTTCAATCTTGCGGTGCTCGATCCCAGTGACAGAAAGGGAACCGACACGTATTGTATTGTTTCCATCGAGGATAAAAAGATGGGGTTTATATCATATTGCTTGAGTTTATCCCTCTACATCATGTCATCTTGCCTGATGCGTTACTCTGTTCTTATGAACTTAATACTCTAGATGCACTGGTGCGCGTCAGTCCTAAACAGACGATTTAAAACCCCTTTCTGTGACGGCATCTGGAACCGTCGCCAAGTGAGTGTGGGCGATAGGGTGGTCCTTCCCACACGACCCAGAAACCGTCAGGGATATGCCCTCCTGGCACACACGTTTGGCAAACTGAGGTCGTGTGCGACCGGCGAGCACTCAAATATGAAAATACGCACAGTAGAGCTAAAAATACAATTATACAGCGAAATTGTTTCCGGTCGCAAGTACATCCCACATGGTCAGTCCCCGCTAAACGTTTCCGTTCGTATGCACATCCCACACAGTCGCTCCAAGGAAAGCGTTTCCGTTCACAGGTAAATCACACACATTTTTTCCCATTAAATCATTTGCGTTATTGAATGTATCACACACGGTCGTAGAAGAAACTGTGTGGCAAAGGCTGTCCATCACACACAGTTTTTATGTGGTGAACATTTGCGCAAGGTGGCCTAACGCAAACAGTTTTCAAGAGAAAGTCATGTGTGATTATTCATTGATCCAACATGGTTTATTCCTAGAAATTGTGTGCGTTATCTGAGGTCATCGCCCACGGTATTTTTTTAACAACCGTTTGCAATAGCAAAACACAATTAGCAGGCTAATTCGCCATTAGCATGCTAATTATCCGATTATTCATAATCCATTTATTAATCTAATTGACATTTCATATTAAGCACACAATATATTTCATTTCCATATTAAGGAAGCAGAATTTCATAATTGAAGTACATCAGAGTACAACATGATGTAGCTTCAGCACCCAGCAACCCCATTACACAACTGCACCAGCAGCAAGTTCCACATGCAACATGTAGAACCTTTCAAAATTAGCATCATAGACGGTATATAGACAAATGCATCTCATCTGGAAAATTGCTAAAGCAGAAGGCGAATATTGAGCCTTCATTCATGTTGAAGGTCTTCGCAACTTTAGGCTAGTGCCTGTGGATGATTGACCGTCCGTCCTTCGTCCTCTTCAGGAACACTTCAATATTGAACCGTGGGTGTTGTATGAAAACCTTCCTCGCCTCCTGACCATGGAGGTGGTTTGAGAGGTGATCATCAGTGAACTGCTTTGGAAAGGCCTGAAAACAAGGATGTACATAAATATCTTCTCTATATTGGAAATGGGGCAAAGGAATAAAAAAAGGCAAGGTATAATAGTTAGTACCATCTTGTAGTGAATTGTGTCTTCTTCATTGTGCAGACAAAGATCTTGTTGTTTTTTGTCACTAATTTCTTTATCCTAACAATCTTTCCGAGTTTCTTGATTTGATTGATAGTCATGGACAACTCATTTCCCCATATGCAAAAAGGGTCGAACAATGGGTCAAAACCTTTGACAGCAGGACCTATATGTGCAAGACCAAATTGTTAAAAACCAAAATATTAGAATGGTTCCTGCAATTGCAAAATAATGTGCTATTAGACAATGGACCATGCACGTGCTAACGTCGATTGTAAACCTTAGTGCTTCCCATTGTTTCCCTGCAACACATATAAGGTAGTTAGTCATCAGGTTAAGTAAGGGTTCGCATGCTATCAGTAAAATATGTTGATGAAAAATAAGCACATTGCAGATTCATCAGATTAATTGAAGCCACACGGAAAACCCATTTACCCAAACCAAGCATGATTAAGAACTAGGAAATATAGCACTTGTATATATTTCTCATGTATTAAGTGCACCCAAATTCGATTTATTCCTCACATGCACAACAATACAAAATTCTACCCACGACACTTGGACATCGCATTGCAGAATTGAACCAAGCAGTTAACTAAATACCACAATAAATGAACCAAACATTAACTGAGCACCACATTGCACAATATAACATACTCCTAATAGAAGATCAGAGAGTTAACCAAACAGTTAACTACTTGTAGCAATTGTATTTGTTTCTCATGTATTTACTATAGCCAAATTCAATTTACTCCTCACATGGTATATAATAAAAGAATGCACCCACAATTTTGTAAAGATAAATTCGATTTATTTCTCACATGGAAGACAATACAAAATTGCAGCCTGAAGAATTCAACATCACATTTGCAGAATTGAACCAAATAGAAAACTGAAGATGACAACTAAATAACAAAACAGTTAATAAGTGAGCACCACACTGCATGACATATAGAACATATACACTAGAGTAACAGATTGCATGGTGAAATTAGATAGCACAATTCACTAGAATTTGTGAAGAAAAGGTAGGAGCAGCACACGCAACGGGTAAACCGAGCATGCTTAACCGGCGTAGCTAGCAATTGGCAAGGTGCTCCTTCAAGATCTGGGGGTCGGCACGAATGGCAGCCACCGCGACCTCATCCGCGCGTCCGGGCGCGATTTGCTTCTCCGCTGCCAAATGCTCCTTGAGGTCCTAGCTATACTGCGTGCACCATGGCTTAGGCCGGCGCTTTTTTGGTGGAGGGGTCGATGATTTGGGTGGAAGGTGTCGCGCTAGCGTCAGCGGTTGGGGCATGTGGAATGTGGAAGGAGGAGGAGGATGGGGTCGGGTGTGGATTACCTGCCTGGATAGAGGAGGCCGAGCAGCGCGAAGGAGGGTCGCCGGCGAGGAGGCGGCGGCGCTGCAAGCAAGGAGTGAAGGTTTCAACTTTGAAAGGAAGGCGGAAAGAGGGGAAATGTGGCTTTTGGTAAGGGGGAGGGGGTGTAGCGACCCGACCTCAGATGGTCAAATCTCTGTGCATAAGTGTCATCCCTAGATCGGTAATGCTAACACACACAGTACTTGAAGGATTTATAATAGAGTGCAATCACACACTTATTACATCGAATGTCTCAAAAGAGAACTTATTATAATAATATGGCTTAAGGCCATCTAAAAAGATAACAGCGAAAGGCTTGGAAGATAAAGTGAGTCCATCAACTCCAACGGCATAGCTGAGTGCACGACAATGACCTAGCGCACCCTACTCTTCTTCTGAAAAGTCTGTAACATGACATGTTGTAGCCCAAAATCGGGTCAGCACATGGAATATGCTGGCAATATAACACAGTAGAGCAATGAACAGGTAAATGCTATCACTACATGCATATATGGATTGTGGAGGCTCTATGGTTATAATGTTTTTGTGAAAAGCCAATTTTTCCCTACAACAAAGGAATATATTTTATTTAACTATCATGGTAGTTGTTGAACATTGAGAAGGTTCCTCCAACTCAATCACAATTAGAAAGTAATTAACAACCCAACAAATTAAGTAATAGCGTGATGGGAACAATATGATAATCCAAGATCTAGATACTCAAGATGTCCATAACCGGGGACACGGCTAACCATGATTAGTTTGTACACTCTGCATGGGTTTGCGCACTTTTCCCCACAAGACTCGATCTCCTCCGTTGGATTTCTCACACTACATGGTGTTTGAGAAACGGATGACCGAGACACAGTTTCTCAGAAGCATTAACTCTAACCTCGGGTAGACCGTACATCCCCTACATCTCCTAGCCTACCACTGGAAGAGGTCATGCAACTTACACCACTATGCTAGAGCCCATAATAGCTTGTGGCTGCACACGGAAGTTTCTAGCATGAATAATCTTATGATCCCTTTGAGCCTGGATGGCGAACCATAGGATGATCACACGGGTACTTCGGGATATCCTAAGACAACACTGGATTCTCCAGGTGCCCGCAACCAATCCACCCAGATGTGTATTCAAGTAGCCACCTTAAGTTAACCATTAATTAACAATCTCACATCTGTCATGGATACTCTCAAACCCCATCCACGTCTACGAGCATAGCATGGCGTTATAAGCATAACATAGAAGTAACTCCCAAGGGTTTGATAATAAAAGGGCAATAGGTTCTACCTCATCATCTACTTCCCAAAACGCACATGTTAAGAGATCCTACTCATGCAATGTTTGGGGGTTGAAACTAATGCATAAAAACTGGGTAAGAAAAGAGTATGATCAAAGTGTTACTTGCCTTGCTGATGATCCGCAAAACCTAGTGACTCGTAGTAGCACGCTACGCACTCCGGGAATTCTATCGCAAACAAACAATAGCATACATAAGCAATCAAGCAAATATGCATGGGTAAAACTCAAATAAGAATATTGAATCTGAAAACTCAACTAAAGAGATTCGATCTGCAAAAAGAAACAATCGAATCGGACCTACGGAATAGAAACTATGGTCAAAAGAACTTCGAACACAAAACTGCTTGAAACAAATTTCAATTTGTGAAAAACCTTGTTCAAGTTGATTAAACAGAAAGAGGGGCTCGAGACGAAGATTTTGGCGCTGGTTTCACTGGATTTGGACAAACGGTTGAAAAGTTACGAGGGTCTGAAGATTAGGGGCTAATCGGCGATAAAAATAATCGCGGATAGGTCCTTGACCGAAAATAAAATAAAAAGAAAAGACTAGCGAATGAACGTTAGTTGTCTGAACCTAACCGGCGAATAGCGTTCGTTTATATGAACGATCGGACGAACGTCTGCTAAGCAAATAAACCGAACGAAAAACCGATCTAAGAAAATAAACCGGAAACCTAAAAAATCAGGGTTAACCGAAAGAAAAACCGACCGGTCAACACGGTCAACGGCGGCGGCTCCGGCGAGATCCGGCTCGGCGGTGCGGCACGGGCGGGACGGCGGCGGCGACGGGAGGCGGAGGCGGCGGCTGGCGGCGGCGCGGGTCCGGCGGCAGCGCGGCTAGGGCTAGGGTTTCGGGCGGCTTGGGTGGGTTGGGGCGGCTCGGCCTCGCCTTAAAAAGGCCTGGCGGCAGTGTCCGGGTCGGACACGGCCCGTTAGGTCGGTGCGCGTTTTTTTTAAACAGTCGGGGTAAAATAAATAAAAGAAATACCAAATGAAGTCCAAAAATCCTGAAATTAATTTTCGTGGTCCTCTAATAATATTTCAGACAAAGTGAACATTTATTTGGGCTAAGAAAGAAATTTTAAGAAAATGTGTATTTTTCTAATCCAAATAAAATAGCAATAAAATCAGAAAAAATATTTATTTGATTTTAACATTTTTCCTCCAATATTTCATTTAGTTTGGATAAGTCATATTATCTCCTCTCATATATTTTATTATGAAATATTTTTGGAGAGAAAAATAATAAAACCAAAACGATCCTTGTTTCAATATTTCAGAAAATTCAAATATGAAAATGGTGAAATCCCCAATTCTCTCCATGGGTCCTTGAGTTGCTTAGGATTTTCTAGGATCGCAAAGCAAAATGCAATAAAGTATGATATGCATGAATGACCTATGTATAACATTCCAAATTGGAAATTTGGGATGTTACAAACCTACCCCACTTAAGATGAACCTCGTCCTCGAGATTCGGGCTGGCTAGAAAATAGGTGTGGGTGGTCTTTCCGTATATCATCCTCTCATTCCCATGTGGCTTCCTCCACGGTATGGTGGCTCCACTGAACTTTGCAAAACTTGATAACCTTACTGCGTGTGATTCGGCTGGCAAACTCGAGAATCTTGACAGGTTTCTCCTCATAGGTCAGATCACTATCCAACTGAATTGCTTCCAGGGGCACTGTATCTCTCAGAGGAATATCGGCAATCTCTGCATGGCACTTCTTCAACTGGGAAACGTTAAATACATCATGAACTCCTGACCGTCCTTCGGGTAACTCCAACTTCTAGGCTACTTCTCCCATACGTTCCAAAACTTGGTATGGTCCTGCAAATCTTGGGGCTAACTTTCCCTTAACTCCAAAACGTTTAACTCCTCGCAGAGGTGACACACGAAGATATGCTCTATCTCTGATTTCGTAAGCTACCTCCTTGCGTTTTGAGTCTGCATAACTTTTTTGCCTGGACTGAGCTACCTTCAGTCTTTCTCAAATCAACTTAACCTTCTCTTCCGACTCTTTAATTAAATCTAGTCCAAACAACTAACGGTCTCCAACTTCATCGCACATCAACGGTGTCCTGCACCTCCTTCCATACAAAGCTTCAAAAGGTGTCATCTTCAAACTGGCCTGGTAGCTATTGTTGTATGAGAACTCCGCGTAAGTCAAATTTTCATCCCAACTTGATCCATAATCAAGCGCACAAGCTCTCAACATGTCTTCCGGAATCTGATTGACTCTCTCGGTCTGTACATCTGTCTGCGGATGAAAGGCCGTACTAAACTCTAGCCTGGTTCCCAAAGTCTGGTGCAGCTGGTGCCAAAACTTTGAAGTAAACTGTGTTCCTCTATCTGATACGATAGTCCTCGGAACTCCATGCAGACATACGATCCTGGTCATATATATCTTGGCAAACTTCGCACTTGTATAGGTGGTTTTCACTGGGATAAAGTGAGACACTTTGGTCAATCGATCAACTACTACCCAGATAGAGTCATATCCCGATCGGGTCCTGGGTAATCCGGTGATAAAATCCATGCCAAGCTTATCCCACTTCCATTCGGGTATCGGCATAGGCTGCAGTAATCCTGTCGGCTTCTGATGTTCTGCCTTCACTCTCTGACATACATCACATACGGCTACATACTCGGCAATATCCTTCTTCATACCAATCCACCAGAAACGCTCCTTCAAATCCAAATACATCTTGGTGTTTTCGAGGTGTATCGAGTATGGCGAGTCATGAGCCTCCTGAAGTATCAACTTCCTGATCTCTGCATTATTGGGTACATAAACACGGTCCTCAAACCACAAGGTGTCGTGCTCATCCTCACGAAAACCTTTGGCCTTTCCCTTGCACATTTTCTCCTTTATCTCGGCAATTTCTTTGTCATCCTTCTGAGCTTCTTGAATCTTTCCCAATAATGTTGACTGAACCTCCAATGTTGCAACAAAACCTCTAGGAACTATCTCCAAATTAAGTTCCCAGAGATCCTCGGCTAACTCCTCTGGTAACCCTCCCGTTAAGAGAGTATTAACATAACTCTACCGACTCAAAGCGTCTGCTACGACATTGGCCTTGCCTGGATGATAATGCAACTTCATATCGTAATCCTTTATGAGCTCCAACCATCTCCTCTGCTTGAGGTTCAGATCCTTCTGCGTAAAAATGTACTTCAAACTCTTATGATCTGTATACACATCACAAAAGTTTCCAATAAGAAAATGTCTCCAGGTCTTGAGTACATGTACTATGGCTGCTAACTCCAAATCATGCGTGGCATAATTCAACTCATGCGGTCGAAGCTGACGTGAGCCATACGAAACAACTCTTCCGTCTTGCATAAGTACACCTCCAAGTCCTAAGCGAGACGCGTCGCAATACACTTGGAAATCCTTGTGTATATCTGGCAGAATCAGCACTAGGGCTATAGTCAAACGTTTCTTCAACTCCTGAAAACTTTCCTCACATTCATCTTTCCATTTGAACTTGGTGTCCTTCTTCAATAGCTCTGTCATGGGCTTTGCAATATTTGAGAAATTCTCAATGAATCTCCGATAATATCCTGCAAGTCCCAGAAAACTGCGGATCTCTCCAACTGAAGTGGGTGCCAACCACTCAGTGACTGACTGAACCTTAGTAGGGTCTACTGCTATACCTTCTCCTGATACAACATGTCCAAGGAATCCAACTTCCTTCAACCCAAACTCACATTTGCCGAACTTGGCATATAACTGATGTTCCCTGAGCTTCTCGAGAACTAAACGCAAATGCTCCTTGTGCTCCTCTTCATTCTTCGAGTATACCAGAATATCATCAATGAACACCATGACAAACTTATCTAAGAACTCCATGAACACCTTATTCATCGTATTCATGAAACAGGCAGGGGCGTTAGTCAATCCAAATGACATAACCGTGTACTCGTATAGCCCATACCTGGTGGTGAAAGCTGTCTTAGGTATATCCTATTCTCGGAACTTCAGCTGGTGGTACCCTGATCGTAGATCGATCTTGGAAAATACTTTAGTTCCTTGCAGCTGGTCAAACAAATCATTGATCATCGGCAGTGGGTACTTGTTCTTGATCGTCACTTCATTCAGTGCACGATAGTCAACCACCATTCTCAGAGATTTATCCTTCTTCTCAACCAAGAGCACTGGGGCTCCCCATGGTGACGAGCTTCGTCGAATGTAACCTTTCTCCAATAACTCCTTAATCTGTTTCTTAATCTCCTCTAGATCATTTGCAGGCATCCGGTATGGTCTCTTCGATATTGGTCTAGTGCCTGGCAATAGCTCTATCAAAAACTCAATGTCTCGATCCGGTGGCATGCCTGGTAGTTCCTCTGGAAATACATCCGGTAATCCTTCACTACAGGCACCTCCTCTTGAACAACGCCCATGAGGGAGTTTACGTGAGTCCTCTTTGGTGTATGCCTGGATACATACTTAATCCTTTTTCCCTCCGGGGTGGTGAGCAGAATTGACCTACTAGCACAATCAATGTTTCCTCCATACTTGGATAGCCAATCCATACCCAGTATTACATCCAATCCTTGTGACTCCAGAATTATTAGGTCTGAGGCGAACACATGGCTGCCAATGTTTAGGGGTAACCGTTCACACCATCGGCTGGCCATATACTCTGCTCCTGATGAGCTTACTAGCAAGGGTGTCCTCAGGGCTAAGGTGGGTAACTTAAACTTGTCCACAAATCCCCTTGAAATGTATGAATGTGATGCACCAGTATCAAAAAGAACGAGAGCGGTAAATGACTTAACCAAAAACTTATCGATAACTGCATCTGGCTGCTCTTCAACCTCTTTCACGTTCACGTGGTTCACTTGTCCCTTGTTGAAAGGGTTGGGCTTCTTCCCAGAGCTTCCATTGCCATTTCCATTCTTTGCTTCAGGACATTCGGTGGCGTAATGTCCAGTCTTCCCGCACTTGAAGCAAGTAACATGACTTAGATCCCTCTTGGCGGGTGTGGCTGGGTTAGAGCGGTTCTGATTACTGCCTGCTCCATTCCCATTTCCATTCTTGGAGCCACTGTGTTTATGCGAACTTCCTCCATTGTGGTTATGTCCTCCATGGTTATGGGTATATCCTCCCGAGTTCGGGGTAAAACGAGGTTTCTGCTGAGCTCCTGAATTGTACCTCCCTTGTCCATTCTTCCTTTTGCCGCTCTCAATCTGCTGCCGCTTCCCTTCAATCATAAGAGCCTTATCTACCAACTCCTGGTAGTTGTTAAATGTTGCCACCATTAACTTCATACTCATCTCATCATTCAGCCCTTCCATAAACTTCTCCTGTTTCGCGGCACCGGTGGCCACTTCATCTGGGGCATAACGAGTTAACTTGCTAAACTCATCCACGTACTGCCCCACGGTACGGTTGCCCTGGCATAAGTTGCGAAACTCACGCTTCTTCATGCTCATAGCTCCAGTTGAAACATGAGCAGTGTTGAATGCTTGATGAAACTGCTTCCATGTGATATTGGCTATAGGAAAAGTGGCTGTGTAATTCTCCCACCATGAGGCTGCAGGTCCATCCAATTTGTGTGCGGCAAATTGCACCTTCTCAGCATCTATGCAGCCTGCGGTGGTCAACTCCCTTCCTATCCTGCGTAGCCAACCATCAGCAACTATCGGCTCGGTGCTACTGGAGAACACCGGCGGCTACAACCTTAGAAAGCGGGCTAAGTTGTCAACTGGAGGGGTGGCGGTGGGTTGTTGGTATTGATGTTGTTGTTGCCTTGGTTCTGGACTAGCAACTGCATCAGTGTATTCTGCTGTTGGATCAACTGAGTGAGCTCCGGTGGGAAGAAAAATCCGGGGTCACGTCTCGGAGGCATCTGATGGGTTTAGAGGGGAGAGATTAGAATAGAAAGAGGTCTAGTGAGAAAGCACTACCCATATGCACATGAGTCAAACATAAACATATCAAACCAAATCAATTTCAAACAAGGGCATACAATCGATCTAACTACCGTTACAGTGCTTGGACTATACTATTTACATGGGTAAATACTACTGATCATATGGTGGTCATCTAGAAATTTTGATCGGTGGAAGACTCCATGATATCTACTCCAGCTTCGTCTTCATAATCGTCATCACTGGGGTCGGAGTCGGTGTCATCGATGATGATGTAGTCCTTGGGATGGTCGTCATCTCCTCCTCGTGCAGGGTCTCCCATGAATACTCCTAGCTTCCTTGTCAGGTCGTCATTCATCTCCACTAGTATTGCGATTTCTATTTCTTCCTCATATCTGTCGCGTGTAGACTTGAGTTCCTCTTCTAGCTCCGTGTTCCTGGTCATCGCCTTCTTCAAATCTATCATGCTTGCGCACATTTGGTTCTCCTGGCAACGAATGTGTTGGTCTAACTCCTGGATGTAAGATGCAATGGACCTGTCCTTCCTGGTGCTGATCGTCTCCCATTGCTCATCTCGGCGCCCACATATCTGGTAGATAGTATCCTTAAGACCCTTGTGATAAACTTCGCTGATGCGTCCTATGGCGATGTGGGCTGCCATGCTCTTTCCTAGACTCCAGGTTGGTGCATCGAAGGAAAACTCTATGGACTCAGTTACTGGCGTGAATGTCCTTTCGGGAACTTGAACTCGAATCATCGAACACTCCTCTTCTGGTAAAGTGGCGATGTAGGTCCCGGTGAAACTTGGTATTCCAATGTTCAGGTACCTAGTGACTTCCTTCAAGTGTCGTCCAAAAGGTGTGTCTTCATCCGGTTGTGTAAATTTATTCCTTGTGCCTGCCATCCTATAGAGTAGAAAATGGAGAGAAGTCAGAAATGAGTAGAGAAGAGTGACCTATGGCTCATTTTTAGTGGTCGTGTCCTACATTCAGCGTGTGCTCTGATACCATCTTGTAGCAACCTGACCTCAGATGGTCAAATCTCTATGCATAAGTGTCATCCCTGGATCAGTAATGCTGACACACACAGTACTTGAAGGATTTATAACAGAGTGCAATCACACACTTATTACATTGAACGTCTCAAAAGAGAACTTATTATAATAATATGGCTTAAGGCCATCTAAAAAGATAACAACGGAAGGCTTGGAAGATAAAGTGAGTCCATCAACTCCAACGGCATACGTGAGTGCACGACAACGACCTAGCGCACCCTACTCTTTGTCTGAAAAGTCTGCAACATGACATGTTACAGCCTGAAAACGGGTCAGCACATGGAATATGCTAGCAATATGACACAGTAGAGCAATGAACAAGTAAATGCTATCACTACATGCATATATGGCTGGTGGAGGCTCTGTGGTTATAATGTTCTGCGAAAAGCCAATTTTTCCCTACAACAAAGGAAATATATTTTATTTAACTATCATGGTAGTTGTTGAACATTGAGAAGGTTCCTCCAACTCAATCCCAATTAGAAAGTAATTAACAACCCAACAAATTAAGTAATAGCGTGATGGGAACAATATGATAATCCAAGATCCAGATACTCAAGATGTCCATAACCGGGGACACGGCTAACCATGATTAGTTTGTACACTCTGCAGAGGTTTGCGCACTTTTCCCCACAAGACTCGATCTCCTCCGTTGGATTTCTCGCACTACATGGTGTTTGAGAAACGGATGACCGAGACACAGTTTTTTAGAAGCATTAACTCTAACCCCGGGTAGACCGTACCAACCTACATCCCCTACATCTGCTAGCCTACCACTGGAAGTGGTCATGCAACTTACTCCACTATGCTAGAGCCCATAATAGCTTGTGGCTGCAGACGGAAGTTTCTAGCATGAATAATCTTATGACCCCTTTAAGTCTGGGTGGCGAACCATAGGATGATCACACGGGTACTCCGGGATATCCTAGGACAACACTGGATTCTTCAGGTGCCCGCAACCAATCCACCCATATGTGTGTTTAAGTAGCCACCTTAAGTTAACCATTAATTAACAATCTCATATCTGTCATGGATACTCTCAAACCCCATCCACGTCTACGAGCATAGCATGGCAATATAAGCATAACGTAGAAGTAACTCCCAAGGGTTTGATAATAAAAGGGCAATAGGTTCTACCTCATCATCTACTTCCCAAAACCCACATGTTAAGAGATCCTACTTATGCAATGTTTGGGGGTTGAAACTAATGCATAAAAACTGGGTAAGAAAAGAGTATGATCAAAGTGTTACTTGCCTTGTTGATGATCCGCAAAACCTAGTGACTCATAGTAGCACACTGCGCACTCCGGGAATTCTATTGCAAACAAACAATAGCATACATAAGCAATCAAGCAAATATTCACGGGTAAAACTCAAATAAGAAGATCGAATTTGAAAACCCAACTAAAGAGATTCGATCTGCAAAAAGAATCAACCGAATCGGACCTACGGAATAGAAACTACGGTCAAAAGAACTTCAAACACAAAACTTCTTGAAACCAAATTTTAATTTGTCAAAAACCTTATTCAAGTTGATTAAACAGAAAGAGGGGCTCGAGACGAAGATTTTGGCGCTGGTTTCACTGGATTTGGACAAACGGTTGAAAAGTTACGAGGGTCTGAAGATCAGGGGCTAATCTGCGATAAAAATAATCACGGATAGGTCCCTGATCGAAAATAAAATAAAAAGAAAAGACTAAAGAACGAACGTTCGCTGTCTGAACCTAACCGGCGAATAGCATTCGTTTATACGAATGATCGGACGAAAGTCCGCTAAGCAAATAAACCGAACAAAAAACCGATCTAAGAAAATAAACCGAAAACCTAAAAAAACCAGGGTTAACCGAAAGAAAAACCGACCGATCAACGCGGTCAACGGCGGCGGCTCCAGCGAGATCCGGCGCAGCACGGGCGGGACGGCAGCGGCTGCGGGAGGCGGCGCGGGTCCGGCAGCGGCGCGGCTAGGGTTAGGGTTTCGGGCGGCGGGGCGGCTTGGGTGGGCTGGGGCGGCTCGGCCTCGCCTTAAAAAGGCCTGGCGGCAGTGTCCGGGTCGGACACGGCCCTTTAGGTCGGTGCGTTTTTTTTAAACAGACGGGGTAAAATAAATAAAAGAAATACCAAACGAAGTCCAAAAGTCCTGAAATTAATTTTCACGGTGCTCTAATAATATTTCGGACAAAGTGAACATTTATTTGGGCTAAGAAAGAAATTTTGAAAAATGCATATTTTTCTAATCCAAATAAAATAGCAATAAAATCCGAATAAAATTATTTATTTGATTTTAACATTTTTCCTCCAATATTTCCTTTAGTTTGGATAAGTCATATTATCTCCTCTCATATATTTTATTATGAAATATTTTTGGAGAGAAAAATATAAAACCAAAACGATCCTTGTTTCGATATTTGAGAAAATTCAAATATGAAAACAGTGAAATCCCCAACTCTCTCCGTGGGTCCTTGAGTTGCTTAGGATTTTCTAGGATCGCAAAGCAAGATGCAATAAAGTATGATATGCATGAATGACCTATGTATAACATTCCAAATTGGAAATTTGGGATGTTACTGGGGGCAGGGAGGTAGATATGTCCACGGAAGCCGAAAATTTGGAATCGATTCAGCCAAAAAACTGGCGCGCAAAGTGTCATCAGACACGGTCCCTTATTCAGAACTGTGTACGATATGTGGACATCACAAATGATTCAGATAGCTTAACCCGTGTGTGATGAGTTTGAACGTCAAAAGTTTTGGTTCGAATTTCCATGGTTATAGTGGTCATCCACGTCATTGCATAATTTGGGTACACAAAGAACATTTTATACATTAAATTGGTTTTCTATCCATTTCAGATGAACAATTCAAATTTGAACTACATGCACATGCTCTAGTGCATACAAATTGGTTGAAAAATCAAATATGTGTCCTTGGGTGCATGCTTAGGTCCCATGCAAAAATGGGAATGAATTTCAAACACCGGGGCACCGTCGATTGCCCGCAAAACATTGAGATGCCTGATTTTTAAATTCTAGTAAATCCAAAACTCGCCTGAAATTCATGAAACTTGGCATGCTATCATGGAGCAGCATCAACATTTCGTGGTACAAATTTTTTTCTCGTGTCAACATAGAACAACAGGAGTGTTGTGTGAATTTTTGTGATTTTTCAGGGTTTGTTTGGACATTTTTATGCATTAACTGAGTTTTCAATGCATTTATGTGCACAATTCAAATTTGAACTACATGCACATGCTCCAGTGCATATAAATTGGTTGAAAAATCAAATCTGTGTCCTTGGGTGCATGCTTAGGTCCCATGCAAGAAATGGGAATGAATTTCAAACACCAGGGCACCGTTGATTGCCGGCAAAACATTGAGATGCCTGGTTTTTAAATTCTAGTAAATCCAAAACTCGTCTGAAATTCATGGAACTTGGCATGCTATCATGGAGCGGCATCAACATGACGTGGTACAAATTTTGTCCCATTTGGGGCAGGTTTGGGTATATGCTTCTCACAAACCGGAGCTTCTCACAACAAGCATGATGGTTTTCGGTAGGGAACGTCCCACCTTTGGGGACAAAACAATACCCATTGCCTCTTATTGCTTTCAAGTTTTTTTCTCATGTCAACATAGAACAACAGGAGTGTCGTGTGAATTTTTGTGAATTTTCGGGGTTTGTTTGGACATTTTTATGCGTTAACTGAGTTTTCAATGCATTTTATGTGCATAATTCAAATTTGAACTGCATGCACATGCTCCAGTGCATATAAATTGGTTGAAAAATCAAATATGTGTCCTTGAGTGCATGCAAGAAATGGGAATGCATTTCAAACAGCGGGGCACCGTTGATTGCCGGCAAAACATTGAGATGCCTGGTTTTTAAATTCTAGTAAATCAAAACTCGTGTGAAATTCATGAAACTTGGCATGCTATCATGGAGCGGCATCAACATGTCGTGGTACAAATTTTTCCCCATTAGGGGCAGGTTTGGGTATATGCTTCTCACAACCGGAGCTTCTCACAACAAGCATGATGGTTTTCGGTAGGGAACGTCCCACCTTTGGGGACGAAACGATATCCATTGCCTCTTATTGCTTTCAATTTTTTTTCTCGTGTCAACATAGAACAACAGGAGTGTTGTGTGAATTTTTGTGATTTTTCAGGGTTCGTTTGGACATTTTTATGCATTAACTGAGTTTTCAATGCATTTTATGTGCATAATTCAAATTTGAACTACATGCACATGCTCCAGTGCATATAAGTTGGTTGAAAAATCAAATCTGTGTCCTTGGGTGCATGCTTAGGTCCCATGCAAGAAATGGGAATGAATTTAAAACACCGGGGCACCGTTGATTGTCGGCAAAATATTGAGATGCCTGATTTTTAAATTCTAGTATATCCAAAATTCTGCTAACCATTCACGTGACGCCACATGTCTTGGTTTTAATGGTTGTAGGAGGTGTCGTGCCGTGCGGATTTCTACAGCTCTTGATCGCAAACGCTTTAAATAGAACACCCGTATGCAAAGTGAGAGCGGCGCAACATTTGTCCATCCCTTCAACGCAAACGGTTGTTTTGGATGACCCGTGTGCAACCACGTTGTAACATCCCAAATTTTCAATTTGGAATGTTACACATTAGATCATCATTGCATATCATATTTTATTTCATTTTGGTTGATCCTAGAAATTCTACACAACTCAAGGACCCTCGGAGAGAGTTGGGGATTTCGTTATTTTCATATTTGAGTTTTCTCAAATTTTGAAAATAGGATCATTTGATTTTATTTATTTTATCTTCAATTATTTCTATCACAAAAATATGAGAGAGGGAATAAAATGACTTTCCCAAAATAAAGAAATATTGAGGATTTAATAACAAAATCAAATAAGATTTTATTTTGGTTTTATTTGCTATTTTGTTTGAATTTAGGAAAAATGCGCATTTTTCAAAATTGCACTTAGGCCCCAAATAAATGTTCATCCTATGCGGCTTGATTTTAGAAGCCGGGGAAAATTTTATTTCGGAATTTTTGGAGTCCGTTTATTATTTCTTTCGTTTGTTTTTCTGCGCGAATTTTTTTTTTAAAAAAAGTGCGAACCGACTTAGGGCCGGTTTCGACTTGATATAGCGCCGACCCCGAGCACATTAGCCCAGTCGCCTGCACCGGAACCCTAACCCTAGCCAGCCCCGCCGCCGCTGCCACGCGCCACCGCCGCCGCCGACGCTGCGCCGCCTCCTTGCCGCACCGCCGCCCCGCACCGCCCCACGCCCCGCGTCGCGCCGCCCCACGCCCCGCGCCACCGTCGCCCGACGCCAGAGCCTCGCCGCCGCCGTCGAGGTCGACTCCGCCGCCGCTGCCGGTTTTTTTAGAAAACCATTGGTTTTCACCGGTTTTCGTTCGGTTTTTCTTAGTTTCCATTTTTTTATTAGATCGGTTTTTTTCCGGTTTAGGTTAATTAGCGAGCGTTCGCTCGTTCGTTCATTCTAACGAACGCGTTCATCGTTTAGATCCAGATAACTAACGTTCGTTCGTTAATCTGTTCGTCGTTTTTCTTTTTCTCGGATTAATCCGTGATTATTTTTGATCGCGATTTTTGATCCGATATTCGATCTAGTATAACTTTTCGCTCGTTTATCGGAATCAGGCTATTCAAGCGCCTGGAGTTTCGTCTCAAAACCCTCTTTCCATTTAACCAACTCAAACAAGTTTTTGCCTCTGTAAAATTTGACTTAGATCCATATTAGTAAACGAAGCTTGTTTCTTTCGCCGTTTGACTTTCGTTGCTTCGTTCGATTTGATTCTTTTTGCAAACCGGAGTTCTTAAGTTGAACTTTCTGGTTAGATCTCTTATTTGAGTTTTACACATGCATTAGATGAGTACTTATTGTATGCTTGTTTGTTTGCGATAGAGTACTCGGAGTGCCCTGCTTGCTACTTCGAATCGCTAGGTTTCGCGGATCATCAGCAAGGCAAGTAACACTTTGATCATACCTCCTACTACCTAGTTTTTATTGCATTAGATCAATCCTCAAACAATGCATGGTTAGGATCTAATTAAATTGTGGGTTTTGGGAAGTAGATGAGGTAGTACCTATTACCTGTTTCTTTATCAAACCCTGGGAGTTACTTCTACGTTTGCTTATATTGCTATGCTAGTAGATGTGGATTGGGTGAGTGTTTCCATGACAGATGTGAGATTCTTAAATTAATGGTTTATCTAAGGTGGCAACTTAAACACACATCTGGGTGGATTGAGGCACCTTGGTATTCCAGCGATTTCCTACTTTTCTTTTGGACCGCCACCCAGGCTCAAAGGGATCATGAGATTATTCATACTAGAAACTTCCGTGTGCAGCCACAAGCTACTATGGGCTTGTACCGCCCTCGATGCGGCAATATATCCCACATGTCGAAGCACGACTTAGAGGCATAACCGCATTGAAAGCAATGTCGCAAGTGAGGTAATCTTCACACAACCCATGTAATACATAAGGGAAAGAGATACATAGTTGGCTTACAATCGCCACTTCACACAATTACATGAATAAAGCATTACATCATCCAGATACAATCAAGGTCCGACTACGGAACCAAAATAAAAGAAGACTACCCCAAATGCTACACAGATGCCCGATCGTCCCGACTGGGCTCCACTACTGATCAACTGGAAACAGAACAACACAAAGGACAAGATCTTCATCGAGCTCCTCCTTGAGATTGGTTGCATCATCTGCACGGTTCAATGGCACCTGCAAGCTGGTTTTGGAAGTATGTGTGAGTTACGGGGACTCAGCAATCTCACACCCTCGCGATCAAGACTATTTAAGCTCATGGGTAAGGTAAAGGTATGAGGTGGAGCTGCAGCAAGCGACTAGCATATATGGTGGCTAACATACGCAAATGAGAGTGAGAAGAGAGGGCAAAGCACGGTTGAGAAACTATGATCAAGAAGTGATCCTAGAACAACCTATGTCAAGCATAACTCCAACACCGTGTTCACTTCCCGGACTCCGTCGGAAAGAGACCATCACGGTTACACACGCGGTTGATGTATTTTAATTAAGGTCAACTTCAGGTTTTCTACAACCGGACATTAACAAATTCCCATCTGCCCATAACCACGGGCACGGCTTTCAAAAGTTCAAATCCCTGCAGGGGTGTCCCAACTTAGCCCATCACAATCTCTCACGGTCAACGAAGGATATTCCTTCTAGCGGGAAGACCCGATCAGACTCGGAATCCCGGTTACAAGACATACTCGACAATGGTAAAACAAGTCCAGCAAGACCGCCCGATGCGCCGACATCCTGATGGGAGCTGCACATATCTCGTTCTCAGGGCAACACCGGATGAGACATCCTACGAGTAAAACCAGCCCTCAAGTTTCCCCAAGGTGGCCCCGCAGTCTACTCAGTTCGGACCAACACTTAGACAAGCACTGGCCCGAGGGGGTTAAAAATAAAGATGACCCTTGGGCTGGCCTAACCCAAGGGAAAAAAGGCTAGGTGGCGAATGGTAAAACCATGGTTGGGCCTTGCTGGAGGAGTTTTATTCAAAGCAAACTGTCAAGGGGTTCCCATTATAACCCAACCGCGTAAGGAACGCAAAATCCGGGAACATAACACCGATATGACGGAAACTAGGGCGGCAAGAGTGGAACAAAACACCAGGCATAAGGCCGAGCCTTCCACCCTTTACCAAGTATATAGATGCATTAATTAAATAAGAGATATTGTGATATCCCAATAAGTAAACATGTTCCAACAAGGAACAACATCTCCATGTTCCATCAAGGAACAAACTTCAATCTTCACCTGCAACTAACAACGCTATAAGAGGGGCTGAGCAAAGCGGTAACATAGCCAAACAACGGTTTGCTAGGACAAGGTGGGTTAGAGGCTTGGTTCAACAATATGGGAGGCATGATAAGCAAGTGGTAGGTATCGCAGCATAGACATAGTAGAAGAGCGAGCAACTAGCAAGCAAAGATAGAAGTGATTTTGAGGGTATGGTCATCTTGCCTGAGATCCCGCAAGGAAGAAGAACGAGTCCATGAAGAAGACAAACGGACGTAGTCAAACGGGTCCTCACAAACGTGACGTTATCGGAACCAACCCGAAGAAGCAACACCAGAAAGAAGCAAACAACATAGTAAACAACCATCACATAATCATGGCATGATGCACAACCAAGTATGATGCATGTCCGGTTTAAATATGCATGGCATGGCAAAGTGCACAAACAACACTACAAGTTAAGTGGAGCTCAATATGCAACGGGTTGCATATTGACGGAACACCACATCAATTTATTTAGTTCGATCTCATTTATTTACCCAACAATATTAAATGTTGTTAAACATGGCAAGAGGGTGAAGCAAAGTAAAACTACCTATCTAGTCAAGGTTAAATGAGGCCGGAACAACAAAACAACAAGTCCGGAAACTCCTCATGTGCATATTTTGGTTATGGTACTGTTCTGCCCTAAACATAATTTTAGAGTTATTAAACATGCAAATTAAGGTCACCATGTTAAACTAGGCATTTTTCCACCCCATTTACATATAAAGTTTATTAAATTCCGAGTTACGGTTATTTAGTTATGAATTAAATCATTTTAGCATGGCATTTAAGCAAATTAAAGCAAACAACATTTTTAACATTTCAAACATGGATGAAAGTGGCATATTATGAAACTAGATGAAATTCTAGTCATTTTACATATATAACATGTTTTATTTGGATGCATGGACATTTAGTTATGAGCATTTTAATATGATGGCATTTGCTGTAAATATGCATGCACTGGAAAAATGATAAATTCACAGAACAGAAAAAAAAACGTAAATGGCCGAAACACAGCAGGCTGGCCCAACATAAGGGAAAGAAAGAAATATAAAAAAAGGAGGAGGGGCGCGGGGTGGCCTCACCATGGGCTTCAGCCCGGTCGGTGGTGAGGTGGGCCGGGCAGGCCAAGAGCGGTGCGGGAGGTTGGCCTCGCGGGGCTGCAGCTTACACAGAGGCACGGTCAACGGCGATGGCTGAGTCTGCTAGATTGACACGAGCAGGAGCAACATCCCAGGCGCGGAAGCGCGAGGCAGAGGACGGCGCTGGAGGACTCCGGTGAGGAGGGCGGCGACCTGGAGGCGGGGATGAGGCTGGGATCGTAGGACCTTGGCGCGGGATGCGGAGCTCGGCGTGGATCCATGGCGTCGAGGCGCGGGGACTCAGTCGATAGCCGTGTTCGCTGCTGCTGCTTGATGCAGCCGACGGCGAGGAGGTGAAGCAGGGGCGTGTAGCAAGGGCAGGGACCAACGGGAGCGGCGGATCCGGGCAGACCGAGGGTCGGGGCGGCGGTTCCCGGCGACGAAGAAATCTGGCAGCGAAGAGATGAAGCTTGGGGCTCCCATGGCCATGGCGGACCTTGCGAAAGCGGCAGCAAGCGAGGTTGGGGAGGTCCGGGACGACACGAAAACGACGAGGATGACCGGACGGCGGCGGAGCATATCTGTGCAGGTGACAGAGAAGCTGCTTCGTTAATGGCGCTCGTGCACGGCGTAGAGGCTAGCGAGGGAGGGGAGCAGCGGCCTGGTGGCACTCCGGCGAGCTTGACGACGCGGACACCGGGGTTGGGCTCCTGTCTGTGAAAG
Source organism: Triticum urartu (assembly GCF_056163025.1). Taxonomy (NCBI): domain Eukaryota; kingdom Viridiplantae; phylum Streptophyta; class Magnoliopsida; order Poales; family Poaceae; genus Triticum; species Triticum urartu. Next base: position 401,261,280 of record NC_141874.1, read on the forward strand.
AGAAAGAGAGAGAGGTGAGGTTAGGGAGATTCCATGGGAGAGAGGAGCGAGAAAGGAGCACGTGGAGGTGCGAGACGGCCTGGTGGCTGGACGAAGATCAGCAGCGGCTGATCTTGAAGAAGCGAGGCGACGGCCATGGTGGATGGATCAGGAGGAGGATGTGGCTGGCTGCCTGCGGGTGGAATTTGGTGACGATGAGGGGTTGGTCCGGTTGGAAATTCGAGGGGGAATTTGGATTGGGGGAAGAACCTGAGGTGGGAGGAGACAAGAGGACTGGCGGCGGCTAGGAGGATCCCTAGAAATAAGGGATTTGGTCTCGGGTTAGACAAATATATATAACGAGTTGGTTAGGTTAGGGGCTATCTCGTCCCTCCGATCAAAGTCGGACGGCCGAGAAAAATATATGTTAGGAAGTCCAATTAACAAAAGGGAGATGTTTTGTAGATGTTTGGGGATGATCTGGACCCAACGGTGACGACTGTCCGGGTCGGGTCGGGGACAGCTTTCGGGCGCGCGCGAGGAGGGCCGCGGGCTGACGAGAGAGGTTAGGTTGGACCCGGCGGTAGGTCGTGGCTGTGTAGACGGTCTCGAGCTGAGAGAAGAGAAGAGAGGGAGGCTCGGTGACTGTTTCCGGAGACCGAAAACGTCCGACGTTAGACCGGCTATAATGCCGCTATAGTTTAATGGTTGGGCTATCAAACAAACTCCGAATGCGATGAAACTTGACAGGCGGTATATCTACACTATAATTAGACCACACGCCAACTTTCAACCCATTCCGAGAACATTTTCTGGCCATATATAAAATAATATTTCAGAGGGGCCGCGGGCGTGTGCAAGTGTGTCTGGACTCAGAACAGACAACGGAAGGAACGGGGAGACCTGGACAGATGCAAGTTTTTGAAAACATGATGATGCAATGCACATGATGACATGATATGAAAAACATGACACGCAAGCAATGACATGGCAACGCCGGTGAATAACTACAAGACACCTGGCGCAACGGTCTCGGGGCGTCACAACACTCCACCACTACGAGAGGATCTCGTCCCGAGATCTAGAATGGCACCGGAGGGACAACGGAAAAGGAAGATAAGCGGTAAAAACTAAGTTGCTTCTTTGACAATTGAGTGAAACCACGAACCTTGAGAGGTTGAAAAAATTGAAAGACAGAATACAACGAAGATGAACAAAGTTGAAAACCTCCGTTAGACAAGAGGAACAAGGAATATCACGAGAACCCTGTAGGTTGAAAGACATGAGAAAAAGGGTTGCAATGGGCAAGAAGTACATGCAAGCACTCCGGTCGAAACGAGAAGTACAAGGAACGATAGAGATGAAATACGACAACACTCCGGTTGGAAATGGAAGGCAATAATATGAACTTGGCAAAATAAAGCACTTGGATGAGACTCCGGTTAGAAGAGGAATGATAGACATAACACTCCGGTTAAACCAGATAGCGAAGTGAAAAGAATGATATAATTTGGACAGCACTCCGACTGTAAATGGAAGGAATCGGACATGATCTTGACAAGATGAGGATACTTGATGAAATCAACAACACACTGCCTTCGGAACTGTTGAAAGAAAGGCACAATGGGTAAGAACGATTTCAGACGGCACTCCGGTTGAGAAGAGAGGCAAAAGTTGATAAGATGAGAGAACTTGAATGAAGGACATGACACTCCAATTGAATGGATAAACAAAAGGAAAGACCATGATCTTTGACAAAAAAACAAGATGATGAGTTGAATAGAACAACATCACCAAACCTCCGGAAGAAATGAAAGAATGCAATGAAAAGAACGGAGAAGAAAACAACATGTTCTACATCAAATGAATCTGAGAGAGCATCCTTAAGAAGGATTGAACATAGTTGTTGGGAAATCAACAACGAAAAGAACAGGCTTGTTGAGGGCTTATGGAAAACATCTCAAAAACTTGAGGTGAAAACCTGCCACAAACGAAAACAGTTACTTGCTTAAGAGTGACAGAGAGATGAAAACATCTTTCATCGCGAGAATAGGAGGAAACTTGGATTATTGATAAGCACCATAAATAGCAACATTCCTTAGGGAAGGTTTTAGGTGAAATATAACCCAAGATAACTCCAACAAAGCGACTGATGGATTGAGAAGAGCTCATGCTCGAAGAAATTGGTGGGTTTAACTATCTCATTCTTGACAATTGTTGTATCATGAAACACGAACTCAAATTGTCACGAATGGCATAACACCACCTCAAATGATAAGGTTGAAAGAATTGCACTTTGAAATGCAAGATAAAGAATACTTGAGCTCCTCTGAAAAGAATCTCGATGAACACTTCGAGAAGGAATTAAATCCTTGATGAACCACCATGTTGAGCCTCCATGAAGAACTCCAGAAATAAAAGAATGATCAAAAGAAAGAGAAGTTGAGAACATAAGTTGAAGCCTTGTAATGATTTAGGTGGATCTCCATGGTGATATAATTGCGAGAGCTTGGAACTCCGGGAAAGAAAAGATGAAACAATTGAAAACCGAGAACTTGATGAGCCTCCGGAATAAGGAATTGAATTTACTGGATGAAACTAGAATAAGAATTATATTATGCTTATCCTTCACCAATTTAGATTGATGACAAGCAACGGATTTGGCATACTACTTATTCTCGTAGAAAGGATTAAGATAGATATAGCGCAAACTTGGGAAAATCTTCAATGAACCACCGGTAGGATTGGAAAGAACGAATGAATTGATATGATAACGAAGGAAGAGAAATCTTGAATGAGCCACTGTAAGAACTGAAAATGAACGTAGCCAAGGCACAATTCACCGGGAAGAATTGGAAAACGAATGAAGATACTTGAAGGAATTTAGATACATGAGACGACGAGATCACGAGCTGATTAGAGATCACTTGAACGATGCACCGGTAAGATTTGGATAACGAGAGCTGAAAGGAATGAATAATATTTGAAAAGATGACCTTCAGAGGAAAGAAATGGAAACAACTCATGAAATGCTCCAGATGGGTGAAAAGAATTGGTACAATCGAAAACAATTATGAGAGGATGGCATGAAGCTAGAACCACGAGTCTCTGAGAGAACGGAGCGAGAATTAGAGGAAACACTTGTTCTTTGGTCTTCAAAAGTTGGAAAAGATGATGAGAAACACCACCATGAATTATTTAAACACGCCGGAAGAATCAAAAGCGAAGAGGTTGAGCCAATGATTAGAAGAAATTATAAGATCTTGGAGAAACGATCTGACTGATGATAATTTCATTCTTACATCAAACTTCAAAAAGAAATTCGAGGATAGCTCCGGAAAAATAAGAAGAGTCAGGTAAGATCCTGGGAAAAGACCTGTGGGTTAGGGCCCACTCAAAAGATACACCGTTGAACGATTTAAAAGAGAGAATGCACCGATTGAATTTAACGGCTTGAATGAGATAACAACCTCGAAATAAGTTGAACGGATCTTGAATGACAAAACGAGCCTTCTGAGATTTCTTCAGCACTCCGGAACAAAAGAATAGCAAAAGTGGATGATAATAAGGTGCACCGGCATGGAAAACATTTGAAACGAGTTAAAGGATAAGATCAACACCAAAAGCTTGAATTGAATCCACCGGAGAAGAAAAGAAACAAAGAACGGTAACTTGAAGCTCCGTTAGTATCTTCATGAGAATCACCACGTAAAAACATTGATTGAAAAGAATGAAGAGACTTCACATCAATAAAATGGATACTTGATTAAGACATCTGATTTCTTGAAGAAAAGGGGTGGGTGGGCGGGATAAACAAAGGCAACTTGGGGACGGATGAAGCAAACACCATTGAGAAGAACTGTAATTGAATCTTGTGGATGTTAAAAAGATCGGATCCACTTGAAGAGAAACACACCGGTTGAAAAGGATTGACATGACAGACTCGATGATCGAGAAGGATTAGTATTCACATCGGAGTATGAGAACACCGCTTAGGAACAGGTATGGAATCAACATTTGACTTCGAAGCAACTCGAATACCACAACTGAAAAAAACAAAAACAAAGGATTGGCTTGCAGAATAAGCCGGAACAAACATATGATAGAGATTTCGTCCGAAGTTTTCGTGGTGGGGCCTACACAGGCTCGATCATATAGCACCATCATGTACAAGGCAGTGCACATGACATAAGAAGCGTCCTCGAGTCGGCATAGCCAAGGACTCTTTAAGACACAACGAGACTACTGTAAAACCAACCGTGGATAGGCGGACCACTAGACGTCGAACCCCAATTTCAAATCATACATTTGTCGGAAAGATATCCTAAGAGCTACTTGAATTCCCACTTATAAACTCTCGAAACTTTCCGGTTATGCAATCAGGTGTTGGGGATAAGGGGAAGCATAATATCTCACCCAAAACTAACAAATCCTACATCCAGCTGTATCCATCCTTCAACACGTAACCAAGAAACCTTCGGAAATCGTCTACCTCAACCTTCGAAAAGCATCCGTTATACGAGTTATGGCAATACTCCCGAACTCCCGACCCAGTACTGGGTGGCGTCGAGGTTATCTCACCAACAACTGCATAAAAGAGATTTTCGATGTCGGCGAAACTAAACTCAGGTATTCCAGAACGGCAAGGATAAAATTGTGACGACAACACCTCGGAGCTCAACTCCCCGGGACACTGCCACAACCCCTAAATGACAGGAGGCACCAAGAACAATGTTCTCGTCACAAAACCATCGGAACGATTCTAAGATACCCGCGTGATCCTAAATTTTTTTTAGTGAAATTTGAGAAGAGAAGAGTCAAAACTCTACGTCAGGATGCCTTACCAGAGTGATGAAGGGACTGGGGAGTAAAACGAATTCCTAAACTCTCTGATATATAATTCCTAAATGACTCAAAACATTTTTCTAGACTCAACTCGTCAGCTAATTCGATCAAACAGTGGGGGCTCCTAAGGTCGGGGAAGGCTCTGATACCAACTTGTAACGCCCTCGATGCGGCTATATCTCCCACGTGTCGAAGCACGACTTAGAGGCATAACCACATTGAAAGCAATGTCGCAAGTGAGGTAATCTTCACACAACCCATGTAATACATAAGGGAAAGAGATACATAGTTGGCTTACAATCGCCACTTCACACAATTACATGAATAAAGCATTACATCATCCAGATACAATCAAGGTCCGACTACGGAACCAAAATAAAAGAAGACTACCCCAAATGCTACACAGATCCCGGATCGTCCCGACTGGGCTCCACTACTGGTCAACTAGAAACGGAACAACACAAAGGACAAGATCTTCATCGAGCTCCTCCTTGAGCTTGGTTGTGTCATCTGCACGGTTCAATGGCACCTACAAGCTGGTTTTGGAAGTATATGTGAGTCACGGGGACTCAGCAATCTCACACCCTCGCGATCAAGACTATTTAAGCTCATGGGTAAGGTAAAGGTATGAGGTGGAGCTGCAGCAAGCGACTAGCATATATGGTGGCTAACATACGCAAATGAGAGCGAGAAGAGAGGGCAAAGCATGGTCGAGAAACTATGATCAAGAAGTGATCCTAAAACAACCTACGTCAAGCATAACTCCAACACCGTGTTCACTTCCCGGACTCCGCCGGAAAGAGACCATCACGGTTACACAAGCGGTTGATGTATTTTAATTAAGGTCAACTTCAGGTTTTCTACAACCGGACATTAACAAATTCCCATCTGCCCATAACCACGGGCACGGCTTTCAAAAGCTCAAATCCCTGTAGGGGTGTCCCAACTTAGCCCATCACAAGCTCTCACGGTCAACGAAGGATATTCCTTCTAGCGGGAAGACCCGATCAGACTCGGAATCCCGGTTACAAGACATACTCGACAATGGTAAAACAAGTCCAGCAAGACCGCCCGATGCGCCGACATCCTGATGGGAGCTGCACATATCTCGTTCTCAGGGCAACACCGGATGAGACATCCTACGAGTAAAACCAGCCCTCAAGTTTCCCCGAGGTCGCCCCGCAGTCTACTCAGTTCGGACCAACACTTAGACAAGCACTGGCCCGGGGGGGTTAAAAATAAAGATGACCCTTGGGCTAGCCTAACCCAAGGGAAAAAAGGCTAGGTGGCGAATGGTAAAACCAAGGTTGGGCCTTGCTGGAGGGGTTTTATTCAAAGCGAACTGTCAAGGGGTTCCCATTATAACCCAACCGCGTAAGGAACGCAAAATCCGGGAACATAACACCGATATGGCGGAAACTAGGGCGGCAAGAGTGGAACAAAACACCAGGCATAAGGCCGAGCCTTCCACCCTTTACCAAGTATATAGATGCATTAATTAAATAAGAGATATTGTGATATCCCAACAAGTAAACATGTTCCAACAAGGAACAACATCTCCATGTTCCATCAAGGAACAAACTTCAATCTTCACCTGCAACTAACAATGCTATAAGAGGGGCTGAGCAAAGCGGTAACATAGCCAAACAACGGTTTGCTAGGACAAGGTGGGTTAGAGGCTTGGTTCAACAATATGGGAGGCATGATAAGCAAGTGGTAGGTATCGCAGCATAGACATAGCAGAAGAGCGAGCAACTAGCAAGCAAAGATAGAAGTGATTTTGAGGGTATGGTCATCTTGCCTGAGATCCCGCAAGGAAGAAGAACAACTCCATGAAGAAGACAAACGGACGTAGTTAAACGGGTCCTCACAAACGCGATGTTATCGGAACCAACCCGAAGAAGCAACACCAGAAAGAAGCAAACAACATAGTAAACAACCATCACATAATCATGGCATGATGCACAACCAAGTATGATGCATGTCCGGTTTAAATATGCATGACATGGCAAAGTGCACAAACAACACTACAAGTTAAGTGGAGCTCAATATGCAACGGGTTGCATATTGACAGAACACCACATCAAGTTATTTAGTTCAATCTCGTTTATTTACCCAACAATATTAAATGTTGTTAAACATGGCAAGAGGGTGAAGCAAAGTAAAACTACCTATCTAGTCAAGGTTAAATGAGGCCGGAACAACAAAACAACAAGTCCGGAAACTCCTCATGTGCATATTTTGGTTATGGTACTGTTCTGCCCTAAACATAATTTTATTGTTATTAAACATGCAAATTAAGGTCACCATGTTAAACTAGGCATTTTTCCACCCCATTTACATATAAAGTTTATTAAATTCTGAGTTACGGTTATTTAGTTATGAATTAAATCATTTTAGCATGGCATTTAAGCAAATTAAAGCAAACAACATTTTTAACATTTCAAACATGGATGAAAGTGGCATATTATGAAACTAGATGAAATTCTAGTCATTTTACATATATAACATGTTTTATTTGGATGCATGGACATTTAGTTATGAGCATTTTAATATGATGGCATTTGCTGTAAATATGCATGCACTGGAAAAATGATAAATTCTCAGAACAGAAAAAAAACGTAAATGGCCGAAACACAGCAGGCTGGCCCAACATAAGGGAAAGAAAGAAAGATAAAAAAAGGAGGAGGGGCGCGGGGTGGCCTCACCATGGGCTTCAGCCCGGTCGGTGGTGAGGTGGGCCGGGCAGGCCAAGAGCGGTGCGGGAGGTTGGCCTCGCGGGGCTGCAGCTTACACAGAGGCACGGTCAACGGTGATGGCTGAGTCTGCTAGATTGACACGAGCAGGAGCAACATCCCAGGCGCGGAAGCGCGAGGCAGAGGACGGCGCTGGAGGACTCCGGTGAGGAGGGCGGCGACCTGGAGGCGGGGATGAGGCTGGGATCGTAGGACCTTGGCGCGGGATGCGGAGCTCGGCGTGGATCCATGGCGTCGAGGCGCGGGGACTCAGTCGATAGCCGTGTTCGCTGCTGCTGCTTGATGCAGCCGACGGCGAGGAGGTGAAGCAGGGGCGTGTAGCAAGGGCAGGGACCAACGGGAGCGGCGGATCCGGGCAGACCGAGGGTCGGGGCGGCGGTTCCCGGCGACGAAGAAATCCGGCAGCGAAGAGATGAAGCTTGGGACTCCCATGGCCATGGCGGACCTTGCGAAAGCGGCAGCAAGCGAGGTTGGGGAGGTCCAGGACGACACGAAAACGACGAGGATGACCGGACGGCGGCGGAGCATATCCGTGCAGGTGACGGAGAAGCTGCTTCATTCATGGCGCTCGTGCACGGCGTGGAGGCTAGCGAGGGAGGGGAGCAGCGGCCTGGTGGCACTCCGGCGAGCTTGGCGATGCGGATGCCGGGGTTGGGCTCCTGTCTGTGAAAGAGAAAGAGAGAGAGGTGAGGTCAGGGAGAGTCCATGGGAGAGAGGAGCGAGAAAGGAGCACGAGGAGGTGCGAGACGGCCTGGTGGCTGGACGAAGATCAGCAGCGGCTGATCTTGAAGAAGCGGGGCGACGACCATGGTGGATGGATCGGGAGGAGGCTGTGGCTGGCTGCCTGCGGGTGGAATTTGGTGACGATGAGGGGTTGGTCCGGTTGGAAATTCGAGGGGGAATTTGGATTGGGGGAAGAACCCGAGGTGGGAGGAGACAATAGGACTGGCGGCGGCTAGGAGGATCCCTAGAAATAAGGGATTTGGTCTCGGGTTAGACAAATATATATAACGAGTTGGTTAGGTTAGGGGCTATCTCGTCCCTCCGATCAAAATCGGACGGGCGAGAAAAATATATGTTAGGAAGTCCAATTAACAAAAGGGAGATGTTTTTTAGATGTTTGGGGATGATCCGGACCCAACGGTGACGACTGTCCGGGTCGGGTCGAGGACAGCTTTCGGGCGCGCGCGAGGAGGGCCGCGGGCTGACTAGAGAGGTTAGGTTGGACCTGGCGGTAGGTCGTGGGCTGTGTAGACGGTCTTGAGCTGAGAGAAGAGAAGAGAGGGAGGCTCAGCGACTGTTTCCGGAGACCAAAAACGTCCGACGTTAGACCGGCTATAATGCCACTATAGTTTAACGGTTGGGCTATCAAACGAACTCCGAATGCGATGAAACTTGACAGGCGGTCTATCTACACTATAATAAGACCACACGCCAACTTTCAACCCATTCTGAGAACATTTTCTTGCCATATATAAAATAATATTTCAGAGGGGCCGCGGGCGCGTGCAAGTGTGTCTGGACTCAGAACGGACAACGGAAGGAACGGGGAGACCTGGACAGATGCAAGTTTTTGAAAACATGATGACGCAATGCACATGATGACATGATATGAAAAACATGACACGCAAGCAATGACATGGAAACACCGGCGAATAACAAGAAGACACCTGGCGCAACGGTCTTGGGGCGTCACAGGGCTCTAGCATAGTTGATTAAGTCGTGCGAACTCTTACAGTGGTAGACTAGCAGATGTAGGGGAAAGTAGGTGTAACGGTCTACCCGATCATAAGGTGCTAGCGCTTCTAAAAGACTATGTCTCGGTCATTCGTTTCTCAAACACCATGTAGTGCGAGAATCCCAATGAAGGAGATCGAGTCTTGTGGGGAAAAGTGTGCAAACCTCTGCAGAGTGTATAAACTAATCATGGTTAGCCGTGTCCCCGGTTATGGACAATTTTTGAGTATCTAGTACTTGGATTATCATGTGAATCTCATCATGTTACTCTAATTAATATTGTTGGGTTTTAATGATGATGTTTAATTGGGATTGAGAGGGTGTCTAGACTCTCAATGTTTAACAACTACCATGATAGTTAAATAAAATTTATTCCTTTGCAGTAGGGAAAAATTGGCTTTACGCAAACTGTAACCATAGAGCTTTCCACCAGCCATATATGCATGTAGTATTGCCTATTTCTGTTCATTGTTCTCTATGTGTTACCTTGCCAGCATATTCCATGTGCTGACCCGTTTTCGGGCTGCAACGTTCATGTTGTAGACTTTTCAGAAGACGAGTAAGGTGCCTTTAGGTCGTGGTTCTATACTCAGTGATGCCGTTGGAGTTGATGGACTCACTTATCTTCCAAGCCTTCCGCTATTATCGTTATTAGATGGCCTTAAGCCATATTTAATGTAATAGGTTCTCTTTTGAGACACTCGTTGTAATAAGTGTGTGATTGCTACTCTATTATAAATCCTTCAAGTACTGTGTGGTGTTAGCATTACTGATCCAGGGATGACACTAGAGCACAGAGATTGGACCGTCTGAGGTCTGGTCGCTACAAGATGGTATCAGAGCACACGCTGACTGTAGGACACGACCAGTAAGCTAAAGCCCTAGATCACTACTCACTCTTCCCATTCTGACTCCTCATCTTTTCTACTCTTTTAGGATGGCGGATGCAAGGAACAAGTTCACGCAACCGGATGAAGATACACCCTTTGGACGTCATTTGAAGGAAGTCACTAGATACCTGAACATCGGAGTACCAAGCTTCACCGGAACCTACAACGCCACTTTACCGGAATAGGAGCGCTGGATGATTCAAGTTCAAGTTCCAGGAAGGACGTTCATGCCAGTCACTGAGCCCATAGAGTTTAACTTTGATGCACCAACCTGGAGTCTAGGAAAGAGCATGGTAGCTCACATCGCCATGGGACGTATTGGAGAAGTTTACCGCAATGATCTCAAGGATACTATCTACCAGATTTGTGGGCGCCGAGATGAGCACTGGGAGATGATCAACACCAAGAAGGATAGATCAATTGCATCTTTTATCCAGGAGCTAAACCAGTACATTCGACGTCAGGAGAACCAGATGTGCACAGACATGATAGATCTGAAGAAGGCAAGGACAAGAATCAGGGAACTAGAGGAAGAACTCAAGGCTACCCGTGAAGATTATGAAGAGTAAATCGAAGTACTAGTGGAGAAGAATGACGACCTAATAAAGAAGATCAGAATATTTATGGGAGGCCCTACACCAGTAGAAGAAGACGAAGAAACCAAGGAGATTTGCCCGTAAGACTACATCATCATCGACGACACCGACTCGGACCCAGACGATAGCGATGATGACTATGTTGATGAAGCTGGAGCAGATATCATGGAGTCTGCAACCGAAGAATATTTCTAGTAGACCACCCCATCAGTAGTAGTAGTCCACCATGTAAATATAGTAGTCCGAGCACTTTTGCGATTGTTAGACCGATTGTATGCCCTTGTTTGATTGAATGAAGTGAAATGTTTGCTTTTGCCTCATGTGCATATGGGTAGTATTTTCTCTCTTTAGACCCCTCTCTCTTCTTATATCTCATCTTTTCTAGACCCATTAGATGCCTCCGAGACGTGACCCCGGATTTACCTTCCCACCAGAGCTGACTCAGTTGATCCAGCAGCAGAATACATTGATGCAGTTGCTAGTCCAGAATCAGAATCAAGGGAACAACAACAACAACCCACCACCACCACTACCTGTTGACCACTTAGCCCGTTTTCTTAGGTTGAATCCGCCGGTGTTCTCTAGTAGCACCGAGCCTATAGTAGCAGATGATTGGCTCCGCAAGACAGCTAGGGAGTTGACCACGGCAGGATGCACAGATGCGGAAAAGGTGAAGTTTTCCGCACATCAGCTTGACGGACCCGCATCATCATGGTGGGAAAATTTCACAGCCACTTTCCCTATCGACACTATCACATGGGACCAGTTTCAGCAGGCTTTCCGTACTGCCCATGTTTCAGCAGGAGCTATGGCCATGAAGAAGCATGAGTTTCGCAACTTGCGCCAAGGAGGACGGACAGTTGGCCAGTATGTGGAGGACTTTAGTAAGCTAGCACGTTATGCCCCAGATGATGTGGCTACGGATGCAGCTAAGAAGGAGAAGTTTCTGCAAGGACTAAATGATGAGTTGAGCATGCAGTTGATGGTACCAAGCTTCAACAACTACCAGGAGTTGGTAGATCGTGCTCTTATGATTGAAGGGAAGCAGCAGCAAATTGAGAACCGCAAGAGGAAGTATGGACAAGGGTAGTACAATTCTGGAGCTCAGCAGAGGCCACATTTTACCCCTAGACCGGGAGGACATTTTCAGCATACCCATGGAGGAGGTAGCTCGCACAATCATAATGGCCCCAAGAATGGTAATGGGAATGGACGAAGCAACAGCCAGAACCGTACCAACCCATCAACCCCAACCAAGAGAGACCTGAGCCAAGTCATTTGCTTTAAGTGCCAGAAGACCGGACATTATGCCAATGAATGTCCTGAACCCCAGATTGAGAATGGCAATGGAAGCTCTGGGAAGAAACTGAACCCTTTCAGTAGGGGACAGGTGAACCACGTTAACGTGAAGGAGGTTGAAGAGCAGCCGGATGTAGTAATCGGTAAGTTTTTGGTTAAGTCATTTACTGCAATTGTTCTTTTTGATACTGGTGCATCGCATTCATACATATCAAGGGAATTTGCAGATAAGTATAACCTGCCCACCAAAGTTCTTAGAACACCTATGTTAGTAAGCTCACCAGGAGCGGAGTACATGGCCAGTAAAGGATGTTTTCAAGTGCCATTGAGTATAGGTAGGCATGTGCTTCCCTCGGATTTAATCATTTTGGAATCACAAGGTTTGGATGTAATTCTGGGTATGGATTGGCTATCGTTGTATGGAGGAAACATCGATTGCGCCAGTAAGTCGATTTTGCTCACCACCCCAGAAGGAAGAAGGATCAAGTATGTATCCCGGCATGTGCCGAAGAGGACTCAAGTAAATTCGTTAACAGGAGTTGTGCAAGAGGAAGTATCAGTGGTAAAGGATTTCCCCGATGTGTTTCTAGAGGAATTGCCAGGCATGCCACCAGATAGAGACATTGAGTTTTTAATTGAGCTTTTGCCAGGCACAGAGCCAATATCTAATAGACCATACAGGATGCCCGCAAAAGATTTGGAGGAGATTAAGAAGCAGATTAAGGAGTTACTGGATAAAGGATATATTCGCCCAAGTTCTTCGCCTTGGGGATCGCCGGTACTTCTAGTGGAGAAAAAGGATGGATCGTTAAGGATGGTTGTTGATTATCGAGGATTGAACGAAGTAACAATCAAGAACAAGTACTCACTATCGATGATCAATGATCTGTTTGACCGATTGCAAGGAGCTAAGGTGTTTTCCAAGATCGATCTGTGATCAGGATACCATCAGTTGAAGATTCGAGAACAGGATATACCTAAGACAGCTTTTACCACCAGGTATGGGTTGTACGAGTATACTGTTATGTCATTTGGCCTGACTAACGCACCTGCATATTTTATGAACATGATGAACAAAGTATTTATGGAGTTTTTGGATAAGTTCGTCGTAGTGTTCATTGATGATATTCTAGTTTACTCGAAGAATTAAGAAGAGCATAAGGGGCATTTGCGTTTGGTACTTGAGAAGCTCAGAGAACATCAGTTATATGCCAAGTTTAGCAAATGTGAATTTTGGTTGAAGGAAGTTGGATTCCACGGACACGTTATATCCGGAGAAGGTATAACAGTAGATCCCACCAAGGTTGACACTCTGACAAATTGGGAAGCACCAACAACAGTTGGAGAGATCCGGAGTTTTCTTGGACTCGCAGGATACTACCGGAGATTCATTGAAAATTTCTCGAAGATTGCGAAGCCTATGATGGAGTTGTTGAAGAAGGATACCAAGTTCAAATGGACCCAGAAATGTGAGGCCAGTTTCCAGGAGTTGAAGAAACGTTTGGTTACATCACCAGTGTTGATTCTGCCGGATCAGAACAAGGATTATGAGGTGTATTGCGACGCTTCATGTCGAGGACTTGGAGCAGTGCTTATGCAGGAAGGAAGAGTTGTTTCGTATGCTTCACGACAACTTAAGCCGCATGAGTTGAATTATGCCACTCATGATTTGGAGTTAGCAGCCGTAGTGCATGCATTAAAGACTTGGAGACATTTTCTCATTGGAAACCATTGTGAGGTGTACACGGATCACAAGAGTTTGAAGTATATTTTCACGCAGAAGGAGTTGAATCTCAGGCAAAGGAGATGGTTGGAGATCATCAAGGATTATGATATGAGATTGCATTACCATCCCGGAAAGGCTAACGTAGTAGCTGACGTGTTGAGCCGCAAAAGCCATGTCAACACCCTAATGACGGGAGATGTACCAAGGGAGTTAGCCGAGGATCTTCGTGATCTATGTTTGGAGATAGTCCCGAGAGGCTATGTAGCAGCATTGGAGATTCAGTCTACTTTGATGGATAAGATCAGAGAAGCTCAGAAGACTGACAAGGAGGTTTCCTCTATAAAGGAGAAAATGAGCAAAGGAAAAATTAAAGGATTTCGTGAGGACGAACACGATACCTTATGGTTTGAAGACCGTGTTTATGTGCCCAATGACCCGGAGATCAGAAAGTTAATTCTGCAGGGAGCCCATGATTCACCATATTCGATTCACCCAGGAAATACCAAGATGTATTTGGATTTGAAGGATATCTTCTGGTGGACCGGAATGAAGAAGGATATTGCGGAGTATGTAGCAGTTTGTGATGTATGTCAGAGAGTAAAGGCAGAGCATCAGAAGCCAGCAGGATTGTTACAGCCATTGCCAATACCCGAATGGAAGTGGGATAAGTTAGGCATGGATTTTATTACGGGATTACCCAGAACTCGTTCAGGCTATGACTCGATTTGGGTTGTAGTCGATCGTTTGACAAAGGTAGCTCATTTCATCCCAGTGAAGACTACCTACACCAGTGCTAAGTTGGCAAAGATATACATGACCAGGATCGTATGTCTGCATGGAGTTCCAAGGAGCATTGTATCAGATAGAGGAACCCAGTTTACATCAAAGTTCTAGAATCAGTTGCACGAAACTTTGGGTACCAGGCTAGAGTTCAGTACAGCTTTTCATCCGCAGACAGATGGCCAGACCGAGAGAGTCAACCAGATTTTGGAGGATATGCTGAGAGCTTGTGCGCTAGATTATGGATCTAGTTGGGACGACAATTTGCCGTACGCAGAGTTCTCTTACAACAACACTTGTCAATCCAGTTTGAAGATGGCCCCTTTCGAAGCCTTGTACGGAAGGAGGTGCAGGACCCCATTGTCGTGGGATGAAATTAGAGACCAACAGTTGTTTGGACTGGATCTGATTAAGGAGTCTGAATAGAAGGTGAAATTGATTCGCAATTGTCGGCATTCTGGGAACGGGGGTCCCCAGACTTGCCTGCCTGCGGCGTGGCTCAAAAGGGGGGCCCAGCGCGGCCCATCTTCACCAACACAAACCCAAGACTCTCGCGAGGGGCCAAGCCTCACGGGGCGGACGTCGCGGAGCTTCCTCAGGCACGGCCTCGTCAGGCTGGCTCACGAGGAGGCGGAGAGATCAAGGCGGGGTACCTCACGAGGTGCCCGTGACGCAAGCCATGACGACCGAGGGCGCCAGGCGGGTGCCAGCCCGCGCAGTGTCCTCCTTTCCTCTTTGGTGCAAAGGGGGCAAGCGCAGCCGCGGAGTACCGAGGCATCAGGCAAAGGTTGCCATTTCGGTGCAACGAGACCAAGACCATGAGGACTACGAGACGGAGGTCACCGTGGAGCCCAAGACGGCATCATCACCAGAGCTTTGCGCATGCGAAGACTACTTTTGTCAGGATAGCTGATACTAGTTGTCCCCCTTCAAATTAGCCCGCCATTGTTGGCTCCCTTCCCGCTCGATATTTGGGAAGAGGACCAGGGCCTCTATAAATAGGACCAGCCACCCAAAGAGCTGGGGGTGGAGAGAAGGAGGCTCTTGAGAGAGGGGTTTAGATCAGGTAGAGAGAGAGAGAGAAGGGTGACTGAGCTCCTCCCAGCAGTTCATCACCCCAGCCAAGAACAGACCCTCACGAGGTTGTTCTTCCTTGTATTGTTTATCATCATCAGCCCAAGAGGCAATCCACCACACCACACACTGGAGTAGGGTATTACACCACAACGGTGGCCCGAATCAGTATAAACCCTGTGTCTCTTGTGTTGTTCTTTCCTGAGTTTAGATCCTAGCAAGGCGGTGGAGTGCAGGTAGGTAGGAGGCGAAATCTCCGCGCGCACCCTAGTGTTCGAACCTCAAGGGTCTGCCGGAACCTGAAATCCGACATTTGGCGCGCCGGGTAGGGGTGCGCCGGAATCCACCTTCTACCGCTTCGCGCCCCGTCGCGTCGTCATCACCATGTCCGGCGACCAGGCGGGCAACCCAGATCCGTGGGCGGCATGGCCCGCCTGCGCAGAGCCGCTTGCCTCGGGCGACCCCATGCCCCAGGCGGCTCGCGGTCCGTAGGGCGCTGCGGGCCGCGGGCGACGCGGACAGGCTTCGACAGCTCTCACACCACGGCAGGCGCGGTCGGCAGCAAGGGCCTCCAATCACGCCGCGACCATGACGCCGTACACCCGTAGGAAGCAGGCGAACTCGAGGGTCGCACTCACAGTGGCCCGAGAGCTGTTGCAGTGCAGGCTGCTGGAGGGCGGCCATGACGTGCTGCTGGAGCGAGTGGCGGAGCTCCTGGGCTTCGCCGCCTCGGGGGCTCACCCCTTCTCCACCCAGCTCCCATCTCAAGCCTAGGGCGGCCCGCGCGGGGGCTCCGCGCGCGCCCGCGAGCTCCAAGGCTACTCCAACGCCAGCGAAGCTGTCAACGCCGGACCGGCGGCGGCGCTGCCCCCGCTCCCAGTCCACGAAGAAGAAGGACTCGACGCGACCCGCGGCCCCAGTGGACAGCCGCGCTGCCACCCCACGGTGGGCGCGTCAGGCAGGACCGCGTGGCATGCAGGGCATTACGGCGTGGCATTCGGGATGACGGCGCCGGAGGAATACGTGCCCCTCATGATGGACCAAGGACACCCACACGAGAGCGAACAAGGCTCGCTCCTCAGCCAAGCTGGGGGGACGAGGTGCCAGAAGCTGAGCCTTTCCGGGAGCCCCAGGACAGTCCCACTGGCCACGCTGGGGGCAACGATTATCGGGTACCGCTAATTCTTCAGGAGCAGGCATACGCTAACCATGGATCGCAGGAGGTGCAGGTCGCCACAGCGAGCAGCTGCCCCGCTCCCACAGTCTCCTGCCCCTCAGGAGGAGGGCGCAGGGGGCTGCAGGAGAGGGGCCGGGATCCGACATCACCACCGCAGCGTTCGGAGCAAGGTGTTCTCAGGAGGTAGGCCCTCCGCTGGGGAGGTGCCTCAGGGCCTGCCCCCGATGGAGGACACGTGGTCGTCAGGGGAACCGCTGGCGACCGCCCTACCCCATCGGCGGCGTCCTGGTTTCCGGTCGTCGTTGATGGCACTAGAGTGTGGCGCAAGGCGGGGCCCTCATCTGGCGATATGAAGCAAGGCCAGTACATGTGAAGAAGGCCCAGTGCCTGTGAAGCTCGCCGTCCCGTGACACTCTCACGTAATAATGAGTGGGGCTCTACATGCCCCGGAGTCTCAGGGGTGCCGGCCTCAGGCCCTGGGGCTCCCTCCCACGCCCAGTGGCAGCACTTAGCTCCGCGCTGGTGAGAAGACGTCCAAGACTAGACTAGGTGCCGGATGCGGCCTTTTGTTTGCTTTCGTTGCTCTTCCCTTTGGTTGTCGCTTTCCCCCGCTGGATTCAAGTTGGATTCGAATTTGAGATTTGCTTGTGTTCGGGGAAGGGGTGCTTAGTCTCGTTCGAGCAATTTCTCGCGTTTTGGTTACCACTTCGCCTCAGCTGCCTCCCCTTGCGAGCCGGGTCAGGCCTAGCTTGCGTGCTGCCCAGACTGCCGCCGACGTGACCTCTCAGGAGGGTGTTTTACTGCAGATCCTACAAAGCCAATCAGAGAACACTCGAGACACCACAACCTCCCTCGGGCTGCCTCAGGGCCAGCACGGGACAAAGGGTAAGGAAGTAGGAGCGATGCACGATCAGTCGGACGAATCCCCCAATGCGTTCTCAGGAGCACCACCCGAGCCGTTGCTGGCGTCGCTGAACTCACCATCGTTGTCCGCGTCGCCGCCAGCGGCGGCAGGGCCATTCACCACGCCGCCCTCGTCGGCCGCCACGATCACGTCGTCGTTGTCTGAGGCGAAGGCCCTGATAAGAGCATCCACATTGTCTTCCACCCAGTGCGCCAGATCGCCTCGGGCGGCCTGGGGGACTGGGGCGATGGCGGTGTCAAAATCAAAGTGGGGATCCATGTTGCGGAGGTGGCTGAAGACGCGAGAAAAGGCGCGCCCGAGCAGGGCGCGGCTCCTCTCCTCCACCAACCTGTCAGCCCTGACCGACCGCGCCTCCAGCTGCGTCACCACGTCAGTGAAGAACTGAAGATTGCCAGCATAGTTGACTGCGTGCGGCTCGCCAACAGCCACCTCGCAGATGTTGCCCAAGGTTGCGTTGGCTCTCTCCCGGAGCGTGGTGAGCATGGGGCCATGCTCATGCTCCAGGATCCGCCGCTGACGTATCTCGTCCACGTTCTGGCCCGCGACGACCTCGGCCTCCTCCACCCGCTGGCGGAGAAGGAGCACCTCGGCCTGAGAGGCGGTTAGCTCACCTTGCGCCACCTCAAGAGCGGCCCGGAAAGCGTCGTCCCGCCGCGTCGCCTCCTCCAGCTTGGCCCTCAAGGCAGCAGTCCTGCCTTCAGCTTTGGCCCGGATCAACCCCAGCTTCTCTTCGAACTCGTGCTCGAGGTTCAAATGCGCCATCGCCACTCGACGTCCGACCTCCTCCAGGATGCGGGCTTCCTGTGCAGCAACATCATCCTCCACCTGCGTCACCAAGCGCTCCCTCGTCTCTAGACGCTCGTACTCTCGGGTACGTTCGGCGGCTTCCAGCGTCAGCGCCTCCTCACGCTTCTGGAGCTCCGCTGAGTCACCGGAGGCCACCTTCATCGACGCGAGGGCTGCCTTGCGCAGCTCCACCTGCTCCTCCAGTGAGTGGCACCAGGCCAGGAGCTCCCGAGCCCGCTCCTCGACCGCCGTTCGCCGCCGGTCAGCTTCCCGAGCCTCTTCAGCGGCCCAAGATCGGGCCTCCCGAGAAGCCACCAGCGACGCCTTGACCTCTGCGTCATCGAGATCGCGCTGACGGCGCGCAAGGGTGATGGCACCCTCCAGCTCGCGCCTCTCTGCAGCCAGGCGCAGGCCCTCGGTCTCAAGGCGCGCGTCTTCATCGGCAAGCTCCTCTCCAAGCAGGCTTACCGCGTCAGCCGCCCTTCGAAGGAATCCTTGGCGGAGAGCGCGACGCTCCCGAGAGCGCTCGAGCACGTCTTCCACACCATCATCTACCCCAAGCAAGCGCCGGGGGCCGCGAGTCAGCACTCCCCCTCCGGGCTGGGGGCTGGGGGCTGGCACCCTCGCGACGGCCGGGCACGCCGCATCATAAGCCCGGCCTGGGGCCAGCCCGTCCCCAGGTGAAGAGCGTAGGAAGCACCTCAGCCAATCGCAGTCCACGACCAGGCGAGAAGCCCACGGCAGGCTGGCTATGCCACGAGAAGGCCCGCGAAGGATCGCGAGGTGTGCAGGGCCACGATACGCCTCGGGACGGTTCGCCTCGTCGATCGCCCTCACCACAAGGGCTCCACTGCTTGGAGCGCTTGAAGACGATGGAGGGGGCGAAGCCGAGGGGGACGGCTCCTCAGTCGTCTCCGCAAGATCGGCTGGAAGGGGCCTGCGGAGCAAGGGTTAGTAAGAGCAACAGAAGGATCGGGAGCTGGGAAAGGAGAAGGCTTACTCATCAGTGGCGAAGTACTTCCTACGCTTCAGCAGGCGACAAGGGTAGTCATTGCCCAGGGCCTCCCTTCTCTTCCGGAGGGCCTCAAAGTCCACGCAGAAGTGGCCTAAGAGTCGGGCGCAGGGATCAACCTACGACGAAGGTGGAGCGTCAAGGTGATCTGCGTCAGGGGCGCCTGCCTGATGTGCGCCGCCAATCGCCTCGCCAATAGAAGCCGCCGGGGCCTTAATGGCCTCGGTCGTAGGCGTAGAGGGCTGCTGCTTGTCACCCTCAGCCTCAGCGGCACGGGCCCCGATAACTGCTTCTCATGAGCCTCGCCCGGCGCTGTCACCCCGCCGAAAGCCCCCTCGGCCTCTGGCGCCTCGTGCCTCCCTGCTCCATCACTTGAGGAAGAGCCGCCTTGGCCGACTGAAAGGGCGGTCACCACCACTGGGTTCTCGCGAGGCCCCTGGAGGCCGGCGGGGTGCGGACCCCACTCATCGAAGATAGGCATCTGCCTCACAAAATCGCCCCTGCTCTGGCAGAGGTACAGCAAGGCCCCTCCCTACTGGATACTGCCAGGGTTGGGGTCCCCCGTCAGGGTGAAGAGCGTCGTCCTCAGCACTTCAAGCGTCAGGTCCTCTTCCTGGAGCCTCATATGATCATCGCGCCCGCTGAAGGCCCACATCCGGCGGGAGTGGCGCTGGAGAGGAGCAACGCGGCGTAGCAGGAACTCCTTCACCACCTTGGGCGCTGTCATGCCAAGCGACCTCAAGAATGCGAAGCGGTGCCAGACGAAGACGAGCCGGGGGCTCTCAAGCGTCTCCTGGCCCCAGCCCGAATTGGGGACAGCAGGCGAAGTTGGCTCCGACAGCAGGGGGCTGGGCACCCCAGCATCCACATATAGCCACCGCTCGTGGAACCCAGCCACGGTCGAAGGGAGCTTGAAGTCAATCCCAGAGGCTGCCGTCTCAGACGCGGCAACGAAGCTCACACACGCCCAGCATTGGGTAGGGTCAACAAGGCGCAGCGAGAAGAAGTGGCGGAGCAAGGCGACCGAAGGAAGGATGCCCATCATAGCCTCACAAACAAAGGTGAAGACCGAAAGGAGAGTGATGGATTCAGGACCCAGATGCATCATGTGGATCCGATAGTGGGAAAGCACGGCATTGAAGAAATCAGAAAAGGGAGGAACCAGACCCGCCCACAGGGCATCGGCAAAATACGGGACCTCGGTGGCTATCCTGTCGATGGAGAAGTGGGACGCGGGCCAGGCCATCGCCCTCCCGCATTCATTGAAGATGGTGGCCAGAGCCAAGCTGACCTTGCCCAAGCCCTCGGCGGGGGCCGCCAGCGGCGGCGGGCAAGGCGGAGACACGGGTTTCTTCCCTCTTCCCTTCTTCGTCGGAGCCATGGCGATGGGAAGGGGGGAAGGTTCAAGATTGAGTTGAAAACAGAAACCGGAGTTCGAGCGAAGGAAGGACAGAGGGCGCTCAAGCAACTGAAAGGGGAACGGCTGTGTACGACTACGGGTCCGCCTAGCATGGTGCAAAATAAGGAAGGCGTGGGGGAATAGTGCCGCCCACGTCACATCAACCGCCACGCGGCGCCTAAGGCCGCAGGCTGTTAGGGCCTGCGGCGCTTCGCTCTTGCCCTTCCGCCTCCCTGCACGGCCAAGTCCGGGCGCGCCTTGGGCCCGGGGGCTACTGTCGGCGTTCTGGGAACGGGGGTCCCCAGACTTGCCTGCCTGCGGCCTGCGGCGTGGCTCAAAAGGGGGGCCCAGCGCGGCCCATCTTCACCAACACAAACCCAAGACCCTCGCGAGGGGCCAAGCCTCGCGGGGTGGACGATGTGGAGCTTCCTCAGGCACGGCCTCGTCAGGCTGGCTCACGAGGAGGCGGAGAGATCAAGGCGGGGTACCTCACGAGGTGCCCGTGATGCAAGCCATGACGACCGAGGGTGCCAGGCGGGTGCCAGCCCGCGTAGTGTCCTCCTTTCCTCTTTGGTGCAAAGGGGGCAAGCGCAGCCGCGGAGTACCGAGGCATCAGGCAAAGGTTGCCATTTCGGTGCAACGAGACCAAGACCATGAGGACTACGAGACGGAGGTCACCGTGGAGCCCAAGACGGCGTCATCACCAGAGCTTTGCGCATGTGAAGACTACTTTTGTCAGGATAGCTGATACTAGATGTCCCCCTTCAACTTATCCCGCCATTGTTGGCTCCCTTCCCGCTCGATATTTGGGAAGAGGACCAGGGCCTCTCTAAATAGGACCAGCCACCCAGAGAGCTGGGGGGTGGAGAGAAGGAGGCTCTTGAGAGAGGGGTTTAGATCAGGTAGAGGGAGAGAGAGAAGGGTGACTGAGCTCCTCCCAGCAGTTCATCACCCCAGCCAAGAACAGACCCTCGCGAGGCTGTTCTTCCTTGTATTGTTTATCATCATCAGCCCAAGAGGCAATCCACCACACCATACACTGGAGTAGGGTATTACACCACAACGGTGGCCCGAACCAGTATAAACCCTGTGTCTCTTGTGTTGTTCTTTCCTGAGTTTAGATCCTAGCAAGGCGGTGGAGTGCAGGTAGGTAGGAGGCGAAATCTCCGCACGCACCCCAGTGTTCGAACCTCAAGGGTCTGCCGGAACCCGAAATCCGACAGCGATAGGCTCAAGGTAGCCCAGTCCAGGCAGAAGAGCTACGCAGATTCGAAACGCAAGGAGACAGTTTACGAAGTCGGAGACCGAGTTTATCTCCGAGTATCTCCACTTCGAGGAGTTAAGCGCTTTGGAGTTAAGGGAAAGTTAGCGCCACGTTTTATAGGACCATGCAAGGTTTTGGAACGTATGGGAGAAGTAGCCTACAAGTTGGAATTGCTCGAGGGATTGTCACGAGTTCACGACGTGTTCCACGTTTCCCAGTTAAAGAAGTGCCACACAGAGATGGCTGATATACCGCTGAGAGATACAGTGCCGCTCGAAGCGATTCAGTTGGACAGTGATTTGACCTATGAGGAGAAACCAGTCAAGATTCTTGAGTATGCCAGCCGAGTCACCCGCGACAAGGTTATCAAGTTTTGCAAAGTTCAGTGGAGCCACCACACCGAGGATCAAGCCACCTGGGAGCGAGAGGAAGATCTGCTAAAGGACCACCCTCACCTATTTTCTAGCCAACCTGAATCTCGAGGGCGAGATTCATCTTAAGGGGGGTAGGTTTGTAACATCCCAAATTTTCAATTTGGAATGTTATACATTAGATCATCATTGCATATCATATTTTATTGCATTTTGGTTGATCCTAGAAATTCTACGCAACTCAAGGACCCTCGGAGAGAGTTGGGGATTTCGTTATTTTCATATTTGAGTTTCTCAAATTTTGAAAATAGGATCATTTGATTTTATTTATTTTATCTTCAATTATTTCTATCACAAAAATATGAGAGAGGGAATAAAATGACTTTCCAAAAATAAAGAAATATTGACGATTTAATAATAAAATCAAATATGATTTTATTTTGGTTTTTTTCTATTTTGTTTGAATTTAGGAAAAATGCGTGTTTTTCAAAATTGCATTTAGGCCCCAAATAAATGTTCATCCTGTGCGGCTTGATTTTAGAAGCCGGGGAAAATTTATTTCGGAATTTTTGGAGTCCGTTTAGTATTTCTTTTGTTTGTTTTTCTGCGCGAATTTTTTTTAAAAAAAAAGTGCGAACCGACTTAGAGCCGGTTTCGGCCCGGAATCCTCCGGCCGGGCTTTATATAGCGCCGACCCCGAGCCCGTTAGCCCAGCCGCCCACACCGGAAACCTAACCCTAGCCAGCCCCGCCGCTGCCGCGCGCCACCGACGCCGCGCCGCCGGCCCACGCCCCGCGCCACCGCCGCCGTCGAGGTCGATTCCGCCGCTGACGCCGGTTTTTTTAGAAAACCATTGGTTTTCACCGGTTTTCGTTCGGTTTTTTAGTTTTCGTTTTTTTATTAGATCGGTTTTTTTCCGGTTTAGGTTAATTAGCGAGTGTTCGCTCGTTCGTTCGTTCTAATGAACGTGTTCATCGTTTAGATCCAGATAACGAACGTTCGTTCGTTAATCTGTTCGTCATTTTTCTTTTTCTCGGATTAATCCGCGATTATTTCTGATCGTGATTTCTGATCCGATTTTCGATCTAGTATAACTTTTCGCTCGTTTATCGGAATCAGGCGATTCAAGCGCCTGGAGTTTCATCTAGAAACCCTCTTTCCGTTTAACCAACTCAAACAAGTTTTTGGCTCTGTAAAATTTGACTTAGATCCAGATTAGTAAACGAAGCTTGTTTCTTTCGCCGTTTGACTTTCGTTGCTTCGTTCGATTTGATTCTTTTTGCAAACCGGAGTTCTTAAGTTGAACTTTCTGGTTAGATCTCTTATTTGAGTTTTACCCGTGCATTAGATGGGTACTTATTGTATGCTTGTTTGTTTGCGGTAGAGTACCCGGAGTGCGCCGCTTGCTACTTCGAATCGCTAGGTTTCGCGGATCATCAGCATGGCAAGTAACACTTTGATCATACCTCCTACTACTCCGTTTTTATTGCATTAGATCAATCCTCAAACAATGCATGATTAGGATCTAATTAAATTGTGGGTTTTGGGAAGTAGATGAGGTAGTACCTATTACCTGTTTCTTTATCAAACCCTGGGAGTTACTTCTACGTTTGCTTATATTGCTATGCTATGCTAGTAGACGTGGATTGGGTGAGTGTTTCCATGACAGATGTGAGATTGTTAAATTAATGGTTTATCTAAGGTGGCAACTTCAACACACATCTGGGTGGATTGAGACACCTGGGTATTCCAGCGATTGCCTGTTTTTCTTTTGGACCGCCACCCAGGCTCAAAGAGATCATGAGATTATTCATACTAGAAACTTCTGTGTGCAGCCACAAGCTACTATGGGCTCTAGCATAGTTGATTAAGTCATGCGAACTCTTACAGTGGTAGACTAGCAGATGTAGGGGAAAGTAGGTGTAACGGTCTACCCGATTGTAAGGTGCTAGCGCTCCTGAAAGACTATGTCTCGGTCATCCGTTTCTCAAACATCATGTAGTGCGAGAATCCCAACGGAGGAGATCAAGTCTTGTGGGGAAAAGTGCGCTAACCTTTGAAGAGTGTATAAACTAATCATGGTTAGCCGTGTCCCCGGTTATAGACAATTTTTGAGTATCTAGTACTTGGATTATCATGTGAATCTCATCATGTTACTCTAATTAATATTGTTGGGATTTTAATGATGATGTTTAATTGGGATTGAGAGGGTGTCTACACTCTCAATGTTTAACAACTACCATGATAGTTAAATAAAATTTATTCCTTTGCAGTAGGGAAAAATTGGCTTTACGCAAACTGTAACCATAGAGCTTTCCACCAGCCATATATGCATGTAGTATAGCCTATTTCTGTTCATTGTTCTCTATGTGTTACATTGCCAGCATATTCCATGTGCTGACCCGTTTTCGGGCTGCAACGTTCATGTTGCAGACTTTTCAGACGACGAGTAAGGTGCCTTTAGGTCGTGGTTCTATACTCAGTGATGCCGTTGGAGTTGATGGACTCACTTATCTTCCAAGCCTTCCACTGTTATCGTTATTAGATGGCCTTAAGCCATATTTAATGTAATAAGTTCTCTTTTGAGACACTCGTTGTAATAAGTGTGTGATTGCTACTCTGTTATAAATCCTTCAAGTATTGTGCGGTGTCAGCATTACTGATCCAGGGATGACACTAGAGCATAGAGATTGGACCGTTTGAGGTCTGGTCGCTACAAGATGGTATCAGAGCACACGCTGACTCTAGGACATGACCAGTAAGCTAAAGCCCTAGATCACTACTCACTCTTCCCATTCTGACTCCTCATCTTTTCTACTCTTTTAGGATGGCGGATGCAAGGAACAAGTTCACGCAACCGGATGAAGATACACCCTTTGGACGTCATTTGAAGGAAGTCACTAGATACCTGAACTTCGGAGTACCAAGCTTCACCGGAACCTACAACGCGACTTTACCGGAATAGGAGCGCTGGATGATTCAAGTTCAAGTTCCAGGAAGGACGTTCATGCCAGTCACTGAGCCCATAGAGTTTTCCTTTGATGCACCAACCTGGAGTCTAGGGAAGAGCATGGCAGCTCACATCGCCATGGGACGTATTGGAGAAGTTTACCGCAATGATCTCAAGGATACTATCTACCAGATTTGTGGGCGCCAAGATGAGCACTGGGAGATGATCAACACCAAGAAAGATAGATCAATTGCAGCTTTTATCCAGGAGCTAAACCAGTACATTCGACGTCAAGAGAACCACATGTGCACAGACATGATAGATCTGAAGAAGGCAAGGACAAGAATCAGGGAACTAGAGGAAGAACTCAAGGCTACCCGTGAAGATTATGAAGAGGAAATCGAAGTACTAGTGGAGAAGATTGACGACCTAATCAAGAAGATCAGAATATTTATGGGAGGCCCTACACCAGTAGAAGAAGACGAAGAACCCAAGGAGATTCGCCCGGAAGACTACATCATCATCGACGACACCGACTCGGACCCAGACGATAGCGATGCTGATTATGTTGATGAAGCTGGAGCAGATATCATGGAGTCTGCAACCAAAGAATATTTCTAGTAGACCACCCCGTCAGTAGTAGTAGTCCACCATGTAAATATAGTAGTCCGAGCACTTTTGCGATGGTTAGACCGATTGTATGCCCTTGTTTGATTGAATGAAGTGAAATGTTTGCTTTTGCCTCATGTGCATATGGGTAGTATTTTCTCTCTTTAGACCCCTCTCTCTTCTTATATCTCATCTTTTCTAAACCCATCAGATGCCTCCGAGACGTGACCCCGGATTTACCTTCCCACCGGAGCTGACTCAGTTGATCCAGCAGCAGAATACGTTGGTGCAGTTGCTCGTCCAGAATCAGAATCAGGGGAACAACAACAACAACCCACCACCACCACCACCTGTTGACCACTTAGCCCGTTTTCTTAGGTTGAATCCGCCGGTGTTCTCTAGTAGCACCGAGCCTATAGTAGCAGATGATTGGCTCCGCAAGACAGCTAGGGAGTTGACCACGGCAGGATGCACAGATGCGGAAAAGGTGAAGTTTGCCGCACATCAGCTTGACGGACCCGCATCATCATGGTGGGAAAATTTCACAGCCACTTTCCCTATCGACACTGTCACATGGGACCAGTTTCGGCAGGCTTTCCGTACTGCCCATGTTTCAGCAGGAGCTATGGCCATGAAGAAGCGTGAGTTTCGCAACTTGCACTGAGGACGGACAGTTGGCCAGTATGTGGAGGACTTTAGTAAGCTAGCACGTTATGCCCCAGATGACGTGGCTACGGATGCAGCTAAGAAGGAGAAGTTTCTGCAAGGACTAAATGATGAGTTGAGCATGCACTTGATGGTACCAAGCTTCAACAACTACCAGGAGTTGGTAGATCGTGCTCTTATGATTGAAGGGAAGCAGCAGCAAATTGAGAACCGCAAGAGGAATTATGGACAAGGGTAGTACAATTCTGGAGCTCAGCAGAGGCCACATTTTACCCCTAGACCGGGAGGACATTTTCAGCATACCCATGGAGGAGGTAGCTCGCACAATCATAATGGCCCCAAGAATGGTAATGGGAATGGACGAAGCAACAGCCAGAACCGTACCAACCCATCAACCCCAACCAAGAGAGACCTGAGCCAAGTCATTTGCTTTAAGTGCCAGAAGACCGGACATTATGCCAATGAATGTCCTGAAGCCCAGATTGGGATGGCAATGGAAGCTCTGGGAAGAAACCGAACCCTTTCAGTAGGGGACAGGTGAACCACGTTAACGTGAAGGAGGTTGAAGAGCAGCCGGATGTAGTAATCGGTAAGTTTTTGGTTAAGTCATTTACTGCAATTGTTCTTTTTGATACTGGTGCATCGCATTCATACATATCAAGGGAATTTGCAGATAAGTATAACCTGCCCACCAAAGTTCTTAGAACACCTATGTTAGTAAGCTCACCAGGAGCGGAGTACATGGCCAGTAAAGGATGTTTTCAAGTGCCATTGAGTATAGGTAGGCATGTGCTTCCCTCGGATTTAATCATTTTGGAATCACAAGGTTTGGATGTAATTCTGGGTATGGATTGGCTATCGTTGTATGGAGGAAACATCGATTGCGCCAGTAAGTCGATTTTGCTCACCACCCCAGAAGGAAGAAGGATCAAGTATGTATCCCGGCATGTGCCGAAGAGGACTCAAGTAAATTCGTTAACAGGAGTTGTGCAAGAGGAAGTATCAGTGGTAAAGGATTTCCCCGATGTGTTTCCAGAGGAATTGCCAGGCATGCCACCGGATAGAGACATTGAGTTTTTAATTGAGCTTTTGCCAGGCACAGAGCCAATATCTAAGAGACCATACAAGATGCCCGCAAAAGATTTGGAGGAGATTAATAAGTAGATTAAGGAGTTACTGGATAAAGGATATATTCGCCCAAGTTCTTCGCCTTAGGGATCGCCAGTACTTCTAGTGGAGAAAAAGGATGGATCGTTAAGGATGGTTGTTGATTATCGAGGATTGAACGAAGTAACAATCAAGAACAAGTACCCACTACCGATGATCAATGATTTGTTTGACCGATTGCAAGGAGCTAAGGTATTTTCCAAGATCGATCTGCGATCAGGATACCATCAGTTGAAGATTCGAGAACAGGATATACCTAAGACAGCTTTTACCACCAGGTATGGGCTGTACGAGTATACCGTTATGTCATTTGGCCTGACTAACACACCTGCATATTTTATGAACATGATGAACAAAGTATTTATGGAGTTTTTGGATAAGTTCGTCATAGTGTTCATTGATGATATTCTAGTTTACTCGAAGAATGAAGAAGAGCATAAGGGGCATTTGTGTTTGGTACTTGAGAAGCTCAGAGAACATCAGTTATATGCCAAGTTTAGCAAATGTGAATTTTGGTTGAAGGCAGTTGGATTCCACGGACACGTTATATCCGGAGAAGGTATAACAGTAGATCCCACCAAGGTTGACACTGTGACAAATTGGGAAGCACCAACAACAGTTGGAGAGATCCGGAGTTTTCTTGGACTCGCAGGATACTACCGGAGATTCATTAAAAATTTCTCGAAGATTGCGAAGCCTATGACGGAGTTGTTGAAGAAGGATACCAAGTTCAAATGGACTGAGAAATGTGAGGCCAGCTTCCAGGAGTTGAAGAAACGTTTGGTTACATCACCAGTGTTGATTCTACCGGATTAGAACAAGGATTATGAGGTGTATTGCGATGCTTCACGTCGAGGACTTGGAGCAGTGCTTATGCAGGAAGGAAGAGTTGTTTCGTATGCTTCACGACAACTTAAGCCGCATGAGTTGAATTATGCCACTCATGATTTGGAGTTAGCAGCCGTAGTGCATGCATTAAAGACTTGGAGACATTTTTTCATTGGAAACCATTGTGAGGTGTACACGGATCACAAGAGTTTGAAGTATATTTTCACGCAGAAGGAGTTGAATCTCAGGCAAAGGAGATGGTTGGAGATCATCAAGGATTATGATATGAGATTGCATTACCATCCCGGAAAGGCTAACGTAGTAGCTGACGCGTTGAGCCGTAAAAGCCATGTCACCACCCTAATGACGGGAGATGTACCAAGGGAGTTAGCCGAGGATCTTCGTGATCTATGTTTGGAGATAGTCCCGAGAGGCTATGTAGCAGCATTGGAGATTCAGTCTACTTTGATGGATAAGATCAGAGAAGCTCAGAAGACTGACAAGGAGGTTTCCTCTATAAAGGAGAAAATGAGCAAAGGAAAAATTAAAGGATTTCGTGAGGATGAACACGATACCTTATGGTTTGAAGACCGTGTTTATGTGCCCAATGACCCGGAGATTAGAAAGTTAATTCTGCAGGGAGCCCATGATTCACCATATTCGATTCACCCAGGAAATACCAAGATGTATTTGGATTTGAAGGATATCTTCTGGTGGACCGGAATGAAGAAGGATATTGTGGAGTATGTAGCAGTTTGTGACGTGTGTCAGAGAGTAAAGGCAGAGCATCAAAAGCCAGCAGGATTGTTACAGCCATTGCCAATACCCGAATGGAAGTGGGATAAGTTAGGCATGGATTTTATTACGGGATTACCCAGAACTCGTTCAGGCTATGACTCGATTTGGGTTGTAGTCGATCGTTTGACAAAGGTAGCTCATTTCATCCCAGTGAAGACTACCTACACCAGTGCTAAGTTGGCAAAGATATACATGACCAGGATCGTATGTCTGCATGGAGTTCCAAGGAGCATTGTATCAGATAGAGGAACCCAGTTTACCTCAAAGTTCTGGAATCAGTTGCACGAAACTTTGGGTACCAGGCTAGAGTTCAGTACAGCTTTTCATCCGCAGACAGATGGCCACACCGAGAGAGTCAACCAGATTTTGGAGGATATGCTGAGAGCTTGTGCGCTAGATTATGGATCTAGTTGGGACGACAATTTGCCGTACGTAGAGTTCTCTTACAACAACACTTGAGTATGAGGAGAAACCAGTCAAGATTCAGTTGGACAGTGATTTGACCTATGAGGAGAAACCAGTCAAGATTCTTGAGTATGCCAGCCGAGTCACCCGCGGCAAGGCTATCAAGTTTTGCAAAGTTCAGTGGAGCCACCACACCGAGGATGAAGCCACCTGGGAGCGAGAGGAAGATCTGCTGAAGGACCACCCTCACCTATTTTCTAGCCAACCCGAATCTCGAGGGCGAGATTCATCTTAAGGGGGGTAGGTTTGTGACATCCCAAATTTTCAATTTGGAATGTTATACATTAGATCATCATTGCATATCATATTCTATTGCATTTTGGTTGATCCTAGAAATTTTACGCAACTCTAGGACCCTCGGAGAGAGTTGGGGATTTCATTATTATCATATTTGAGTTTTCTCAAATTTTGAAAATAGGATCATTTGATTTTATTTATTTTATATTCAATTATTTCTATCACAAAAATATGAGAGAGGGAATAAAATGACTTACCCAAAATAAAGAAATATTGAGGATTTAATAATAAAATCGAATAAGATTTTTTTTGTTTTTTTGCTATTTTGTTTGAATTTAGGAAAAATGTGCGTTTTTGAAAATTGCATTTAGGCCCCAAATAAATGTTCATCCTGTGCGGCTTGATTTTAGAAGACGGGGAAAATTTATTTCGGGATTTTTGGAGTCCGTTTAGTATTTCTTTTGTTTGTTTTTCTGCGCGATTTTTTTTAAAAAAAAAGTGCGAACCGACTTAGAGCCGGTTTCGGCCCGGAATCCTCCGGCCGGGCTTTATATAGCGCCGACCCCGAGCCCGTTAGCCCAGCCGCCCACACCGGAACCCTAACCCTAGCCAGCCCCGCCGCTGCCGCGCGCCACCGACGCCGCGCCGCCGGCCCACGCCCCGCGCCACCGCCGCCGTCGAGGTCGATTCCGACGCTGACGCCGGTTTTTTTAGAAAACCGTTGGTTTTCACCGGTTTTCGTTCGGTTTTTTTAGTTTCCATTTTTTATTAGATCGGTTTTTTTTCCGGTTTAGGTTAATTAGCGAGTGTTCGCTCGTTCGTTCGTTCTAATGAACGTGTTCATCGTTTAGATCCAGATAACGAACGTTCGTTCGTTAATCTGTTCGTCATTTTTCTTTTTCTCGGATTAATCCGCGATTATTTCTGATCATGATTTCTGATCCGATTTTCGATCTAGTATAACTTTTCGCTCGTTTATCGGAATCAGGCGATTCAAGCGCCTGGAGTTTCATCTAGAAACCCTCTTTCCGTTTAACCAACTCAAACAAGTTTTTGGCTCTGTAAAATTTGACTTAGATCCAGATTAGTAAACGAAGCTTGTTTCTTTCGCCGTTTGACTTTCGTTGCTTCGTTCGATTTGATTCTTTTTGCAAACCGGAGTTCTTAAGTTGAACTTTCTGGTTAGATCTCTTATTTGAGTTTTACCCATGCATTATATGAGTACTTATTGTATGCTTGTTTGTTTGCGATAGAGTACTCGGAGTGCGCCTCTTGCTACTTCGAATTGCTAGGTTTCGCGGATCATCAGCAAGGCAAGTAACACTATGATCATACCTCCTACTACCCAGTTTTTATTTCATTAGATCAATCCTCAAACAATGCATGATTAGGATCTAATTAAATTGTGGGTTTTGGGAAGTAGATGAGGTAGTACCTATTACCTGTTTCTTTATCAAACCCTCGGAGTTACTTCTACGTTTGCTTATATTGCTATGCTATGCTAGTAGACGTGGATTGGGTGAGCGTTTCCATGACAGATGTGAGATTGTTAAATTAATGGTTTATCTAAGGTGGCAACTTAAACACACATCTGGGTGGATTGAGGCACCTGGGTATTCCAGCGATTGCCTGTTTTTCTTTTGGACCGCCACCCAGGCTCAAAGGGATCATGAGATTATTCATACTAGAAACTTCCGTGTGCAGCCACAAGCTACTGTGGGCTCTAACATAGTTGATTAAGTCGTGCGAACTCTTACAGTGGTAGACTAGCAGATGTAGGGGAAAGTAGGTGTAACGGTCTACCCGATCGTAAGGTGCTAGCGCTTCTGAAAGACTATGTCTCGGTCATCCATTTCTCAAACACCATGTAGTGCGAGAATCCCAACGGAGGAGATCGAGTCTTGTGGGGAAAAGTGCGCAAACCTCTGCAGAGTGTATAAACTAATCATGGTTAGTCGTGTCCCCGGTTATGGACAATTTTTGAGTATCTAGTACTTGGATTATCATGTGAATCTCATCATATTACTCTAATTAATATTGTTGGGTTTTTAATGATGATGTTTAATTGGGGTTGAGAGGGTGTCTACACTCTCAATGTTTAACAACTACCATGATAGTTAAATAAAATTTATTCCTTTGCAGTAGGGAAAAATTGGCTTTACACAAACTGTAACCATAGAGCTTTCCACCAGCCATATATGCATGTAGTATAGCCTATTTCTGTTCATTGTTCTCTATGTGTTACATTGCCAGCATATTCCATGTGCTGACCCGTTTTCGGGCTACAACGTTCATGTTCCAGACTTTTCAGACGACAAGTAAGGCGCCTTTAGGTCGTGGTTCTATACTCAGTGATGCCGTTGGAGTTGATGGACTCACTTCTCTTCCTAGCCTTCCGCTGTTATTGTTATTAGATGGCCTTAAGCCATATTTATTGTAATAAGTTCTCTTTTGATACATTCGTTGTAATAAGTGTGTGATTGCTACTCTGTTATAAATCCTTCAAGTACTGTGCGATGTCGGCATTACTTATCCAGGGATGACACTGGAGCACAGAGATTGGACAGTTTGAGGTCTGGTCGCTACACACGTACAAACAATTTTGTAAGATTTGTCAATCCTTGTAACACTGCGATTTGTGAAAATATGAAGCTAAAAATCACTAGCAGTATCTAATTTTTGCAACTGAAATTCAGTAATTAAGCATAGATTTCATTCATAGATTAAGCAGTCCTTCTTAATTTATACAAACAGTTGAACTCGACAGCTGAACCGACCAAACTTTCCCCAATTGTTGCCAACCACGTACTGAAATTGCTAGTTCAACTATATATACTAGCTAATTTGAAGTACGTTGTACAGTTCCACAACATCTATAGTCAGATGAACTGAACAAAATAGCCCCTAAATACTACTACTACTGCGGAGTGTCTTTGTACTACTTCCGGCTGCCTCTCCTCCACCGAGCGCGCTCAATAAGAGGCGGAGGAGGAGCCTACCAACGAGCTGGGCAACCGTAATGCGGTGCCTGCCGCTAATGCAGCTTCAGCGACGCTCAACTCGAACGCCCTCTGCCGCTCCATACGACCCCTCTCGAAGCGGTGGTTCTCCTCGTAGATCTCCTCATTCCTCGCCTCTGAGGTGGCGTGTGCCGCAGCCACTGCGGCGGTAAGGTTCTTTGCGTTCTCGACGAGGCGCTCCTCCTCCTCCCGCAGGAACTCGGTGTAGTGCGCAAGGTCGCTGTCACACGTGCGGGCATCCACCTCCGCCTCCTGCCTTCGGGCGGCGTTGGCGGAGCGGGTGATGACCCCGGCGGTCGATGGTGGGCTGGCGGCCACGGCGGCCAATGACAGGGTGGCGGCCACGACCACCACCTCCCGCCTTCGGGCCATGGTGGCGGAGCGGGAGATGGCCACAGTGGGCGGCAGTGGGGTGGCGGCCACGATGGCCATCTCCCGCCTTCGGGCCACGGCGGCGGAGCAGGCGATGGCCCTAGCTTTCGACGGTGGTGTGGCGGCAACGGCGGCCGGCAACAGCTGTCGACGGGCACCGGCGGCGGAGCGTGTGGTGGGTGTTCCACGCATACCCAACAGGAACGCCACGCGCACTACACTACGTCAGGGACTGTGCCGCCACTGCGGTGTAGCCTCCCAGCTGGAGCTGTCCTCTAATGACGGCGGAGTGGCTGGGCGACGACCGGTGCCATTGGCGAATGTGGGAGAAGCAGACGAGATAAGCTACAGGGATGGAGGGGGAAATGCGACGCGGGACTCGCCGACCGTGAGGGTTTTTATAGCAGGCTGGTAAGCATTGGGATTATGGGGGTTTTCACCGAGTCGGGCGGGAAGCTTGCGTGGGAACCTGCGAGATTGCGCGGGAATGGGCTCACCGACGATTCATTGGCGCCACCGTTTGGCAAAAAGAACGCCCCCGCGTGCTGCATAAGCTTGCGCTGTAAGCCGTCTGCGGCAGCGAGGTGACAAGACGTGCGAGAGGAGGATGAAAGGCCACGTACACATACGGTTAATAAAAAAACATTTGCAATTTAATTAACTACTATACCACCGTCCTGGTTTATAAGTATGATTTAACTAATAAAATATGAATGCATGTCGCCAAAGATTATATAGTTGGATTTGTATTTGAACATAGTTTCCAATTATATAATTTTAAAACATGCATTAACATTTTGTTGATTAAATTTGTGGCCAAAGTATGGCACGGAATATAAAGGATACTATAGAATAGACGGAGGTGGTACCACACGACCGCTCTCTACGCAGCGACGCAACTGTCGGCCGGCTTGTGGGCGACTATTTCCTGCGTGTTCAACTGCTCTATGTGTGTGGTTGCTTTCGGTTCAGGCGGCCGCGACACGCTCTGTTCGCGTCCCGCCGCGCGCTCTCTGCTATTGCGTCCCTCTGGGTGCTCTTCCCTCGTCCCTCCACGTGCGCTGCCAATGTTTTAGGCCGGCGCACAATCACGCACGTTCATGTGCAAGCGGTTGCGCCGGGCGCGGCGCGACGATGCAGTTACCCGCTGCAAAAACTGCCATGCAGACGCGTCGAGAATCCACGCCGCCCGGCCCCCTTTTATTCCTGCGGCCATTTACCTTCATCTCTCGTCTCACATGACACAATAAGCACACCCATGAGGACACATACAGAGAGGACATCCAGCAGTTCCAATGGTGCTCCCGTGGCTCCAATGGCGCTCCCAGCGGCCGACAATGACAACGGCGGGCAGTTCACCACGCATCACATAGTGGACACCCACATGAGGGGGAAGGCCCTCTCGGTGGTGTACACGAACGATCCAGTCTTGGTGGAGAGCTCCATCCAAACTATGGAGCAGTTCCTTGCCGAGGACAAGTACCGAGTGGTCGGCTTCGACCTCGAGTACACCATCGGTCGTGCCGGGCACGATCAGAAGGTTGCCGTCGCCCAGTTGTGTGTGCGACATGACGTCCTCATCTACCACTTTCACCTTGCCACGAGGCCTTGCGAGCGTTTCTCCAGGTTTATCAATAGCTCCGACTACGGTTTCGCTATGGTGGACACCACCAACGATCTAAAAGCGCTCAAGGTTTCGGACTTGAAATGCTCGAATCTTGTCAACATCCAAAGCCACTACAAGGTCTGGGGCAGCGACAAAAGCAAATTGAACTCCCTGGTTGACCTCGCCTCGGCCATCATCGACCCCTACTACGCGAATATGAAGCAAGAGAGCAATAAGGACAGGAACGCCTGGCACAATGTGTGGCACAAGAGACTGGATGAACAACATGTCAAGTATGCGGCCATGGATGCGTACACAAGCTACGAGATGTACACGGATCATTGACATGAGAAACTATCTTCTTCCTGGCCCAGACGAGGGATCGGGCCACATAGCAGTGGCGGGAGCGTCACAAGAAATAGATGACTAGACGATCGTTTCTCCTACTTTAGAATACATGCAATTGTTTATTGAGGTGTGTGCGAATGATCTGTATAGTCACTTATGTAATTAGATGTTTATTTCAGTTATATATATACATGTTATTCTACTGTAGACAGAGCAATTCACATGGCTTATTAGCAGCAATCGGCTGTGTTATTATTGGTCTTCACACACATTTCAGATTACGGACCTGTTTGCCACGTATCACACACATCTTATTCAGTTGAACCGTTTCCATTGTGTTGCCTAATCACACACAGTTCATCCCAGTGAATCGTATGTTGTATGTCGCACACGCCTTCATCTGGCTACCCATTTCTTTTGTGCCTCCTCATCCCAAACAGTTAATTGAGCTGAACCGTATGCCCTACATCGCACACGCAACTAAATTCAGAACCGTGTTTGATGCATCTGTCATCGCAAACGTTTTGCACCCTTTTTACGGGGTTTTTACACCACCATTTGCGATTATGGCATCGCACACAGTTTCGTCGAAGGGTCTCTGATCGTAGTGTCGCGTTTGGACCATCCTGCAGTAGTGATGCATGCTGGATAGCGGCCGATGTGTGGAGTAATAGTAGTAGATGCAGAATTGTTTCGGTCTACTTGACATGGACGTGATGCCTATGTTCATGATCATGCCTAGATATCATCATAACTATGCGATTTTCTATCAATTGCTCGGCAGTAATTTGTTCACCCACCGTAATATATGCTATCTCGAGAGAAGCCACTAGTGAAACCTATGGCCCCCGGGTCTACTTTACATCATATAAGTTTCCGATCTACAATTCTAGTTTACTATTTATTTTGCAATCTTTACTTTTCAATCTATACAACAAAAATACCAAAAATATTTGTCTTGTTATCTCTATCAGATCTCACTTTCCTAAGTGACCGAGAAGGGATTGACAATCCCTTTATCGCGTTGGTTGCGAGGTTCTTGTTTGTTTGCGCGGGTACTAGATGACTTGCGTGTAGTATCCTACTGGATTGATACCTTGGTTCTAAAAAACTGAGAGAAATACATACGCTACTTTGCTGCATCACCCTTTCCTCTTCAAGGGAAAACCAACGCATGCTCAAGAGGTAGCAGCGTGATTGTAGGAAATTTTTTGAAATACTGTGTTCCCCAATAGGGATTAACTTACCCATCCTCCCAATCATCCGGTTCGGATGTTGGCTCGACAGGGGCTTCAGGGTCTTCGGCATTCTCCGGAGTATTATGGTCTTCGGTGCCGGTATTGCTGTCTTTGTCACGACGTGATTTTGAGCGGCGCCGCTGACGTCGACGCTTCGGAGGGGCTTCAGCAGGCTTGTCCTCAACCGGATACTCCTTGCCATCGTCACCATCCTCTTTAGGTGTGTCCACCATGTACACGTCGTATGTGGAGGTGGTCGTCCATCGACCGTTAAACAGAGGGTTTTGGCCTTGTTCGTCTCCGGCATCATCGTCCATACCGTCGATGTCTTCGGAAGCGTAGTCCAGCATGTCGGTTAGATCTTCGACAGTGGCTATGAAGTGGGTGGTAGGTGGGACATAAAATTCCCCGCTCTCAGCCCCTAGTCTGGGCTGGGCATAATTTGGGAGCGATCATTTGTAATGGCGAGTGATCACATTAAGTCCAGAGCCTCACTTAAAGGCGAGGGTTGGAAAGGGAAACGAGAGTCCGTGGGGCTGTTCAGAGTTGGAGCCTCCTAGCAGCGCCCGCTTGACACGGACCTCGAGAGTACAGACTTAGAGTCCGGCGGAGTGTCCGGTGCTTCTCCGATAGCAAGCTCCATAATCGCAGAGAGTCCGGCAGGCTCTAGACTCCCATCTTCGGACCTGACGGCCTGCTCTAGATTTAAGGCCGGAGTGGTACTCGGGGCCGCGAACCCTTCGAAGATCAAATATCCTCGGATATCGGCGACATAGTTTAGTTTCCCGAAACTGATCTGATGACCAGGGGCGTAGCTGTCGATCTGCTCGAGGTGGTGATGTCTACTACACAACCTTCTCCTTGTAGACGTTGTTGGGCCTCCAAGTGAAGAGGTTTGTAGGACAGTAGCAAATTTCCCTCAAGTGGATGACCTAAGGTTTATCAATCCATGGGAGGCGTAGGATGAAGATGGTCTCTCTCAAACAACCCTGCAACCAAATAGCAAAGAGTCTCTTGTGTCCCCAACACACCCAATACAATGGTAAATTGTATAGGTGCACTAGTTCGGTGAAGAGATGGTGATACAAGTGCAATATGGATGGTAGATATATGTTTTTCTAATCTGAAAATATAGAAGCAGCAAGGTAACTAATGATAAAGGTGAGCAAAAACGGTATTGCAATGCTAGGAAACAAGGCCTAGGGTTCATGCTTTCACTAGTGCAAGTTCTCTCAACAATAATAATATAATTGGACCATATAACTATCCCTCAACATGCAACAAAGAGTCACTCCAAAGTCACTAATAGCGGAGAACAAATGAAGAGATTATTGTAGGGTACGAAACCACCTCAAAGTTATCCTTTGTGATCGATCCATTCAAGAGTCCGTAGTAAAATAACATGAAGCTATTCTTTCCGCCCAATCCATCCAAGAGTTTACTAGAATAACACCTTAAGACACAAATCAACCAAAACCCTAATGTCACCTAGATACTCCAATGTCACCTCAAGTATCCGTGGGTATGATTATACGATATGCATCACACAATCTCAGATTCATCTATTCAACCAACACAAAGAACTTCAAAGAGTGCCCCAAAGTTTGTACTGGAGAGTCAAGACGAAAATGTGTGCCAACCCCTATGCATAAGTTCACGAGGTCACGGAACTCACAAGTTGATCACCAAAACATACATCAAGTGGATCACGTAAATATCCCATTGTCACCACAGATAAGCACATGCAAGCCATACATCAAGTGTTCTCAAATCCTTAAAGACTCAATCTGATAAGATGACTTCAAAGGGAAAACTCAATCCATTACAAGAGAGTAGAGGGGGAGAAACATCATAAGATCCAACTATAATAGCAAAGCTCGCGATACATCAAGATCGTTCTGAATCAAGAACACGAGAGAGAGAGAGAGAGAGAGAGAGATCAAACACATAGCTACTGGTACATACCCTTAGCCCCGAGGGTGAACTACTCCCTCCTCGTCATGGAGAGCGCCGGGATGATGAAGATGGCCACCGGAGAGGGATTGCCCCCTTCGGCAGGGTGCCAGAACGGGTCTAGATTGGTTTTCGGTGGCTACAGAGGCTTGTGGCGGCGGAACTCCCGATCTAGGTTATTTTCTGGAGGTTTCTGTATTTATAGGAATTTTTGGCCTTGGGAACAAGTCAAGGGGTCCCCGAGTCGTCCACGAGATAGGGCGGCGCGCCCGGGGTGGTAGGGCGCGCCCCCACCCTCGTGGACGGCCCGGGACTCTTCTTGCCCAACTCTTTTACTTCGGGGGCTTCTTTTGGTCCATAAAAAAATCATCAAAAATTGGCACGTCAATTGGACTCCGTTTGGTATTCCTTTTCTGTAAAACTCAAAAATAAGGAAAAACATAAACTGGCACTGGGCTCTAGGTTAATAGGTTAGTTTCAAAAATCATATAAAATAGCATATAAATGCATATAAAACATCCTAGATGGATAATATAGTATCATGGAACAATAAAAAATTATAGATGCGTTGGAGATGTATCAGGTGGCCAATCGAGTTGGCTCGCAGCGCGAAGCCGCCGAATACGAAAATCTGGCCCGGGGGGATCTCCCCCGAAACAGCATCATTGTGGATGATCAAACGAGCCATAGAATCCTTTGTCGACAGCACAGAGGAACTCTCAATGAAAGCACCAATGTCGGTGTCAAAACTGGCAGATCTCGGGTAGGGGTTCCCGAACTGTGCGTCTAAGGATCGAAGGTAACAGGAGGTAGGGGACACGATGTTTACCCAGGTTCGGGCCCTCTTGATGGAGGTAATACCCTACTTCCTGCTTGATTGACTTTGATGAGTATAGGGGTTACAAGAGTTGATCTACCACGAGATCGTGATGGCTAAACCCTAGATGTCTAGCTTGTATGATTATGACTGCCTCTATGGACTAAACCCTCCGGTTTATATAGATACCAGAGGGGGCTAGGGTTGTACAGGGTCGGTTTACAGAGAAAGGAATCTTCATATCCGAATGTCAAGCTTGCCTTCCATGCCAAGGAGAGTCCCATCCGGACACGGGGGAAGCCTGCTATCTTGTATCTTCACGGCCCACCAGTCCGGCCCACGTCACATAGCCCGGACGCCCCGGGACCCCCTAATCCAGGACTCCCTCAGCTGCCACGCCGCCTCCATCTTCAATCTCTGCCGGTCTGCCCGTGTAGGTTACCCACCGATATACATACCTTGCCGCCCTGGGTTTCTTAGATGACGCCTGTGAAACGCCCCCTTCCCCTAAGATCCCCATCCCCACCCCCTCCCCTACTCCAGAGCGTCGCAGCCTAAGCTTGCCTACACTTCCCGGGGAGCTCGAGGAGCGAATGGCCCAAAAGAGCTTTACCGCGACCTCTTCGCCCGACGTCGGTGAGGTGGCCGGTGAGGAAGCTGATGATGATGATTGGACGCAACCTTTCAATTAGCGGGCTAGAGTACTCTGGCATGTCATGGACGCCGGCTACGACATGGAGGTCATCGACGGCGATGGCTTGACGCGGGCAATGTCATAGGTTAAGTTGCCCACCCCCAACCCCTTGGGTTCGACAGCCGCCAGACTCATCGATGGCCCTGCTGCTGGTCTCGTGCGGCTCGTTATGAACAATTTGCCATCCTTCATCGCCATGGAGCCCCTTTTGTCATTTTTGAAGGACACGTTCTGTGATGCTCGCTTGGGATCCTTAGCTGCCAAGTCAGACCTCATCAATGGTGACCACGAGGAGGAGCCAATCTGTGACAAGTGAGGAAACCCATGATTTGTTTTGCCGTGCCTCTTCACCGGGGGAATTCCATGATTTGTTTTCTCAAACCCCTTTTGTAGTGAGAACCTATCCAATATTTATCTATATTTGGTTGTTTGCATTACACCTTGTTTATTTCTATGGTTTTTGGTTGTTCGGTTGTTTGTAGTTAGCATATGTCCAGTTTCAATTGCCATTTTGGTTGTTCGCAGTATGCCTTGTTTATTTCAGTTATTCACAATGTGATGTTCTATATGTGTTAGTATGAACTGTGCAGTTCAATTTCATCAATACCAATTTTAACAATAGCTCTATGAATGACTATATTTGGTTGTTGTTAAGCATGTTGTACTCCCTCTGGCCCTTTTTAGTTCGCATACAAGATTTGTCTAAAGTCAAGCCTCATAAAGTTTGACCAACTTTATAGAAAAAATACCAACATTTACAATATGAAATCAATATCAGTAGATGTGACATGACTTAAATTTTCATATTGTATAACTTTAGCATGGTAGATGTTGATATTTTTTCATATAAATAAGGTCAAACTTTATGAAGTTTGACTTCAGAAAATTCTTATATGCAGAGTAAAA
Organism: Triticum urartu; assembly: GCF_056163025.1. NCBI lineage: Eukaryota > Viridiplantae > Streptophyta > Magnoliopsida > Poales > Poaceae > Triticum > Triticum urartu. Next base: position 401,302,570 of record NC_141874.1, read on the forward strand.
CGGGCCGAAGGGAGTATTTAACACACCTTTCCATTTGATTTAACAATAACTGGTGTACTTAGACCTGCACAATACAAGTTTGAATGACTATATTTGCTTGTTTTTAAATATTAGGCTTGTTGCAGTTAATAACACACCTTTTCACTTCTTGTTTTTCTTAACTAGCATGCTTAAACCTTCGCCATGAAGCTATCATTTGGAGATTATGTTCTCTACCATGGGATATATTTGGTTGATGTTTACGCTGTTGTGCTTTGCATGCCTTTAGATGTACTTACATATGACAATATTGGGAACATCTTATGTTTACCATCGAGGTTATTTTCATCCCATGGCTTATATATACTCACTGTTCAGGATATTGGTAGCTGGTACCATATAGGCCAAGGCCTGATAAGGGATTAATCGTGGAATCGGACATTTAACTGAATATATCTATAACCCATTTATCGGTAGGTTAAGTAGGGCCATATCTAACATATCTGAGGCTACATAGCAAGATGCGTTGTACTGAATGACTAAATATGCAATCCTAGGACATACAACAACAAGGAAGGGTTGTCTGGTTCTAGGCCTAGGAGTGCCACACTTTGCCATACAATGTTACCAAACTTGCCAACGGGTTAGTTCTTCAAAACGAGAGCCACAAGTTGGCACGCCTAAGAGAATCTTGCCACACTTTTTGAGTGTATGCAATGTGGCAACATAGTGTGGCTTGAACCAAACACGCACCTAAGTTGGTCAAACTTGCCTAAGCCTAGGTGTGGCAACCTTTGGCAAACGTAGTCTCAAATCAAGAGCGTTACCTTAATATTCTGATGGTGTCTAGATATACATAGAAGAGCAACAAGAACACCAACAACACAGTAGAGTTAACCGTAGTTAATTGGCTGATATTTGTAGAAATGTAATAAACTCCCTCCACCCCATAATATAAGATGTTTATTCATCCACACCGCGAATATATTGGATGCAATAAGATCTTATATAATGAGACGGAGGGAGTGTTGTACTACATCATATTGCAATTGTTGTTTAGCTTCTAATGTTAACTTGGTGCTTTTAGGTACATGCCATTGGTAAAGATCCATGCTTCTGCCCTTTCTGCGTATGCGGCAATGAGATATTCATGAACCCACTTCAAGAGAGGAACTGATAAAGATTGTTATTAAAATGGGTCAAAAGATGTCAATTGAACTATTTGTTTACACTGTATGCTAGACAACAGTGAACTGCAGCATGGTAAGTAAGAACTCTGTAGCCTTCTTTTTACTGCACATAATGAGTTGTGTTACATGACAATATCTGAATCTTTTTCCTTTGCAGTGGTTTTGGAAGCAATTTACTCAAGACTACCTCTCAAACTACATGATTGGTGGGCATGCAAAGGTTAAAGTATTTGTACCACAACACAATGACTATCTAGATGCCCTCATGAGTCATGAATACAATGAAGGATAGGCGGTCGACCATCACAAGGGGTTGGACTGAGTCATGTGTGCCTTCTGCATGGAGGAGAGCACAATACGGGCATTCCGCTTCACCTTGTTCAACAACCAGAATGTCTTTTGCATCTTTCTTTACCATGTTTAATAGTATAAGTATACAACCCCGGTTCATCATTCTTTATTTGGTCCTTATGTAATTCTTGAACATATGTATCTATGAATCAATAATGCATTGGTTGTTTAACCTGATGGATATGAATAAAGTTATATCCAACTTTCAAATTCAAATTCGATACAATTTTAAATAGCATCGATTTAATTAGGGTCGAAATATGCTCTGCAGGTCGTTACGGCGCACACGGTCTGTAAAGCACAAACGTGTGTGATATACATGTACTTCCAACACAGTTTGCAGAGAAGAAACATGTGTGACCATGCACACAATTGCCGTTTGCGAAGCGTGTGTGATGTCAGACAATATCACAAACGGTGCGAGCAAACTAAATGTTTGCGATAGTCGCCTTATCGTACATGGTTTACAATCATGAACCGTGTCGGATGTCGCAGGCATCGTAAACGTTGCACCACATAATAGCGTGTGCGATAGTTATCCTGTACGACACTGCTACAATGGTCCAATGTTTCGTAATCCTATCCGACACTCGTACGATAATTAGGTAATCTTCTTAATTATAGACCGCATACGATTCGGGAGAAGTGAATGTGTGTGATAGTCTCCTAATCGCACACGCTTGGCAATCATGAACTATTTATGATGGAGTGTGCATCGTAAACGTTGCACCACATAATCTCGTGTGCAATGATAATGCTAGCACACACGAGTAGCAAAGATGGAGCGTTTGGGATATTCGATATATCACAAGCAGTTGTGTGAAGAATCGCGTTTGGGATAGATGCCCGCATTGCATACACTTAGTTATGCAAAAACATATGCATTCCTACTACCTATCCCCGATGGTTTTTGAGTCGTGTGGGAAGGACCCCCCTATCGCCCACACTCATTAGGCGACGGTTTAAAATGCCATCGTGGAAAGGGGTTAAAAACCATTTGTATAGCAGCTCGCTGTACCAGTGCATTGTTAGACCCGAGCATGCCAAAGAAAGCGTGCCAAATCCAAAGATCATGTGATGCAAGTACTTCAAGAATGATGGTGGGCTTTGCCCTTGTAAAGTCTTTAGACAGTTTTTTCATTTTCAATGCACGCAGTCAAGAGATCCAAGCAAGCCTAGCCACCCTCTTGCTTCTGAGATTGCAAGGAACCTCTCGGTGTTTGCCACCGCTGTTTCTCTCAGGTACTGAGGTCCGAACACCTCGACCAAGGTAGTTGCAAACCTGACAATGGCATCTCCACATGTGCTCTCAGAAATCCGTAGGTACTCGTCCCACGAATCAATGGCCGTGCCATATGCAAGCATCTAGAGTGTGATCGTGCACTTCTGATAACCAGAGAAGCCAATTGTTTTCACGACGTCCTTCTTCAGGATGTAGTCATCGTAGGACCAGACATCAGGGGCAAAGTAGTCGACCATCAGTGTGAAATGGCCGCGCACCGTGTTGCGGCTGAGCACTCGATGACCCTTGATCGAGCCCTTGGAAATTGAGAACATGCTCCTCCACACGCTCCGCATCTTAAAGGACCGCCTACATCATCGCTATCTCATCGGTGTACTCCTCGTCCGACGAGCCATCGAACGACTTAACATACTTCTTGTATATGTACTCCAAATCGAAATCCATTGCTAGAAAGAAGAAGGGACACCTGTTTTCAGCTCCGGCGATACATCAAACAGTTGCCGGGCATGGTGAGAATAATAGTAGCGGATGGTACCTGGCGGGGCGGTCAAAGGATAGGGTTGAACGGAGACGGAGGAGAAGCGGGGTGGAGGCCTGTTGGAGCGTTGGAGGTGACGGAGACGCATATTTTCGTTAGGGGTGGCGTGGTGGCAGAGGTGGTGGAGCGGCAACGACGACAAGAGAGAAAGAAGGCAGAAGAGAAAATGAGGATGATGGACTCGCGGGGTCCGGAAAGGTTTTGGGTGGGCATGGGGTCGGATTCCTATATTTCGCGCGTCCGGACTCCCGCAAAGCTTCCCCACTTTTGTCTCAGTTTTGCGATAGAAACTGCATCTGGGTTACCCCGTGGACCAATACAATCCCACGTTAGATGTCTCGCACAGTCCAGACGGGGGGCAGTTTGTGGGTCCGTCTTGAAGATGCCCTAATAATATATAAGAGCGTTTTTAACCCTTAGCTTGGATTGGGCCCACGATACACTTGCCAGTTGGGTCCCAACACGAGCTCCTTTCGCGCACCCCCATGGACCCACCTGTCAGTTGCACTGACCGCGCTTCTCGCACGCCCCCCACCTACATCCCCAAAACAACATCCCCAAAAACATGTTTCTCAGGAAAACCAAATCGTACTTGTTGAAACCCTAGCGCCATCTCGCCGCCGGCGATGTCCGCTTGACGGACGCGCCGCCGAGAAAGCACCAAACTCCTCCGAGCCCTCCCCTCTCTCTGATCCGTCGCCCGCCTGCGGGATCCGGATCGTCTTCAGCCATGTCAAAGGCCAGGGTCTACGCCGACGTTAACGTGGTGCGCCCCAAGGAGTACTGGGATTACGAGGCCCTCGCCGTCCAGTGGGGGTGAGTCGAATCCGCCCGTAGCCAACCTCGCCCTAACTCTCAAGTTCTTTTTTTTTTCTTTTCGTTCCCGTGGCGCATCTGCGTGTCGTGGATCTTTTTCGTCTGTTCGTTGCAAGGCAGTTCAGGGACTACATACAATGGCGCTTCGACTTCTCGATGCGTCTTCGGAGGTCTTGTCAGGCACGAGCGTGACTGTGCCGTGCGGTTAGAGAGGGCCCGCGTGTTGTAGATTGAGAGAGGGAGTTGCCAGATGTGCTTGCTCAGATAATTCCGGCAGTTGCTTGATTGCTTCGCTACAATATATCCGACTTCAGTAGTCACTTACTCGATCTCACTGTTTCGTGATACTTTTGGTAGTTCAGTACGAAATTATGCGTCTGGGACTTTGGCAGATTATTCATAGTTTTGTACATCTTAGTGGACTTTCATTAACTTTCCACAAATTGAGCACCCGAACCAAAATGTCAGATTCTGTCACCCGTGCTCATTTACGAGCAATATTCTCCCTGTCCAAATATTTTGCTGAATTGGCAAATTGGGCACTTGAACTTGCCTTGGACTAAAACACCAGCACCCAAGTGGAACGAACACTGTCCATGACCTCTATATGTTCTAATTTTATTGTTTTGAACAGTTGCTAGTTTGTGTGTTTTCCCCTTCTTGGAAAGCGTGCTGCTCTATTAGTGTCACACTTTGTTGATTGAGCTGGACTGATTATTTCGTGTTATCACTAGTTTTTCAGATAATATATGGTTGTGTTTTCCAAAAATTATCATATCATTTTAATCTCAAAGCAGCTGTTCCAAGTAAAAACAACATTTACATTAAGGCCTATGCTGAAGAGAATTTACTCCTGTTCTGTTTCTGTTGAATTGATAATTCTGCTCAGCAACATGAGATAAATAAGGCTCCACTGAACTATCTACGCTGTTGGAGTACCTTGATTTGTAAATTAGTATATGTGTAATAAATACAGTGATATGCAACTATATTTGAAATTGTAACAAGCTACGCCTTTGTGTAACTTCTCATTGGGACCCAGACATTTTTTTGTCCTCCCTTGAGCTTGACATGGGGTTTTGTTGCCCTCTTATTTTTATATATAATGAAAAAGGATAGAACTCAAGTATGAAGCATCAGTTTGTAGAAGTTGGGTAATTTGACCTTTGTCTTGCACGAAAAATATATGTACTCATTTATTTTGATGTAACAATACCCCAAAAGTGTCATGAGATCTCTTTAAAATAGTTAGGTGTTTTCTCTTCGTTCTCCATCATACAAACAGGAAAAGAAAATCCTATGCCTGGAACAATCAAAACTGATTACTTTTAGCATGCCAGCTGCAAGTATCCCTGCCCCCCACAAGGATAATACACTTACCATTTTGGTTTGAATGGTGTGGTTATTTGTTACTTCTGGTCCCTCTGAAAGATATCATGTGATTGTTAAATTACAGAATGTCCTAATGGACCAGTACATCCAGCGATGAGTTCTGACTGTTATGATGTTTTTCAATCAGTGAGCAGGATGACTATGAAGTTGTGCGGAAAGTTGGAAGGGGCAAATACAGTGAAGTCTTTGAAGGTATCAACGTCAACAATAATGAGAAATGTGTTATTAAGATCCTGAAGCCTGTGAAGAAGAAGAAGGTAACTTATCTGTGCCTTATGTGGTCACGGTTTAACTATGATTTTAGTTTTTTCACGTTTGTCATGCTTATCCAGATCAAAAGAGAGATCAAAATACTACAGAATCTCTGTGGAGGTCCAAATATTGTGAAGCTGCTTGATATTGTCAGGGATCAGCATTCAAAAACACCAAGCTTGATCTTTGAATACATCAATAACACAGATTTCAAAGTGCTATATCCGACATTGACAGATTATGACATTCGCTACTATATCTATGAGTTACTGAAGGTATGAATCTTTCCCAAGTTTCTGTTGATGTAATATTGCCAAGAACACTGATTGTTAAAACATCTAAAACTTTTTTTGCTCTTCTGATAAAGCCTTGAAGATACATTAAATACTTACATGTGTAACTGTCTAGTTTGAACATCTGGCTAGACTCATTTCCTAGGACCCTTTCTTGTGTTCGTGGATGATATTTGTGATAGTAAGGAATGAATAATCCCTTATCAATGCTAATAAGCAACCACACCAGTCAGTGTTTTTTCCTCTTTTGAGGAGACCAAGACAAGTTGCTGTTAATTTGATTGCTGGACCTAGATGTTTCGTATCCTATATTCTAGTTATGATTTATCACAGTTTCTATTTTCGTGTGCAGGCTTTGGATTACTGCCATTCACAAGGCATTATGCACCGAGATGTGAAGCCTCACAATGTTATGATAGATCACGAGCTTCGAAAACTCCGGTTAATAGACTGGGGCCTTGCTGAATTCTACCATCCTGGAAAGGAGTATAACGTTCGTGTTGCATCAAGGTAGGTACATAGAAATACGCTGTTGCTATTAATTATCTTAAACCTACTTATTGATACCAAATAACCTTATTTGCTTGTGCACTTCCCAACAATTGGTCTTCTTCTGGTCATTTGTGAGGCAATACACAGCCAAAATTAGTTTATTTAAATCAACATTTTATGTGGAAAGGGTATTTCTTTTGGTAATATTTGTTTTCATTTGTAGAAATCTTAACGTCATAATACACATGAACAGAATGAGTGATGTGGTGAATGATTTGCTTCGTACAGTAGTTAATGCTCCATTATGTAACTTGCATATTCCAAATATTTCCATATGATCATTTTCAAAATATTTGCTGACATTTCCTTTTTCACTGGGATTTAGGTACTTCAAGGGACCTGAGCTTCTTGTTGACTTACAAGATTACGACTACTCTTTGGACATGTGGAGTCTTGGCTGCATGTTTGCTGGAATGGTATGACTGCCATGATAGTACAGTTGATATTATTGATAGCTTTCTTTTGTACTTTTGTTCAACTGGTGATGATCTTATGAATCATGTATTGTTGGTTGCAGATATTCCGCAAGGAACCATTTTTCTATGGCCATGACAACCATGATCAACTTGTTAAAATTGCAAAGGTGCTTATTAAGTTTATTCCTTTTATTCTTTGCAAAGATAGTTATAACTGATAAAAGGATTATTTTTGGTGGCATATGATATTCTTTAGAGTTGCCATATATCATTTGCTATTATTTACCTTAGTGACTGAGTGGTTCTGGCTCAATGTTTTGATTAATTTGTACTCATGCTCACATGTAATTACTAGCTTTACTCACGCCCCTGTATTCACAGGTACTTGGAACAGATGGGCTAAATGCTTATTTGAACAAGTACAGAATTGAGCTTGACCCTCAGCTTGAAGCCCTTGTTGGAAGGTATATTGCCACCCAGCACTAATTTTGATGCAAGATCTCTATTTGTCATCTAATTTACAGTTTCTATAATTTCCACACAGGCACAGCAGAAAACCCTGGTCGAAGTTTATCAATGCAGACAACCAGCATCTAGTATCCCCTGAGGTCTTTCAATAATACATATATATCTCAAGTATACTTCACTAGCAGTAACCTGTTCCTGGTTTCTCAACGAGGCCTTTTCGTCTCCATTTTAGGCCATAGATTTCCTTGATAAGCTTCTGCGCTATGATCACCAGGATAGGCTCACCGCACGTGAAGCTATGGTAAGTCTTACTGTTTTCTACTGGTTGTTCAGTGGCTCCCAGCCAATCGTGCTTAATGTCCATTTGACCATGCAATTATACTTTCTTTTCTCATCTCCAGCTCCTTGGTGCTGCATGATGTGTTTGAGCATTTGGTTTGTGGATAGATTGATTAGTGCGGTTGCTTAGAGGATGTCATGTTTGGAGTTACATTTGTTACTGTTCTAATTTTAAAGGTGTAATGCAGGCACATCCATACTTCCTCCAGGTGAGGGCTGCCGAAAACAGCAGGACTCGTGCACAATAGCAATAGCAAGACTGTTGCTGACATTGAAGGAGCAGCGCTTGACGAAGCTGCATCCTTGTAGCGACTTTGTCATGTATTATGACTCGATAATGGTTGGGTCAGCTGGGAAAGGTAAGAGCCTGTGTGGTGTGTGCCTCTCATCGACGAGGCGGAAAAGAACTGTGATTTGCTCCTGTTGTTTGTGTATGGAAACCTGATTGATTGAAACTTCTCAAACACTTTTCATGTAACGTGTTTGGTAACATTGTACGACTCTGCTTGTAAAGAATATCTTTGGTAAATTGCTTTGGATTCAAAACTCTGTTTAGTCACTGAATTATTAGCTTGTTATTTTGATGAGCCGTACAACTCCTTTCCTATTCCTATTGGGATCCATCATTTCTAATAAAAAATCAAGAGTCTTTCTTCTGTGGTTTTGGCCAGATTGCAGTCAAATTGACGTCCTAAGAGCATCTCCAACGGCTCCCCTATGTCTAATCGCCGTTTACGGCAAGTTGGGGGGTAAAAAGGCCTCTTCAACGGTTCCTGAAAGTGGCCATAACTTAACTCGAGAGGCCCCCGTAAACTGGTCCATTTCTTCCATATAAGAAGATCATGAAGTAGCACAAGGTTGTGGAGGAAGAACTCCACCTTACTGTTATAATGAGTGCTGAAGGAACAACTTCAATGTACTGTGCTAGATATCACTTTAGAAACGGGAGACGGGCCAAATCTTAAATGAGAACACCAAGTTCTATAATAGGTAGTGGGGTACATAGCGGAAATCCCTCAGTGGGGCCTCCAAATTCAAATTTGAAATTCATTGAAATTCATATTTTTACATTTCAAAAAATTCTGAAAAAATATAGCTATACATGAAGGCATAACACATGTGTGTGTAAATTTTCAGTTCAAAATACATTGAAATGAGGGCTGTGCTAAAAAGACAAATCTAGGGCTGTTTAACACATAATGTATTCATCCTCCTAAGCCATGAATTTGTCTTTTTTGTACAGGTCGCAAACTTAAGGTATTTCATCAAGAATTTTTACACACATGTGGGTTACATCCTTGCATACATGCATATTTTTTTCAGAATTGAAACATAAAAGTTTGAATTTGAAATTTTCAAAAATAAAGGCCTCCATGGAGCTTGGCCTCCAAAACGCCTCTCTCGGTATATAGTCTTGTTGCAAACTAGAGGTGAGGACCTTTATTTTGTGGCTGTGAGAAGCCTTCACATACTTCTACTTATAAATAGAACACTTCAGAAAACATTATTTAAGATTCATCATTCTACTAGCTAGAAGACTCTAAAAAATACTCCCTCCGTTCCTTAATATAGGGTGTATAGTTTTTGGCACGGAAATTAAAGAACGCATGTGGAGGGAAAATTTCTCAAGTTTTGGGCAAGATTACACCTGACTAATTGACATGAGAAAATAGAGGAGCTTGCCTAATATAAGGAAATGCAGTCAAATCCCTAAAAACAATATCCAGACGAGTGATGCAACGCAATACACCTTATATTTCGGACTTTTTCTCAAAAATCTATACACCTTATATCAAGGAACAGAGGGAGTAGTAGGTAGGGTTGAGAAAAGAAAAGAAATACTAGACTATAATAGAAGTATCTAGAAGTAGCAAAACACATTTGACATATGATTTTATTTTTATTTTCATCACCTATTATTCCTCATCATTTTTCTCTGGTTGTATGGAACTCGACCTTGAGTTATCTTTTCATAGAGTGTTTTTTCTGGATGGTAGAGAGTCAAGTCTACAATGTTGAAAGTGTTGAATATACCCATGTCACTTGGAAGATCTATCACATGAGCATTATCATTTATCTTCCTCATAATAGAGAAGGGCCATACTTTCGCCGCCTAAGCTTCCCTTTAACACCTAAAGGCAGCCTCTCTTTTTGGAGGTAAAGCATCACCTTATCACCGACTTGGAATGATTTCAGTCTCCTTTTGCGGTCAGCAAGTTGTTTATATTTCCGATTTTGTCCATCAAAACATCACAAATCTCTTCAAATAACTCAGTGTAATTATCCGCAAAGGACAATGCTGATTTTGAGTTTCTCTTTGATGGTAGCTTCATCAGGTCCACCACATGTATCGAAACTTTAGTGTAGATAATGGAAAAGGACTCCTTCCTATGAATCTATGCTTGGAGTTATTGTAGGAGAACTCTGCAAGAGATAAAGCCAAATCCCATTGTCCATTTCTTTCTCCACAAATGCAACGGATTAAATTACCCAAAAATTTGCGTACCACTTCCGTTTGTCCATCTATTTGTGGATGAGCAGTGCTAGAAAATTTTAATTCAGTGTTGAATTGCTTACAGAAAGTGAGCCAAAATGCAGAAGAAACTTGCTATCACGGTCTGAGACGATGGTCCTTGGAACTCCATGAATTCTGACCACTTCTCGAAAGAATAGGTATGCCACATGACGAGCATCCGTTGTCTTGCGACATGGGATGAAATGAGCCATTTTAGAGAATCTATCCATGACCACAAACACGACATCACTCCCTTGTCATGTTCTTGGTGGAGTCCATAGAGATGTACTCCCATGGAGCAACTCGAACATGCAAATGCATGTATAACCCTGTGTTCTGGACTTGGCCTTTGCAGGTTTGACCTATGGGGCATCACTGAACAAAATTTCCAGCATGTCTCTTTAGTTGTGGCCAAAAGGAACGAGCTTCCAGGTTAGCGATAGTCTTTTCCCGTCCAACATGGCTACTAAGATCACTTGAATGGAGCTCTCTAATTAGTTTGTCATGCAGAGAACTCCTTGGGATGCACAATGATCATTTTTTAAGAGATAGCCATCCCGCACCAAATAATCATCACCTAATGTGCTTTACCCAAACATGTCCAAAGTCTTCGTCATCCCCATACAACTCCTTTATTTGATCCATGCCTAGAAGTTTAGCCTCAAAAGAAGTCACGGGGCATGCACGAAGATTCAAAGCATAAGCCACTCGGTTAGTTGTTCCCGATTTATGCATAGTGAGATAGTTAAACCTCTTGAGATATGCTGCCCGTCTTGCTAGCATGTGATCAACATTCTTTTGGTTTCTAAAATGCTTTAATGATTGATGGTCACTATAAACAATGAACTCTTTAGACAGCAAATAGACTTCCCAAGTTTTCAAAGCTCTGAAAATGACATACAATTCTTGCTGATAAGTACCCCATCTCTTCCTTTTTTCGCTTAATTTCTCACTGAAGACAACAATGGGCTTCCTTTCTTGAGATAGATCAGCTTCAATGCCTACTCCACTTGCATCACACTCCAACTCAAAAGTCTTGTTGAAATCAGGTAGCACCAAGACAGGAGCTTGTGAGAGGTTTTGCTTGATCTCACTGAAACTACCTTCAGTCATTTCTGTCCTTTGGAACTTTTGTTTCTTCAGACACTTGATAATTGGTGCCATGACAATGCTAAAATTCTTTACAAATCGCATATAGAAAGTTGTAAGGCCATGAAAACTTCTTACCTCAGAAATGTTCTTCGGAGTTGGCCATTCTCGGATTGCTTCAACCTTAGAGTCGTCAACACGAATACCGTTGCATGTTATGACGAATCATAGGAAAAGAAGTTGTGTTTGCAGGAAAACACATTTCTTCAAGTTGACATAGAGATCATTTCCCTTAATACTTGTAGCACCTTCCGAATGTGGTCAAACTGTTCATCCTCATCCTTGCTATAGATCAATATGTCATCAAAATACACCACACCAAAATGGGATAAGAAGGGTTGAATGACTTGATTCATCAAGTGCATAAAGGTACTTGGCGCATTTGAGAGTCCAAATGGCATGACTAGCCATTCAAAAAACCCTTCCTTTGTCTTGAAGGTTGTTTTCCATTCATCCCCGAGTCTGATACAAATTTGATGATATCCGCTTCTTAAATCTAGCTTTGCGAACACTCTTGCTCCACTAACCTGATCCTACCACTACTGCAGGATGCTGCTAACGCGACACTACGATCAGAGACCCTTCGAGAAACTGTGTGCGATGTAATAATCGCAAACGGTGTTGTACGAAAACCGTCAAAAATGTATAAAACGTTTGCGATGACGGATGCATCAATGTAACATCCCAAAATTCTAAATTTTGGAATGTTATATTAAACAGATAGATTTGATTGATTGACTGAAAGTGAGTGAAATTTGAAACTTTTTGAAAGTTAAATGAGAGGGAATGAAATGACTTTCCCAAACTTTCACCTTTGCTTTTATGCTCTCCGTGAATTCAAATTCTTTTCACCACAAAATCCAGGAGAGAAGATGACATGACTTCTTCCATTTAGATAAATGAAAGGGTTTTTTGAAAAGATTTGAATTCTATTTGAAAATATTTTCCAATTCAGAAACTTTAAGCAACTCAATGATTTTCATGAGAAGATAAAATGACTTCTTCAAAAACATATGAAATATGAGTTGGGAGTTTCAAAGAATAAAATTTGAAGTCCTTTTGAAATTATTTTTTTAATTTGAAGTTATTTGGGTTTTATTCAAATTATTTTTCTCCAAAATAAAAATATATGGAAAATAGGGTAACATGATTCCCTACATCAGAAAATTGGAGATAAATAAATTTGAAGTCATTTTGGTATTTTTAAAATGATTTTCATTGGATTTTAGTAGGGCAGTAGCACTCTTTGAATCATTTGAATTTTTCTCGATTTTATTTAACTTTACAAAAATGTTCAGGTTGTAGGAAATAATTTTCTGAAAATTTTGATATATTATATGCCTATATAGTATTTTTGTTTATTTTGTTTTATTTATTTTTGTTTGTCTGGAAAATCTTTATATAAAAAAACTTCCCCTCCGCTGGATCGGGCCGGCCCAGTTTACCAGGCCGCGGCCCGCCAGCCCAGCCCCGCGCGTCCCCGAGCTCCAGCAGGACTCCCGCCGCTGCACGACAGCGCCGCCGCCGCCGTGTCCGTCGAGGACACCGTGCCCCGCCGCCTTTGCCCTTGCCCCCTCCCCCACGCCTCCCGAGGCCGCCCTCCTCCATAAATAGCCACGCCCTCGACCCCGCTCCTCCTCGCAGTCGCCGTCGCCTGCGCAACCGCCGCCGCCGCTCGCCTCTCCTCGCCTCGTGCCGCCGCCACACCTTGTCGCTGCCGCTGCCCCGCGCTGCCTTCGCCCCTCGCCGCCTCGCGTCGCCGCAGCCGCCCTGCCACAGAGCCGCGCGCCGCCGCCCGCCTCGCTCCTCGCTCGCCGCTTTGCCGGAGCCGCCACGGTTTTTCTCACCGAACCGGCCGAACCGGTAAAACCACCAAACCCTAGATCCGATTTATTTTCTCTTTAGGTTTTCTTCGGTTTTCTTTTAGCTGGTTTTATTATTTTAGTTAGGTTATTTAGAGAACGTTCGCTAGGTTAGGTCTTCGCAGCGTACGGTGTCATTCGTTAGGTTATGTTAGCGAGCGTTCGCTCGATAGGATTTTTCTTTTTCTTTTTAGTTTTCGGCCAGGGACCTATTCTTGATAAATTTTCTTCACAGATTAGTCCCTGTACTTCAACCGGTCATTACTTTTTGCTCGTTAGACAGAATTAGATGAAACCAACGCCCACTTCTTCGTTATGATCTCCCCTATCCAGTAATCCAACTTAACCATGTTTTTGAAAGTTTAAAAATTTGAATTAGACCAGATTTGAATTCAAACTTCGTTTGATCGTACCTTGAGTTTCGTAGCTCCGTTTTAGTTGATTCTTTTTGCAAAACGAAGCTCTTGACCTAAACTTTCTGATAAGGCCAAATTCACATAATTTTGGTACTGTTAGAAATTGTTTTATGTTGCAAGAGTTATTTTCTTGGTTTTGATGCTTTCCGAATTGTTCTTCGTTCTTTCCGACCTTTTGAGTGATTGCTTATGTGTGGTTACTATTGTTTGCCTAAGATAGATTGACCGGAGTGTGATGAGTAGAACTATCAGGAGTTTTGAGTGCGAATCATCTTCATCAACAGTACATGCAAGTTCACACTTTGATCATACTTTTCATTACCCAGTTTTATGTATTAGTTTCACCCTCAAACATTGCATGGTTAGGAATTGATAACATGTGGGTATTGGGAAGTAGTTGATGAGGTAGGAACCTATTGTCCTGCATTCAAACCTTGGGAGTTACTTCTACGTTATGCTTATACTGCTATGCTATGCACGTAGACGTGGATTGGTTTGAGAGAATTCATGAAAGATGTGAGAGATTATTGTTAACTAAGGTTTAACTTAAGGTGACTACTTTAATACACATCTGGGTGGAATGGTAGGGGCATCCTGGAGCACCCAGTGGTTTGCCCGGGCACCTGGAGAACCCAGTGTTTGCCCAAGGGGATCTCGGAGGACCCGTGTGATCACCCTATGGAATGCCACCCAGGCTCAAAGGGATCATAAGATTATTCATGCTAGAAACTTCTGTGTGTAGCCAGAAGCCATTATGGGATCTGGCATAGTTGATTAAGTTGCGTGAAGCTCTGGAAGAGGTAGACTAGCAGATGTAGTGGGTTGTAGGTGATATAGTCTATCCAGAGTAGAGAGTTAATGCTTCTGAAAGACCGTGTCTCGGTCATCCGTTTCTCAAACACCATGTAGTGTGAGAAATCTAACGGAGGAGATCGAGTCTTGTGGGGAAAAGTGCGCAAACCTTTGCAGAGTGTATAAACTAATCATGGTTAGCCGTGTCCCCGGTTATGGACATCTTGAGTCTCTGGTACTTGGATTATCATATTGATCTCATCACATTACTTAAATAATTTGTTGGGTTATTGATGTTAATTTGGGATTGAGTTGGAGGAATCTTCTCAATATTTTTAACCAACTTTGTAGTTAAATAAATTATATTCCTTTGCAGTAGGGAAAAATTGGCTTTTCACAAAAGCATGATAACCATAGAGCCTCCACCAGCCAGATATGCATGTAGTGATAGCTATTATTCATCATTCCTCTATGGTGTGAATTTGCCAGTACATTCAATGTACTGACCCTTTGTGGCTGCAACATCTCATGTTGCAGGATTCTTACGACGAGTAAGTGATACGTTAGAGTTACGATTTCTACACTCAACTTTGCCGTTGGTGTTGATGGGAATCCACAACCTTTGTTACTTCCGCTATATGGATTGAGGTAATAGTATTTACGTTACTTTATACATGTGATTTACCTCTATTATAAATCCTCGAGTACTGTGTGTGTCAGCATACCGATCCAGGGATAACACTTAAGCACAGAGACTTGACCGTCTGAGGTCGGGTCGCTACAATCAAACATGGTTCAGGTTTTAGTTGCGTGTGCGATGAAGGGCATACGTTCAGTTCAATTAACTGTTTGCGATGAGGAGGAACAAAAGAAATGGGCAGCCAAATGAAGGCGTGTGCGATACACAGCATACGGTTCACTCGGATGAACTGTTTGTGATTAGACAACACAAAAAAACGGCCAGCCAGATCAAGGTGTGTGTGATTGAGGGCATACGCTTCAGAAGGATTAACTGTTTGCGATTAGGCAACATAACAGAAATGGGTCAGCCAGATCAAAGTGTCTGCGATAGATGACATACACTTCACATGGATAAACTGTTTGCGATTAGCCGCAACAAACTGAACAGTTAGATAGATCAACATGTGTGCGCTAGACGGGCACACACATTCTAATTAAAAGAACCGTGCGCGATGGTGCTGAAATTGCCTATTGCGGTGCACCCTATGGTGCAAACGCCACATACGCGGCCGAGGAGGCGTACGTGCCCACGTTACGCCTTTCGGGAATAGTGCCTCACTTATAACCGTCAATAAATTTTGAGCATGCGTCCCGTCACATTCCAAATTGCAAACCTGTTCACGCCGATAAAAACCTAAACGGTTTCCCACTTAGGAGCGTATTACTACGCGGTTATAAATACTACCACTCCAACATGACTGCATGTTCCTCCTCAACTCCTCATCCACAAAAACTCAAAAACAAACAATTCATTCATCATCGTTCCCTTGCGTCCGCCATGGCCAGCATGAGTTCTGGGTCGAGAGATTTCCACCAGGGAGAGGCGAGCCTGGAAGCGGGAGTACGAGAGATGTCATGCCGCCGCAAAAGCAGCCAACATGTCCCACCGCACGACCGTAGCAGCAGAGAGGTCCCGCCGCGCCGCCGAAGCAGCACGGAGGACCCGCCGCGCCGTCGATGCAGCAGACTGGTCCGACCGCGCCGCAGAAGCAGAAGAGATGTCCCGCCGCATCGCGAATGCAGCAGAGATGTCCTCCCACGCTGTGGCGGCCTGGGAAATTGCCTCGCGGGTAGGCGAGGAATCTTACAGGCGCATGCGTGCCCTCGTCCTCAAGCAGATGGATCAGATCTCCAGGTGGGCGAGGTTGCAGGATGACCTACAAGCCTCGTTTGAACAGTCTACCGACGTCATCCGGCAACTAAATGAGAGCAATGCGAAGCTTTGGGCCGAGTGCGACCTGCTGAGGGCGAAGATCGTCGGAAGTGCAGAGCAGCAGGAGCAGACCACTGCCTTGTTGAAGAGGACCGGCGTCATCGTCGAGAAACTTATGGACGAGAATGCCATGTTGCGCATCGAGCACAGAAGGCTGGTGGAGGAATCCGTGGATGCTCTCAACCAGCATCTTGAGGACAAGAAAGAGCTCGTCGTTGCCCGCCGCGGAGACTAGTTCCTGCTGTGGCTTCCTTCTTCTTTTGCCCTTGTGTATATCGGGTGTTGCCGCATGTGGCTTTTTTTAATTAAGACAATTATTATCCAATGTCATCATCCTTATATTCATCATGCTTGCTATAAGTCGCATTCGATGCTATATAGGTCCGTCAAATCTTACATCAAGATCCATGCAAAACTTTCTTTTCAGATTTTCATTTCTCTCTCTTAAATCTTAGTCATATAGCCACGCCGTAGAACAGGTGCTCGGGCGCCATTAATGGAGACGTTGGGAGGGAGGTGCGCGGCGGGTAGCGGTCAAAAGGTCTCTCCTCCCGATGAGCACGCGCATGGGTCTGATCGCACGCCTCCCGTACTCAAATAGCTACCCCGCACGACACCTCCTAGCCAATAAAAAAAGGGGACACGTGGCCGGACGTAATTGGTAAGTTAAACGCCCACGGTTTCAATAATACTTGTGTTTCCGATTTGTAACGTGAAAACACTTATTCCAAAATGACTTTGTTGATTGTTAATGTGTGCGCCTTCGCAAATCGGATAGAAAAATTACCACAGCATGTTGGTGTCATGTCATGAGACCATGCTAAGTTTCATGATTTTTATGCGTGTTTTGGAATTACAGGAATTAAAAAACCAAGTTTCTCAATCTTTCCGATCGAGCCACGACGCACAGATGTTTGAATTTCACTCCCATCTCTTGCATGAGACCTAGAAATTCACCCAAGGTCACACATGTGATTTTTCAAACAACTTTGATGCACTGGAGTATGTGCTTGTAGTTCAAATTTGAATTATGCATATTAAATGCCCAGAAACTCAATTAATGTATAAAAAAGGCCAAACGAACCTAGAATAATTCCAAAATTTAGCACGGTACTTCTATTTGGTCTAATCTGGCTGTGTAAAAAAGTTAAGGCGGGAGAAGGCAGTGTACGTATGTCGTTTCGCACACGGAGGTGACACGTTCCCTATCGGAACCACGAGCCTTCTTGAGGGAAGCTCCGGTTTGCAAGAAGCTTACACCAAAGCTTGTCCCAATTCGGGCAAAAAAAATTACCGCAGCATGTCGGTGCCATGTCATGACACCATGCCAAGTTTCATGATTTTCAGGCGTGTTTTGGAATTACAGAAATTAAAAAACCAAGTTTCTCAATCTTTCCGGCCGAGCCACGATGCCCAGATGTTTGAATTTCACTCCCATCTCTTGCATGGGACCTAGAAATTCACCCAAGGACACACATGTGATTTTTCAAACAACTTTGGTGCACTGGAGCATGTGCTTATAGTTCAAATTTGAATTATACACATTAAATGCGCAGAAACTCAATTAATGTATAAAAAGGCCAAATGAACACGGAGTAATTTCAAAATTTAGCATGATACTTCTATTTGGTCTAATCTGCTTGTGTAAAAAAAAATTAAGGCGGGAGAAGGCAGTGTACGTATGTCGTTTCGCACACGGAGGTGACACGTTCCCTCTCGGAACCAGGAGCCTTCTTGAGGGAAGCTCCGGTTTGCAAGAAGCTTACACCAAATCTTGTCCCAATTCGGCCAAAAAATTTACTGCAATATGTTGGTGCCATGTCATGACACCATGCCTAGTTTCATGATTTTTAGCCGTGTTTTGGATTTATAGGAATTAAAAAACCAAGTTTCTCAATCATTCCGGCCGAGCCACGACACTCAGATGTTTGAATTTTATTCCCATTTCTTGCATAGGACCTATAAATTTACCCAAAGACACACATGTGATTTTTCAGCAAACTTTGGTGCATTGGAGCATGTGCTTATAGTTCAAATTTGAATTATGCACATTAAATGCCCAGAAACTCAATTAATGCATAAAATGCCAAACGAACCCGGAATAATTCCAAATTTAAACACGACACTCGTGTACTAGTTGCATGTTCACTGCACGTAAATGTTCTAGCAATTCAAACATCATCCTTTCCCTCCGTAACACCATTTTGTCTTTCAAAACATAATGAAAAAAATCAGGTATACCACAAACAGTTTACTACAAAGAATCGTTTGGGATGCGATATAAAATATCTTGGTGCACCGTCTTGTCTGGCTTACGCAGGAAGCTTCATCATCTACAGTCCATCGCCCCCGCTTGAACCACACTTGCACGCCAGTTTCTCGCGGCACCGAGCGAATTTTTTTTGCCACCGCGGAAATATCTATCTCCCCGCCCCTCCCTCCTACCAAAAGCCACATTTCCACTGTTCCTCCTTGCTTTCCAAGTTCAAACCTTCACTGCTGCTTACTGGTAGCTCAGCCTCCTCGCCGGTGACCCTTCTTCTTGCAGCGCCGCCTCCTCGTCGGCTACCCTTCTTCTTGCAGCGCTGCCTCCTCGCCACGACCCTTCTTCTTGCAGTGTTGCCTCCTCGCCGGCGACCCTTCTTCTTGCTGCGCGGCCTCCTCGCTGCCGACCCTTCTTCTTGCTGCGCGGCCTCGTCGATATGGTCAGGTAATCCACACCCCACCCACACCATCCTCCTCCTTCCCCGTCCCACATGCCCCGACTGACAGAGCGACACCTTCTGCCGAAATAACTGCCCCCTCCTCCAATTAAGCGCCGCACACAGCCATTTTACACGCACTATAACATGGAGCTGAGTAGCATGCAGCCGCACGCGTGAACGAGGTCGCTATGGCTGACATGCGTGTCGACCACCAGATCTTGGAGGAGCACCTCGTCTTCAAGGCCACCGTCGACACCGCCGCGCGGTTGTCTACTTTAAAATACAGTTCGTGATGTTTTCTCGAGGCCACCACTAGTGCCTTCTAGTGATTTGTCCTCTGTAATGTTAATATGCAATCCGATGTTCAGTTAACAGTTTGGTCCTCTGAAATGTAATGTTCAGTTAACACTTTGGTCCAACAATTGCTACATTTTGTAGTACTGTTCTCAAGCATTCTTTGTTTTGTTAACTTCCTTATCTTCTAGTACATGTTTCTATTGTGCAATGTCGTGCTCAGTTAACTATTTTGGTTCATTTGGTCTGTTGTCCATTTAACTGTTTGGTTCAGTTCTGCAATTTGATTTTCATTTGCCGTGGGTACAATTTGGTATTGTTATGCATATGACACCAATCGAATTTGGCTGTACTCAATACATATTCTACTGATAGTATGGCAACTCTCAGTTAACCTGATCAAGATCTTCCTTATGTGTGTTGCAGGGAAACAATGGGAGACACTGCGGTTTACCATGGAGGTTTCTTCAAGCAGGGTCCTTTGGCTAATAGCACATTATTGTGCAGTTGCATGAATCATTCTAATATTTAGGTTTCTTACAATTTGGTCTTGCACATGTAGGTCCCGCTATCGGAGGCTTAGACCCACTATTCGACCCATTTTGCATATGGGGAAATGAGATGTTCATGAATATCAGTCAAGTCAAGAAACTCAGAAAGATTGTTAGGATGGAGAAACTTGCGACGAATAACAGCAAGGTCTTTGTTTGCACAATGAAGAAGACATCAGTCAACTATAGGATGGTACCAAATCTTTTACCTTGTTTTTACCCCTTGCGCCATTTCAAAATTTACAACAGCGATTTATGCATAGCTTTGTTTTTAGTACTTTCCAAAGCAGTTCACTGATGATTACCTCTCAAACCACCTGCATGGTCAAGAGGCGAGGAAGGTATTCATTCTACACCCACGGTACAATATTGAAGTCTTGCTGAAGAGGATGAAGGTTGGGTGGGCAATTATGCATAGCCACTGGCCTACAGTTGCAAGGGACATTCAACATCACTGAAGGCTCAATATTTTCCTTCCGCTTCTTCAGTTTCCCAGATGAGATTCATCTGTCTATTTACCGTGTATGATGCTACTTTCCAAAGGTTTTTGATGCTGCATGTGAAACTTGGTGCTGTTGTATAATGGCGTAACTGAGTGTCGAAGCTATCTGATGTAATTCGATTATGAAATCCTGGTTGCTTTTATACGGATATGAAATATCCCGCGTGTTTTATAAGAAATATCAGTTTGATTGGTACATGGATTATCAATAATAGGCTAATTACCCTACTTATTGGGGTTTTCTATTGCAAACGGTTACTCAAACAACACCGTGGGCGATGAACTCAAACAACCCGCACGATTTCTAGAAATTAGGCGTTTTCGATCAACTAACAATCACACACTGCTTTTGGCAGTGAACTGTTTGTGTTAGGCCACCTTGCACAAACGTTTCCACACAAAGAACTGTGTGGGATGTACATACCTACGGAAATGATTTTCTGGGATTCACGGTGTGGGATGTACATACCTACGGAAATGATTTCTGGGATTCACCGTGTGGGATGTACATACCTACGGAAATGATTTCTGGGATTCACCATGTGGGATGTACATACCTACGGAAATGATTTCTGGGATTCACTGTGTGGGATGTACATACCTACGGAAATGATTGGGTTTTGATGCCTCGCCCGATCGCACACGGCCCCAGCCTGGGTCCCAGGAGGGCATATCCCCGGCGATTTCTGGGTCGTGTGGGAAGGACACCCTATCGCACACACTCACTTGGCGAAGGTTCCAAATGCCATCGTGGAAAGGGGTTTTAAACCATTTGTTTAGGACGTTGTTGTACCAGTGTACATATCATCTAGATGGGGAATAAGAAATCTATAACTTACGGTGATCTTGTTAATGGATCTACTATCTGCACACATGCGCCAAGATACATCTTTCTTTGGCGTGAGCAGGGATGGTACAACACATGGGCTAATACTTTCTCAAATGTGCCCCCTTGGCAGCAATTCCTCCGCTTTCTCCTTCAATATGTCATGATCTTTTGGACTCATTTGATAGTTTGGAAGATTAGGAAGGCTTGCTCCTGGGATTAAGTCGATTCTATGTTGAATTCCTCTCATTGTTGGCAGGCTCCAAGTATGTTATGAAATTCGACTAATAAGCCACATACCTTTGCTGGAATTTTAATAGTCAGGGTGCTCTTCTCCTTTAAAATAAGTGCATCACACAAATCTGCCTGCTTTAAGTCTTTCATAAACTCAATAGAGGTGTGGGAGATAGTTAACATACTTTCCCCCTCCTTAAAGATATTACCATCAGTTTTGTTTGGTAGAATAATGATCTTTCCGTTGTTCCAAATGAAAGAGTAAGAATTTTTCTAGACCTCGTGTGTAATATCCACATCAAGTTGCCAAGGTCTCCCAAGAAAAACATGGTTGTTGTCCATATCAAGTATGTTACACAACACATTTGAGCGATAATGCTTACCCAAAGAAAGTGGCAAGTTGCATTGTTTGGTGATCCTCATATTCACTTATTTATTGATCCATCCAATAGTGTAGGACTTTGGATGATCATGAGTTTCAACCTTTAAATAGTTCACCAACTTCTAGGAGATAACATTTTCACAGCTGCAATTATCAATCACTAATTTGCATACCTTGCCATTCACGGTGCATTTGCTCTCAAATATTTTCTTCCATTGTGTGTCGTCAGGTTGTGGTGTGGAACATAGGAGATGATGAATCACACAAACCACCTCTTCACCTTCTTCTTGACAAACCTCTTGTCTATCTACATCTTCGGATTCGTATTCTTCCTCATTGTCTTCACTATCATGGATAGTTGTGTTAACAAATTTTCTTCGTGTGCAACCGCTGGATATGTGTCCCTCTTCACCAAATTTATAGCACTTTGGGCCTTCATTTACCTTACCCTAGCCCTAGTTTGTTTCCGAATGGGTAGGTTTGGCTTTGCTGGAGCAGTATTTGTTGGGAAACATTGCATGGAAAACAAAAAAAAATCTACGCACATGCAACGATCTATCCATGGAGATGCATATCAATGAGGGGAAGAGTGTGTCTACGTACCCTCGTAGATCGTAAGCGGAAGCGTTTCTCGGCGTGGTTGATGTAGCCGAACTTCTTCGCGCTTCAAGCGATCAAATACTGAACGCACGACACCTCCGTGTTCTGCACACGTTCAGCTCGGTGACGTCCCTCGCCTTCTTGATCCAGCAAGACGTTGAGGTAGTAGATGAGTTCCTCTAGCACAACAGTGTGGTGACGGTGATGGTGAAGTGATCCTCACAGGTCTTCGCCTAAGCACTACGAATATATGACCGGGGGTGTGAACGGTGGAGGGGGGGCACACGGCTAAACAATTGTCTGGGATGTGCTAGGCGCCCCCACATATATATAGGTGGGAGGGGGAGGGGAGAGGCCACGAGGCACCCCAAGTAGGACCGAATCCTACTTGGGCTCCTCCCAAGCCGTGCCCCCCTCTGCCATATATATCGGAGGGGGAAGGAAAGAGAGGGGGAGAGGGAAGGAAGGGGGAATCCTAGTCCTCTGTTTCCTTTCCCTTCCCCTCTTTCCTTCTCCTCCTCGGCCAACCCATATGGGGGGGGGGGCACCAACCCCTTGTGGCTGGTGCATTTCGCCTCTTGGCCCATAGGGCCCATATCTTTTGCCGGGGGTGCCCGGAACCCCTTCCGGTGACCCGATAAGTACCCGGTACCCCCCGAAACACTTCCGGTGTCTGAATACTATCACCCTATATATCAATCATTACCTCTCGACCTTTTCGAGACTCCTCGTCATGTCCGTGATCTCATCCGGGACTCCGAACAACATCCGGTCACCAAATCACATAACTCACATAATACTATATCGTCATCGAATGTTAAGCGTGCGGACCGTACGGGTTCGAGAACTATGTAGACATGACCAAGGAACCTCTCCGGTCAATAACCAATAGCGGAACCTAGATGCCCATATTGGCTGCTACATATTCTATGAAGATCTTTATCTGTCGAACCGTTATGACAACATACGTAATTCCCTTTGTCCATCGGTATGTTACTTGTCCGAGATTCGATCGTCGGTATCTTCATACCTAGTTCAATATCTACCGACAAGTCTTTACTCGTTCCGTAATACATCACCTCATGACTAACTCCTTAGTCGTTTGCTTGCAAGCTTATGATGTGTATTATCGAGAGGGCCCAGAGATACCTCTCTGATACTCAGAGTGACAGATCCTAATCTCGATCTATAACAACTCAACAAACACCTTCGGAGATACCTGTAGAGCATCTTTATAATCACCCAGTTACATTGTGAAGTTTGATGGCACACAAGGTATTCCTCCGGTATCCGGGAGTTGCATAATCTCATAGTCGAAGGAATATGTATTTGACATGAAGAAAGCAATAGCAATGAACCGAACGATCATTATGCTAAGCTAACGGGTGGGTCTTGTCCATCACATCATTCTCCTAATGATGTGATCCCGTTATCAAATGACAACACATGTCTATGGTTAGGAAACCTTAACCATCTTTGATCAATGAGCTAGTCTAGTAGAGGCATACTAGGGACACGGTATTTGTTTATGTATTCACACATGTATTTAAGTGTCTGGTCAATACAATTCTAGCATGAATAATAAACCTTTATCATGAATAAGGAAATATAAAATAACAACTTCATTATTGCCTCTAGGGCATATTTCCTTCGGTCTCCCACTTGCACTAGTGTCTATAATCTAGTTCACATTGCCATGTGATTAACACCCATAGTTCACATCGCCATGTGACAAACACCCAAAGAGTTTACAAGAGTCAATAATCTAGTTCACATTGTCGTGTTATTAACACCCCAAGTGTACTAAGGTGTCATCATGTTTTCCTTGTGAGAGAAGTTTAGTCAACGGGCCTGTCACATTCAGATCCGTATGTATTTTACAAATTTCTATGTCTACAATGCTCTGTATGGAGCTACTCTAGCTAATTGCTCCCACTTTCAATATGTATCCAGATTGAGAATTAGAGTTATATGGATCGGTGTTTAAAGCTTGCATCGATGTAACCCTTTACAACGAACTCTTTATCACCTCCATAATCGAGAAACATTTCCTTGTCCTTTTCAGGTACCTAAGGATAATTTTGACCGATGTCCAGTGGTCCACTCCTGGATCACTATTGTACCCCCTTGCCAAACTCATGGCAAGGTACACAATAGGTCCGGTACACAGCATGGAATACTTTATAGAACCTATGGCCGAGGCACATGGAATGAGTTTCATTCTCTCTCTATGTTCTACAGTGGTCGGGCTTTGAGTCTGACTCAACTTCACACCTTGCAACACATGCAAGAACCCTTTCTTTGACTGGTCCATTTTGAACTTCTTCAAAACTTTGTCAAGGTATGTGCTTTGTGAAAGTCCTATTAAGCGTCTTGATATATCTCTATAGATCTTGATGCCCAATATATAAGCAACTTCACCGAGGTCTTTCATTGAAAAAACTCTTATTCAAGTATCCTTTTATGCTATCCAGAAATTATACATCATTTCCAATCAACAATATGTCATCTACATATAATATAGAAATGTTACAGAGATCCCACTCACTTTCTTGTAAATACATGCTTCACCGAAAGTCTGTATAAAACCATATGCTTTGATTGCCTCATCAAAGCATATATTCCAACTCTGAGATGCTTGCACCAGTCCATAGATGGATCGCTGGAGTTTGCACACTTTGTTAGCACCTTTATGATCGACAAAACCTTCTGGTTGCATCTTATACAACTCTTCTTTAAGAAATCCATTAAGGAATGCAATTTTGACGTCCATTTGCTAGATTTCATAATCATAAAATGCGACAATTGCTAACATGATTCGTA
Source organism: Triticum urartu (assembly GCF_056163025.1). NCBI lineage: Eukaryota > Viridiplantae > Streptophyta > Magnoliopsida > Poales > Poaceae > Triticum > Triticum urartu. The sequence goes on from NC_141874.1 coordinate 401,328,004, forward strand.
GGGACTTAAGCATCGCTATGGGTGAGAAAGTCTCATCATAGTCAACCCCTTGAACTTGTCGAAAACCTTTTGCGACAAGTCGAGCTTTGTAGACAGTAACATTACCATCAATGTTGATATTCTTCTTGAAGATACATTTATTCTCTATGGCTTGCCGATCATCGGGCAAGTCCACCAAAGTCCATACTTTGTTCTCATACATGGATCCTATCTTAGATTTCATGGCCTTAAGCCATCTATCAGAATCTGGGCTCATCATTGCTTCTCCAAAGTTTGTAGGTTCGTCATCATGGTCTAGTAACATCACTTCGAGGACAGGATTACCATACTAATCTGGTGTGGAACATGCTCTGTTCGACCTACGAGGTCCAGTAGTAACTTGATCTGAAGTTTTATTATCATCATCATTAGCTTCCTCTCTGGTTGGTGTGGCATCACGGGAACAAATTTCTCTGATGTGCTACTTTCCAAATTGAGAGAAGGTACAATTACCTCATCAAGTTATACTTTCCTCCCACTCACTTCTTTCGAGAGAAACTCCTTCTCTAGAAATGTTCCATTCTTGGCAACAAGGATCATGCCTTCAGATCTCTGGTAGAAGGTGTACCCAATTGTTTCCTTAGGGTATCCTATGAAGACACACTTCTCCGATTTGGGTTCGAGCTTATCAGGCTGAAGCCTTTTGACATAAATGACGCAACCCCAAATTTTAAGAAACAATAGCTCAGGTTTCTTGCCAAACCATAGTTCATACGGTGTCGTCTCAACGGATTTAGATGGTGCCATATTTAACGTGAATGCGGCTGTCTCTAATGGATAACCCCAAAATAATAGTGGTAAATCGATAAGAGACATCATAGGTCGCACCATATCTAATAAATGACAGTTACGACATTCAGACACACCATTACGCTATGGTGTTCTAGGTGGCGTGAGTTGTGAAACAATGTCACATTGTTTTAAATGAAGGCCAAACTCGTAACTCAAATATTCGCCTCTGTGATCAGATCGCAGAAACTTTATTTTCTTGTTACGACGATTCTCCACTTCATTCTGAAATTCTTTGAACTTTTCAAATGTTTCAGACTTGTGTTTCATCAAGTAGATATACCCATACCTACTCAAATCGTCTGTGAAGGTAAGACTATAATGATACCCGCCACGTGCTTCAACACTCATCGGACTGCATACATCGGTATGTATTATTTCCAATAAGTCATTAGGTCGATCCATTGCTCCGGAGAATGGAGTTTTAGTCATCTTGCCCAAGAGGCATGGTTCACAAGTATCAAATGATTCGTAATCAAGTGATTCCAAAAGTCCATCTGCATGGAGTTTCTTCATGCACTTTACACCAATATGACCTAGACGGCAGTGCCACAAGTATGTTGCACTATCATTATCAATTTTGCATCCTTTGGCATCAATATTATGAATATGTGTATCACTACAATCGAGATTCAATAAACCATTCACATTGGGTGTATGACCATAGAAGGTTTTATTCATGTAAACAGAACAACAATTATTCTCTGACTTAAATGAATAAACGTATTGCAATAAACATGATTTAATCATATTCACGCTCAACGCAAACACCAAATAACATTTATTCAGGTTCAACGCTAATCCCGAAGGTAGAGGGAGTGTGCGATGGTGATCATATCAACCTTGGAATCATTTCCAACACACATCGTCACCTCGCTTTTAACTAGTCTCTACGACTCCTGTTTCGAGTTACTAATCTTAGCAACTGAAACGGTATCAAATACCTAGGGGTTACTACGAACACTAGTAAAATACACATCGATAACATGTATATCAAATATACATTTGTTAACTTTGCCATCCTTCTTATCCACCAAGTATTTGAGGCAGTTCCACTTCTAGTGACCATTTCCTTCGCAGTAGAAGCACTCAGTTTCAGGCTTGGGTCCAGCTTTGGGCTTCTTCACGGGAGTGGTAACTTGCTTGCCATTCTTCTTGAATTCCCCTTCTTTCCCTCGCCCTTCTTCTTGAAACTAGTGGTCTTGTTAACCATCAACACTTGATGCTCTTTCTTGATTTCTACCTTCGCTGATTTCAGCATCGCGAAGAGCTTGAGAATCATTTTTGTCATCCCTTGCATATTATAGTTTACCACGAAGTTCTAGTAGCTTGGTGATATTGACTAGATAACTCTTTCAATCACTATCTTATCTGGAAGATTAACTCCCACTTGATTCAAGCGATTATAGTACCCAGACATTCTGAGTACATGCTCACTAGCTGAGCTATTCTCCACCATCTTGTAGGCAAAGTACTTGTTAGAGGTCTCACACCTCTCGACACGGGCATGAATCTGAAATACCAATTTTCAACTCTTGGAACATCTCATATGCTCCGTGGCGTTCAAAACATTTTTGAAGTCCCGGTTCTAAGCCGTAAAGCATGTCACACTAAACTATCAAGTAGTCATCATATCGAGCTTGCAAAACGTTCATAACGTCTACATATGCTCCTGTAATAGGTTTATCACTTAGCGGTGCATCAATGACATAATTCTTCTGTGCAGCAATGAGGATAATCCTCAAGTTACGGACCCAGTCCGTGTAGTTGCTACCATCATCTTTCAACTTAGTTTTCTCTAGGAACGCATTAAAGTTCTGGGGAACGGTAGCACGGGCCATTTATCTACAACATAGATATGCAAATACTATCAGAACTAAGTTCATGATAAATTAAGTTCAATTAATCAAATTACTTAAGAACTCCCACATAGATAGACATCCCTCAAGTCATCTAAGTGTTACGTGATCCAAATAAACTAACCCATGTCCGATCATCACGTGAGATGGAGTAGTCATCAATGGTGAACATCTCTATGTTGATCATATCTACTATATGATTCACGTTCGACCTTTCGCTCTCTAGTGTTCCGAGGCATGCCTGTACATGCTAGGTGCGTCAAGTTTAACCCAAGTATTTTGCATGTGCAAAATTGTCTTGCACCTGTTGTATGTGAACGTATAGTCTATCACACCCGATCATCACATGGTGTCTCAACACAATGAACTGTAGCAACAATGCATGCTTAGGGAGAACACTTTTACCTTGAAATTTAGTGAAGGGATCATCTTATAATGCTACCGCCATACTAAGAAAAATAAGATGCATAAAAGATAAACATCACATGCAATCAAAATATGTGACATGATATGGCCATCGTCATCTTGTGCTATTGATCTCCATCTCAAAAGCATCATCATGATCTCCATTGTCACCGGCTCGACACCTTGATCTCCATCGTCGCGTCGTGGTCGTCTCGCCAACTATTGCTTCTACAACTATTGATAATGCATAGCGATAAAGTAAAGCAATTACATGGCGTTTGCATTTATATAATAAAGAATAACCATAAGGCTCCTGCTGGTTGACGATAACTTACAAAACATGATCATCTCATACAATAATGTACGACACCTCCGTGTTCTGCACATGTTCAGCTTGGTGACGTCCCTTGCCTCCTTGATCCAGCAAGACGTCGAGGCAGTAGATGATTTCCGTCAGCACAACAGCGTGGTGACGGTGATGGTGAAGTGATCCTCGTAGGGCTTCGCCTAAGCACTACGAATATATTACCGGGGGTGTAAACGGTGGAGGGGGCACCGCACACGGCTAAACAATTGTCTGGGATGTGCTAGGCGCCCCCCACATATATATAGGTGGGAGGGGGAGGGGAGAGGTCACGAGGCGCCCCAAGTAGGTCAGAATCCTACTTGGGCTCTTCCCAAGCCGTGCACCCCCTCTGCCATATATATCGGAGGGGGAAGGAAAGAGAGGGGGAGAGGGAAGGAAGGGGGAATCCTATTCCTCTGTTTCCTTTCCCTTCCCCTCTTTCCTTCTCCTCATTGGCCGGTCCATATTGGGGGGGGGGGGGGGAGCACCAGCCCCTTGTGCCTAGTGCATTTCCCCTCCTGGCCCATAGGGCCCATAGCCCTTGCCGGGGGTGCCCGGAACCCCTTCCGGTGACCCGATAAGTACCCGGTACCCCCGAAACACTTCCGGTGTCTGAATACTATAGTCCTATATATCAATCATTACCTCTCGACCATTTCGAGACTCCTCGTCATGTCCGTTATCTCATCCGGGACTCCGAACAACATTCGGTCACCAAATCACATAACTCATATAATACTATATCGTCATCGAACGTTAAGCGTGCAGACCGTACGGGTTCGAGAACTATGTAGACATGACCGAGACACCTCTCTGGTCAATAACCAATAGTGGAACCTAGATGCCCATATTGGCTCCTACATATTCTACGAAGATCTTTATCAGTCGAACCATTATGACAACATACGTAATTCCCTTTGTCCATCGCTATGTTACTTGCCCGAGATTCGATCGTCGGTATCTTCATACCTAGTTCAATATCATTACCGGCAAGTCTTTACTAATTCCGTAATACATCACCTCGTGACTAACTCCTTAGTCATTTGCTTGCAAGCTTATGATGTGTATTACCGAGAGGGATCAAAGATACCTCTCCGATACTCGGAGTAACAAATCGTAATCTCGATCTATGCCAACTCAACAAACACCTTCGGAGATACCTGTAGAGCATATTTATAATCACCCAGTTACATTGTGATGTTTGATAGCACATAACGTATTCCTCCGGTATTCTCATAGTCGAAGGAATATGTATTTGACATGAAGAAAGCAATAGCAATGAATCGAATGATCATTATGCTAAGCTAACGGGTGGGTCTTGTCCATCACATTATTCTCCTAATGATGTGATCCCATTATCAAATGACAACAGATGTCTATGGTTAGGAAACCTTAACCATCTTTGATCAATGAGCTAGTCTAGTAGAGGCATACTAGGGACACGTTATTTGTTTATGTATTCACACATGTATTTAAGTTTCTGATCAATACAATTCTAGCATGAATAATAAACCTTTATCATGAATAAGGAAATATAAAATAACAACTTTATTATTGCCTCTAGAGCATATTTCCTTCAGTCTCCCACTTGCACTAGAGTCAATAATCTAGTTCACATTGCCATGTGATTAACACCCATGGTTCACATCGCCATGTGACCAACACGCAAAGAGTTTACTAGAGTCAATAATCTAGTTCACATCGTCATGTGATTAACACACCAAGAGTACTAAGGTGTGATCATGTTTTCCTTGTGAGAGAAGTTTAGTCAATGGGTCTGTCACATTCAGATCCGTATGTATTTTACAAATTTCTATGTCTACAATGCTCTGTATGGAGCTACTCTAGCTAATTGCTCCCACTTTCAATACATATCCAGATTGAGAATTAGAGTTATCTGGATCGATGTTTAAAGCTTGCATCGATGTAACCCTTTACCATGAACTCTTTATCACCTCCATAATCGAGAAACATTTCCTTGTCCTTTTCAGGTACCTAAGGATAATTTTGACCGATGTCCAGTGGTCCACTCCTGGATCACTATTGTACCCCCTTGCCAAACTCATGGCAAGGTACACAATAGGTCCGGTACACAGCATGGAATACTTTATAGAACCTATGGCCGAGGCACATGGAATGAGTTTCATTCTCTCTCTATGTTCTACAGTGGTCGGGCTTTGAGTCTAACTCAACTTCACACCATGCAACACAGGCAAGAACCCTTTCTTTGACTGATCCATTTTGAACTTCTTCCAAACTTTGTCAAGGTATGTGCTTTGTGAAAGTCCTATTAAGCGTCTTGATATATCTCTATAGATCTTGATGTCCAATATATAAGCAACTTCACCGAGGTCTTTCATTGAAAAACTCTTATTCAAGTATCCTTTTATGCTATCCAGAAATTCTACATCATTTCCACTCAACAATATGTCATCTACATACAATATAGAAATGTTACAGACCTCCCACTCACTTTCTTGTAAATACAGGCTTCACCAAAAGCCTGTATAAAACCATATGCTTTGATGACCTCATCAAAGCATATATTCCAACTCTGAGATGCTTGAACCAGACCATAGATGGATCGCTGGAGTTTGCACACTTTGTTAGCACCTTTAGGATCGATAAAACCTTCTGGTTGCATCTTATACAACTCTTCTTTAAGAAATCCATTAAGGAATGCAGCTTTGATGTCCATTTGCCAGATTTCATAATCATAAAATGCGGCAATTGCTAACATGATTCGGAGGGACTTAAGCATCGCTACGGGTGAGAAAGTCTCATCATAGTCAACCCCTTGAACTTGTTGAAAACCTTTTGCGACAAGTTGAGCTTTGTAGAAAGTAACATTACCATCAGCGTTGGTCTTCTTCTTGAAGATCCATTTATTCTCTTTGGCTTGCTGATCATCTGGCAAGTCCACAAAAGTCCATACTTTGTTCTCATACATGGATCCTATCTTAGATTTCATGGCCTCAAGCCATCTGTCAGAATCTGGGCTCATCATTGCTTCTCCTTAGTTCATAGGTTCATCATGATGGTCTAGTAACATGACTTCCAGGACAAGATTACCATACCACTCTGGTGCGGAACGTGCTCTGTTCGACCTACGAGGTCTTGTAGTAACTTGGTCCGAAGTTTTATGATCATCATCATTAGCTTCCTCTCTAGTTGGTGTAGGCATCACGGGAACAGATTTCTCGGATGTGCTACTTTCCAAATTGAGAGAAGGTACAATTACCTCATCAAGTTATACTTTCCTCCCACTCACTTCTTTCGAGAGAAACTCCTTCTCTAGAAATGTTCCATTCTTGGCAACAAAGATCTTGCCTTCGGATCTATGGTAGAAGGTGTACCCAATTGTTTCCTTAGGGTATCCTATGAAGACACACTTCTCCGATTTGGGTTCGAACTTATCAAGCTGAAGCCTTTTGACATAAGTGCCGCAACCCCAAATTTTAAGAAACAACAGCTTAGGTTTCTTGCCAAACCATAGTTGATACGGTGTCGTCTCAACGGATTTAGATGGTGCCATATTAAACATGAATGTGTCTGTCTCTAATGCATAACCCCAAAATAGTAGTGGTAAATTGGTAAGAGACATCACTGATCGCACCATATCTAATAAAGTATGGTTACGGCATTCAAACACACGATTACGCTGTGGTGTTCCAGGTGGCGTGAGTTGTGAAACAAGTCCACATTGTTCTAAGTGAAGGCCAAACTCGTAACTCAAATATTCGCCTTCGTGATCAGATCGTAGAAACTTTGTTTTCTTGTTATGATGATTCTCCACTTCAGTTTGAAATTCTTTGAAATTTTCAAATGTTTCAGACTTGTGTTTCATCAAGTCAATATACCCATACCTACTCAAATCGTCTGTGAAGGTAAGACTATAACGATACCCGCCACGTGCTTCAACACTCATCGGTATGTCTTATTTCCAACAAGTCATTAGATCGCTCCATTGCTCCGGAGAATGGAGTTTTAGTCATCTTGCCCAAGAGGCATGGTTCACAAGTATCAAATGATTCATAATCAAGTGATTCCAAAAGTCCATCTGCATGGAGTTTCTTCATGCGCTTTACACCAATATGACCTAGACGGCAGTGCCACAAGTATGTTGCACTATCATTATCAACTTTGCATCTTTTGGCATCAATATTATGAATATGTGTATCACTACGATCAAGATTCAATAAACCATTCACATTGGGTGTATGACCATAGAAGGTTTTATTCATGTAAACAAAACAAAAATTATTCTCTTACTTAAACGAATAAATGTATTGCAATAAAAATGATTTAATCATATTCATGCTCAACGCGGACACCAAATAACATTTATTTAGGTTCAACACTAATCCCAAAGGTAGAGGGAGTGTGCGATGGTGATCATATCAACCTTGGAATCATTTCCAACACACATCGTCACCTCGCTTTTAACTAGTCTTTACGACTCCTGTTTCGAGTTACTAATCTTAGCAACTGAAACGGTATCAAATACCTAGGGGTTACTACGAACACTAGTAAAATACACATCGATAACATGTATATCAAATATACCTTTGTTCACTTTGCTATCCTTCTTATCCGCCAGGTATTTGGGGAAGTTCCACTTCTAGTGACCATTTCCTTCGCAGTAGAAGCACTCAGTTTCAGGCTTGGGTCCAGCTTTGGGCTTCTTCACGGGAGTGGCAACTTGCTTGCCATTCTTCTTGAAGTCCCCTTTCTTTCCCTCACCCTTCTTCTTGAAACTAGTGGTGTTGTTAACCATCAACGCTTGATTCTCTTTCTTGATTTCTACCGTCGCCGATTTCAGCATCGCGAAGAGCTTGGGAATCATTTTTGTCATCCCTTGCATATTATAGTTTACCACGAAGTTCTGGTAGCTTGGTGATAGTGTCTAGATAACTCTATCAATCACTATCTTATCTGGAAGATTAACTCCCACTTGATTCAAGCGATTATAGTACCCAGACATTCTGAGTACATGCTCACTGGCTGAGGTATTCTCCTCCATCTTGTAGGCAAAGTACTCTTCAGAGGTCTCACACCTCTCGACATGGGCATGAATCTGAAATACCAATTTTCAGCTCTTGGAACATCTCATATGCTCTGTGGCGTTCAAAACATTTTTGAAGTCCCGGTTCTAAGCCGTAAAGCATGTCGCACTAAGCTATCAAGTAGTCATTGTATCGAGCTTGCAAAACGTTCATAACGTCTGCATCTGCTCCTGCAACAGGTTTGTCACCTAGCAATGCATCAAGGACATAATTCTTCTGTGCAACAATTAGGATAATCCTCAAGTTACGGACCCAATCCGTGTAGTTGCTACCATCATCTTTCAACTTAGTTTTCTCTAGGAACGCATTAAAATTCAGGGGAACGGTAGCACGGGCCATTGATCTACAACATAGATATGCAAATACTATCAGGACTAAGTTCATGATAAATTAAGTTCAATTAATCAAATTACTTAAAAACTCCCACTTAGATAGACATCCCTCAAGTCATCTAAGTGATACATGATCCAAATAAACTAACCCATGTCCGATCATCACGTGAGATGGAGTAGTCATCAATGGCGAGCATCGCTATGTTGATCATATCTACTATATGATTCACGTTTGACCTTTCGGTCTCCAGTGTTCTGAGGCCATGTCTGTACATGCTAGGATCGTCAAGTTTAACCCAAGTATTCTGCATGTGCAAAACTGTCTTGCACCTGTTGTATGTGAACGTATAGTCTATCACACCCGATCATCACATGGTGTCTCAACACAATGAACTGTAGCAACATTGCATACTCAGGGAGAACACTTTTACCTTCAAATTTAGTGAAGGGATCATCTTATAATGCTACCGCCATACTAAGCAAAATAAGATGCATAAAAGATAAACATCACATGCAATCAAAATATGTGAAATGATATGGCCATCGTCATCTTGTGCTTTTGATCTCCATCTCCAAAGCATCGTCATGATCTCCATTGTCACCGGCTCAACACCTTGATCTCCATCGTTGCGTCGTGGTCGTCTCGCCAACTATTGATTCTCCAACTATTGCTAATGCACAACGATAAAGTAAAGCAATTACATGGCATTTGCATTTCATACAATAAAGTGACAACCATAAGGCTCCCGCCGGTTGCCGATAACTTACAAAACATGATCATCTCATACAATAACGCATGACACCTCCGTGTTCTTCACATGTTCAGCTCAGTGACGTCCCTCGCCTCCTTGATCCAGCAAGACATCGAGGTAGTAGATGAGTTCCATCAGCATGATGGTGTGGTGACGGTGATGGTGAAGCGATCCTCGCAGGGCTTCGCCTAAGCACTACGAATATATGACTGGGGGTGTAAACGGTGGAGGGGAGCTCCGCACACGACTAAACAATGTCTGGGATGTGCTAGGTGCCCCCCACATATATAGGTGGGAGGGGGAGGGGAGAGGCCACAAGGCACCCCAAGTAGGACCGAATCCTACTTGGGCTCCTCCCAAGCTGCACACCCCCCTCTGCTATATATATCGGAGGGGGAAGGAAAGAGAGGGGGAGAGGGAAGGAAGGGGGTATCCTATTCCTCTATTTCCTTTCCCTTCCCCTTCCCCTCTTTCCTTCTCCTCCTTGGCTGGCTCATATGGGGGGGGGGGGCACCAGCCCCTCGTGGCTGGTGCATTTCCCCTTTTGGCCCATAGGGCCCATATCTTTTTCCGGGGGTGCCCGGAACCCCTTCGGGTGACCCGATAAGTACCCGGTACCCCCCGAAACACTTCCGATGTCCGAATACTATAGTCCTATATATCAATCTTTACCTCTCGACCATTTCGAGACTTCTCGTCATGTCCGTGATCTCATCCGGGACACCGAACAACATTCGGTCACCAAATCACATAACTCATATAATACTATATTGTCATTGAATGTTAAGCGTGCGGACCATACGGGTTTGAGGACTTTGTAGACATGACCGAGACACCTCTCCGATCAATAACAAATAGAGGAACCTGGATGCCCATATTGGCTCCTAAATATTCTACGAAGATCTTTGTCGGTCGAACTGTTATGACAACATATGTAATTCCCTTTGTCCATTAGTATGTTACTTGCCTGAGATTCGATCGTCGGTATTTTCATACCTAGTTCAATCTCGTTACCGGCAAGTCTCTTTACTCGTTTCGTAATACATCACCTCGTGACTAACTCCTTAGTCGTTTGCTTGCAAGCTTATGATGTGTATTACCGAGAGGGCTCAAAGATACCTCTCTGATACTCTGAGTGACAAATCCTAATCTCGATCTATGACAACTCAACAAACACATTCGGAGATACATGTAGAGCATCTTTATAATCACCCAGTTATGTTGTGACGTTTGATAGCACACAAGGTATTCCTCCGGTTTCCGGGAGTTGCATAATCTCATAGCCGAAGGAATATGTATTTGACATGAAGAAAGCAATAGCAATAAACTGAACGATCATTATGCTAAGCTAACGGGTGGGTCTTGTGCATCACATCATTCTCCTAATGATGTGATACCGTTATCAAATGACAACACATGTCTATGGTTAGGAAACCTTAACCATCTTTGATCAACGAGCTAGTCTAGTAGAGGCATACTAGGGACACGGTATTTGTTTATGTATTCACACATGTATTTAAGTTTCCGATCAATACAATTCTAGCATGAATAATAAACCTTTATCATGAATAAGTAAATATAAAATAACAACTTTATTATTGCCTCTAGGGCATATTTCCTTCAGTATTCTCTACCACTCTATTCGTGTGACTCCTAGACGAGCCTTCCATATGAGGTTATGGAGGATATAGAGCCTTAGTTGTCTTTGTTGCCCCACAAACCTCTCAGACTTTAAGGCTAGAGCTTGTGCTTTATCAATGGACTAGATTTTTTGCATCATCAATCGATCTTGAATAGCATCATTGAGATCATTGATGTACGCTGCAACTTATTGATCTTCAATTTCAGCAGGGTTGCACCTCACTTGTAGCCTTAGAAACTCCTCCGTGTAATTGAAATAGTCCTATTACCTTGAGCACTATTTTGAAATTGTATAAATAGGATCTAGTCATAATCAGCGAGTAAAAATCTCCCTTTCAAAAGACTTTGCATTTGCCGCCAAGTTCTCACACGAGGTTCTCCTCTCAGCCTGCACTCTTCTTGAACGCGATGCCACCATGCACCGGCTCCTCCTTTCTGCTTGTAAGTGACCAAAGGAACTCTATATTCTTTCGGAACCTCTTTGACCTTAAAGAAAGTCTCCACTTTATATAACCAATCAAGGCACCCTTCAATATCAATATTTCCATTAAGTTGGGATCTCGAATTTCACCTTGTATGCATCCCTTGTATATGTAGGATTGGTGTTATGGCATATTTCAACCTTAGTGGTTTTTTGTGATATATTACAATGCGCTTTGCAGACTAATCATGTGCATTGAGGGTGGCACCCTGGCTCAGAGAGACCGGAACACCCCGTATTCTAGCCCAGAGATCGAGGTGAAGTCTTCTGGAATACGACATTGCTTGGCATAGAACAAATCAGCTCTTATTACAAAGGATAATGATACAAGGGTCTGATGTTACAAAGGATCACACCAACATGGCGACACTACGCCTGCGATACCACACTCGCTCTATGCTAGCAGTGGAATAACTCGTAGGAGCAGAAATCTTCTAGTAGCGGAACAACGACGAAGGTGGTGAACTCCACTCCGCAGGGACTCTGTCTAGGACACGATCTAGCTCGCACGATGGGTAACCTCGACAAGCAATCAATCAATCACGACTTCACCTGCAATCTGGCATGACACACCAGGTCAGTACGTTGAATGTACTTGCAAACTCACAACAACCAAGAGCATCAAGGCAAACCAACAACATAGCATTAAATAGGTTAATTAAATTAACGACTACCATGATGAGAAAGCAACTACTAAGCATGATATGAAACTACTACAATGCTGATAAACCAACATCTCAATCTCAATAACCATCTCACTCTTGGATATCCGGCCAAGAAATATACCATCTCGATCACCTTGTGATCAAGATCTCCAGATGATCACCTCATGACCACATCACAAACTGAATGATCATCCTCAAGATCATCTCAACATCATCATCGACATCCTGCCAAACTGTTACTGATCACATCATAAACATATAAGCCATATAAAATTCATTCCGTCATTGTGAGTGTTGAGCGAATGGTGTGACCTAGTACGAACTGTGCCCATGATCGAGGATGCGGCTATCGATAGATTAAACACACATTCTCTACAGAGGTTAGCACACTGTGCCCACATCACAGAACCCATGGCCTCTTCCTCCCATTCGGGTGGACCAATGACGTTCCAAAAAAACCAATCTACTGCCATGACACTCTCCCGGCCACTTCGACCAACACCCCCTTTGGGTTCAGTCCTAGGTGGCCCCGAGTCAACTCGTGACATCCACCGGCCACCGTCGAGGCAAAACATAACCGGTCCCAAACGGGGACAAAAATGGCCCTATCCAACTACGGGAACACAAGGTTATGTATGCTTATCGGGCCAGGGTAATGCACGCCCATAACCTTCCCTCGTTGGAGCCACCAGCGAGAGACATGACAATAGGCCGCATTAGGGCCTTCCCATAAAGGAAAATGTGGTTTCACTAGAAAATCCCGGTTCGGTGGCACCAGACCAACTTAATGACGGAATTTATCCCCAAGGTAGATCTGATACTCTGATATCATATATCCATATGCCAACCAAGTCATAGCAATATCCAACAAATAAACCAAAGCATAACCTAGTCATGTCATAATATCCGAGGATAACAAAATACTAAGAGCATGTTGAATCCAAGAACAATAATACTACTACTCCAATAGCAAGAACAAGCTATCCAACTAAGATCCCTATGCAAGCATCATCTCCGACATCATACTCCAAAACATAATATCAACTACCATAATTATGAAATAATACTAGCCACTAATAATCCAATGGTAACATGATATCCATCAAGTCCAAGCATAAATCCTAGTAATCCAAACAGTAGCATGGCAATAGCAAGATCAGAACAACTCCAAGAAATGCCAGGCAAAAAGTCATGCAGCTAAAGCAATATTTTCAATAAGTTCAAATAAAGAAAACCATGTTATTGCATTGCAGTCATGCAAGGGGAGGGTGTGGCTTTCCTGGAGGGAATGGATTCACCGAGAAGAAGTGCGAGAAGCTTGCGGAAAGAATCACCGGAAATAGTTCTCTCCCAGAGGGGGCTGATTTGGAGTAGGGGCAAAATGTTCATTTTCAGAATGTGACAACATCATCAAAATGATACCAACAGAATGAGCTCGACGAGACAAAGAAGTGGGCTTTGGAATCACCTCATTTGGAGTTGTGAGCAAAAAGTTGTGAAGTGTTTTCTGCCAGGGACCTATCTGCAAGAAAAATCTTTACAAAATAGGCCTCGACAGAAAAATAGAAAGCGTAAAGGAGGGAATACGTTTTCTGAAAAACAGAAACATATTTCAGTGGAATACGCTTCCACTTGCCACGCTGGCAGGGGCGGGGCCGGGGCTTTGTCTCGCTGCCAGGTGGGTCCTGCTGGGCTTTCTCTCTCCTCCGGAAAAAAATTATATGAGACCAGGTCTCACGGTTAGCAGGTGAGACCCGCCCTGATGGATGACACGTGGCATTCACAAATCCCAAAGCATCTAATCTCTCCCCCTGATTTCAAGTGGGGGTGGGGTAGATGCTTTGTGATTTGTGAATGCCATGTGTCATCCATCAGGATGGGTCTCGCGTGAGACCTGGTCTCATAGAATTCTTTTCCCTCCTCCCTCCTTCTTCTTCCTACTCCTCTGCTCGCCCCCGATGGTGAGCTACAGGGCGGCTGCCTCGCCGGCGCCGGTGATAGGAGGCCACGATAGGCTACCAACGGGGAGGAGTCCGTCGTTCCTACCACGCCCGTGGGAGGTCAGGCCGGCCGCGGGGACTGCCAGGGTTGGCCGCGATGATGGTAGCAGAGAACGGCGGCGCCATGGCGAGGGAGGTGCTCCAGTGGCTAAAATGGAAAGGGGAAGGTGCAGGGGAGGTCTTCGGCGATGGGTAAGGCCAGCAGAGGACTAGGTGGAGGCGAGGAAGGCTGGGGTTGAGCGGATTTTGGAGGGGGACGGCGGCGGCCGCGACAACCATGGGAGGCGAGGAGAGCGGCTCTGGCTCGGGGAAGAAGCAGGGCGGGGTCCTGGGAGGATGGTGGAGCGGCTGGTGATCTCGGAGGGGCTCGGGGCTGGCTTAAATAGCCGTGGGGCGAGGGGACCGACCCAGTTGCCGCCGTGCGCGTCCGATCGAGGCTCTATCGAGCTCAGCGATCACGGGGAGGGAACGAGAACACAACGAGGCAGCAATGACAAGCTTCACGGGGCAGAGGAGGCCAAGGGGGCATGGGGAGGAAGAAGACGAGCGACGAACAGAGCCATGTTGGCCACTCTGCGCCCGTGGGCGCGCGGCAGCGAGCGCCGACGAGGAGGTTTTCGGAGGGGGAGAGGGGTCCAGGGTGAAGGTGATGACGAGGGGAAACTCCTAGACATTGTCACGCGCACACAGACGACGAGAGGGAGAGGGGCCAGAGCTAGGTGATGTCCTGAACGCGGCCACAGCGAGCAGAGCACGTGACCAGCCGTGCCAGCGTCGTAGTAATCACAAGACAAGGCAAAGAGTGGTCACGAGAGGCGGGGAAACTATGTCTAGCATGATGTCCTTCCAACCTGTAGACTGTGGAAAGCAAACGCTCGAGATAAGAGGCTCTGTAGCTAAGGTAGGCATCGATGAAAGTTTCCTGTAGCAAACTTGGTCATGTTAGTGTGATCAATAGAGAGATGCTAAGGGCCAAATGTGATGTC
Organism: Triticum urartu; assembly: GCF_056163025.1. NCBI lineage: Eukaryota > Viridiplantae > Streptophyta > Magnoliopsida > Poales > Poaceae > Triticum > Triticum urartu. Next base: position 401,343,365 of record NC_141874.1, read on the forward strand.
TGGGGTGTTTAGCTTAGGAAGGACTATAATGCTGGGGGTTATGAGTGGAATAGGACCACAAAACAACATGGTTGCTTTGTAACTTCATATTTGGTCCAGAAACTTGATCTAGGTGATGCACTCATATAGAGTATCCACTTGAGCTGAAATTTGTCATGGGATTATTATTTGGACATATGAAGGTGCTGTAAAAATTTCATACCAATTGGACATGCTAAAATGGTACTTCCTTCAGAGCTATCCTCTTTGTCTAGAAACTTGGAATAATTTTGGAGAGAAAATGGATTGTTGAAATGATCCCAAATTTTGTGGAGATAAGTGATAATGGTAGGATCATGATCTGGTAATTTCTCAGAATTAATGGAGCAATATAAAATATACTTGCTTCACAACCTAAAAATATTAACAGAATCAAAGATTTGATGCTGTGCTCACATAGATAATTGGATGGAGCTGAAAATCGGAGGAGGGTAATGATATGAGCACATGAAGAGGCATGCCAAATTTCAACTCATTTGGGAACTCCTAGCTAGTACTTCCTTCACAATGTCTTCTGTTTGACAGAAATTTGAAAAATTACTGAGGAAGATTCACTAGGCAAATGGAGCTAAATTTTGGCATGGAGCAATGATTTGGATGTAGAAGCATGCCCAAAAGTTTGGGAGCAAACAGGAAAGGATAGGTGGCACTTCCTTCACAGAAAGCCACTCCGGTCAGATTTGAGCAACATATGACCCAAAGAAATTATGAGAATTATTTGGGAATTTTGTGGAAGACAGAAATATAGATTGCTTCACAACCTAGGGCAAACAGGGTTATTCCTTTAATAGAAAAGGAATATTCCCCATGAAAAAGAATTATGGAGTTGGGCTAGAATGGAAATGGCATGATCTAGGGAGAGATTTGGAATGATAACCCACTTGAGAGAAGGAATGAGGATGATCTCTCAGGTGGCAAGGCCACAGAACCACTCCAAAAATAAAAATCAGAGCAAAACCAAATAAATCAAAAAGAAAAAGAAAAGGGCCAAAAACCAGGCTGTTACATTGAGCATTTCAGATAATCTATCATATGGCACGAGACGATTTATTCCCCTCGGTGATTTAGAGTGAAGACGACCATTTTCCGGTGATTTTTTTGGTGGTATTTGAGTTGTAGGAAATCCATACTATTGAGAGGCATCTGATGCGGCTTGAACTACGTCGGTATTTCCCCAAAGAGGGAGGGATGATGCAACACAACTACGATAGGTATTTCCCTCAGTTATGAGACCAAGGTTATCGAACCAGTAGGAGAACCATGCAACACTACGTGAACGGTGCCTGCACAGAAAGAACAAATACTTGCAATCCGACTAAAAGAGGGGTTGTCAATCCCTCCCGGGTAAAAGGATAGATAAAATTGTAGTAGATCGGATAAATAGATCTCGCGGGAATGCGAGATAAAATAAATAACAAAAAGTTGCAGCAAGGTATTTTTGGGTTTTTGGATTAATAGATCTGAAAATAAAATCGAATAAAAATAGATCTCCAAGGCAAATATGATAAAGAAGAGACCCGGGGGCCGTAGATTTCACTAGTGGCTTCTCTCGAGAAAAATAGCATACGGTGGGTAAACAAATTACTGTTGGGAAATTGATAGAAGTTCAAATAATTATGATGATATCCAGGGAATGATCATTATATAGGCATGACGTCCAAGATTAGTAGACTGACTCGTGCCCGCATCTACTACTATTACTCCACACATTGACCGCTATCCAACATGTATCTAGTGTATTAAGTTCATGGAGAAACGATACACACATGTCATTTGCCCTTCTGTCACTGGGATTGAGCACCGTAAGATCGAACCCATCACAAAGCACCTCTTCCCATGACAAGAAAAATTGATCTAGTCGGCCTAACTAAACCAAAGATTCGAATAAGAAATACGAGGCTATAAGTAATCATGCATATAAGAGATCGAAAGATTCAAATAACTTTCATGGATAAAAACATAGATCTGATCATAAACTCAAAGTTCATCAGATCCCAACAAACACACCGCAAAAAGAGTTACATCAAATAGATCTCCAAGAGACCATTGTATTGAGAATCAAGAGAGAGAGAGAGGAAGCCATCTAGCTACTAACTACTGGCCCGTAGGTCTACAATGAACAACTCACGCATCATTGGAGAGGCACCAATGAGGATGATGAACCCCTCCGTGATGGTGTCTAGATTGGATCTGTGGTTTCTGGAACTTGCGACAGTTGGAATTGTGTTTTGTCGACTCCCCTAGGGTTTTTGGAATATTGGGGTATTTGTAGAGCAAAGAGGCGGTGTGGGAGGCCACCGAGGTGGGCACCCAGGCACGCTCAGGTGGGTTGTGCCCCTTTGGGGCACCCCTCTGGTACTTCTTTGGCCCATCCTGTGTCTTCTGGCCCAGAAAAAATCTCCAAAAAGTTTAGCTATGTTTGGACTCCGTTCGGTATTGATTTTTCGTGAAGTAAAAAACAAGCAAAAAACAACAACTGGCATAGGGCACTATGTCAATAGTTTAGTCCCAAAAAATGATATAAATTTGCTATAAAATGATTGTAAAACATCCAAGAATGATAATATAACAGCGTGGAACAATAAAAAATTATAGATACATTGGAGACATATCAGGGTCCGCTTTGGAAAGGTTTGGGTTGAATCAACACGTACACATTCTCTTGCATCCACTTTCCCTCCCGACAACTTGGAGTTCCAACTCTTATTCTGTTGGGGCTGTTTGTGGCACCCCAATGGTAGTAGCGCTCTCCCCATCGGCAGTATCGCTCGGGGCAGCGGCAGTATCGTGCCTGACAGCGGTAGTACAACTCCCGCGGTACTTCTGCTCTCCATTGCTGTGGTCTATACCGCTGGGTCATCATGAACTTTTTCGCATTGGCGGTTGTGGGGCGGCAGTAGGATGCGGGTGTTCCACATCTAGCAGTAGCACCGCTCCTTCTGTAGCGGTAGTACTGCTCCTTCTGGAGCGGTAGCCATAACGGTAGTACCGCCTGGTGCGGTACTACCGGTCCCTCTACTGCGGACTCGTCCATGCCACCCGCGCCCTTGTTTCGCTTGTCCACAATTGGCGGAAGTAGAGAAGAAGTAGGCGTGGTAGTACTGCTTGGTCCGGGACTACCGCCCTTTTTCCTCTGTACTACCGCTGGGTCTTGTACTTCCATATTAGGTGGTAGTACCGCTCGGCTGAGCGGTAGTACCACTTGAGCACGACTTGTGGGAAGATAATGGTTAGACCCCCCCACTATATAAAGGAGGTCTTCTTCCCCAAGAAGACTTACCTCTTTTCCCCCAAGCTCCATTGTTTCCCCTAAGCTCATTTTCGCCCGATCTTTCTCGCTAGCCATCAAAACTTGTTGATTCTCTACGGTTTGCTTGAGAGGGCCTGATCTACACTTCCACCAAGATATATTTGATCCCCCCAATAATCCCTTCTGGATCTTGTTACTCTTGGGTGTTTGGGCACCCTAGACGGAAGAGGTCACCTCGGAGCCACACTCCATTCTGGTGAAGCTATGTGGGTTGGGAGCCTCCAATTAAGTTTTAGAGATTGCCTCAACCTTGTTTGTAAAGGTTCGGTCGCCGCCTTCAAGGGAACCACCAGTGGAATCATGACATCTTGCATTGTGCGAGGGCGTGATGAGAATACGGTGACCCTAGTGGCTTCTTGGGGAGCATTGTGCCTCCACACCGCTCCAACGGGGACGTACTCCCCCCTAAAGGGAAGTGTGGGATCAAAAGTATGTCTAGAGGGGGGGGTGATTAGACTACTTGACCAAATAAAGTCTAACCTTGTCCCAATTTTACTTGTAGGCAGATTTTAGCAATTATGACAACAAGCAACACCCTACACATGCAATTCTAAGAGTATAGCAAAGGAAAGTAAGACATTGCACATGTAAGTAAAGGGAAGGGTTTGGAGAAGGAAAACGCAATGGGGACACTGTGATTTTTGGCGTGGTTCCGATAGGTGGTGCTATCTTACGTCCATGTTGATGGAGACTTCAACCCACCACTGGTACAACGAGGTGCTATGCAAACGATTTTTAACCCCTTTTCGTGACGACATTTGGAACCGTCGCCTAGTGAGTGACTGCGATAGGGGGGGGGGTCCTTCCCACATGACCCAAAAATTGTCCGAGATATGCCCTCCTAGCACACACGCTCGGCAAAAATGAGGTCGTGTGCGACCGACGAGCGATCAAATACGGTTATATGTACAATAGTGCTAAAAAATACAATTATACAGGCGAAATCATTTTCGGTCGTAAGTACATCCCACACAGTCAGTCCCTGCTAAACATTTCCGTTTGTATATACATCCCACACAATCGCTCCAAGGAAAACGTTTCCGTGCAGGTACATCACACACAATTTCCCCCGTTAAATCGTTTGTGATAGCGTTGCCATTGCACACGATATTAACAATTTTATCGTTTGCGTTATTGAATGCATCACACACGGTGCCTAGAAGAAATTGTGTGGCAAAGGTTGTCCATCACACACAGTTTTTATGTGGTAAACGTTTGCTCCAGGTGGCCTAACGCAAACAGTTTCAAGAGGATGTCATGTGTGATTATTCATTGATGCAACACAGTTTATTCCTAGAAACTGTGTGCGTTGCCTGAGGTCATCGCCCACGGTGTTTTCTCAATAACCGTTTGCAATAGAAAAACCAGCAGGCTAATTGGCCATTAGTAGGACAATTTCCCTATTATTAATAATTCATTTATTAATCTAATTGACATTTCATATTAAGCACACAATATATTTCATTTCCATATTAAGGAAGCAGGATTTCATAATTGAAATACATTAGAGTACAACATCATATAGCTTCAGCACTCAGCTACCCGATTACACAACTGCACCAGCACCAAGTTTCACATGCAACATCTAGAACCTTTCAAAATTAGCATCATAGACGGTACAAAGACAGATGCATCTCATCTGGAAAACTGCTGAAGCGGAAGGCGAATATTGAGCCTTCCTTGATGTTGAAGGTCTTTGCAACTTTAGGCCAGTGCCTGTGGATGAGTGACCATCCATCCTTCATCCTCTTCAGGAAACTTTCAATATTGAACCGTGGGTGTTGTATGAAAACCTTCCTTGCCTCCTGACCATAGAGGTGGTTTTAGAGGTAATCATAAGTGAACTTCTTTGGGAAGGCCTGAAAACAAGGATGTGCATAAATATCTTCTCTATATTGGAAATGGGGCAAAGAATTAAAAAAAGGCAAGGTATAATAGTTAGTACCATCTTGTAGTGAACTGATGTCTTCTTCATTGTGCAGACAAAGATCTTGTTGTTTTTTGTCGCTAATTTCTTTATCCTAACAATCTTTTTGATTTTCTTGACTTGATTGATATTCATGGACAACTCATTCCCCATATGCAAATAAGATCGAACAGTGGGTCAAAATCTCTGACAGCAGGACCTACATGTGCAACACCAAATTGTTAAGAATCTAAATATTAGAATGGTTCTTGCAATTGCACAATAATATGCTATTACACAATGGACCATACATGTCCTAACCTTGATTGTAAACCTCAATGCTTCCCATTGTTTCCCTGCAACACATATAAGGTAGTTAGTCATCAGGTTAAGTGAGGGTTCGCATGCTATCAATAAAATATGTAGATGAAAAATTAGCACATTCCAGATTCATCAGATTAATTCAAGCCACATGGAAAACCCATTTATCCAAACCAAGCATGATTAAGAACTAGGAAATATAGCACTTGTATATGTTTCTCATGTATTAAGTGCAGCCAAATTTGATTTATTCCCCACAGGCACAACAATACAAAATTCTACCCAAGACAATTGGACATTGCATTACAGAATTGAACCAAGCAGTTCACAAAACACCACAACAAATGAACCAAACATTAACTGAGCACCACATTGCACAATATAACATACTCCTAATAGAAGATCAGACAGTTAACCAAACCAAGCATGCTTAAGAACTCAGAAATATAGCAATTGTATTTGTTTCTCATGTATTTAGTACATCCAAATTCTATTTGTTTCTCACATGGTATACAATAACAGAATGCACCCACAACAATTGAACATCGCATTGCAGAATTGAACCAAACAGTTAACTAAACACCACAACAAATGAACCAAACGTTAACTGAGCACCACATTGCACAATATAACATACTCCTAATAGAAGATCAGACAGTTAACCAAACCAAGCATGCTTAACAACTTGGAAATATAGCAATCGTATTTGTTTCTCATGTATTTAGTACAGCCAAATTCAATTTACTTCTCACATGGTATACAATAACAGAATGCACCCACAACTATTGAACATCACATTGCAGAATTGAATCAAACAGTTAACTGAACACCACAACAGATGAACCAAACATTAACTGAGCACCACATTGCACAATGTATAACATACTAGAAAATTAGACAGTTAACCAAACCAAGCATGCTTGGCAACTTGGAAATATAGCAATTGTATTCGTTTCTCATGTATCTTGTAAAGATAAATTCGATTTATTTCTCATATGGAAGACAATACAAAATTGCAGCATGAAGAATTGAACATCACATTTACAGAATTGAACCAAACAGTTAACTGAAGACGACAACTAATTAACCAAATAGTTAATAAGTGAGCACAACATTGCACGACATATAGAACATATACACCAGAGCAACAGATTGCATGGTAAAATTAGATAGCACAATTCACTAGAATTTGTTAAGGAAAGGCAGGAGCAACACACGCAACGGGTAAACCGAGCATGCTTAACCGGCATAACTAGCACATGGCAAGGTGCTCCTCCAAGATCTGGGGGTCGGCACGAATGGAAACCATCGCGACCTCATCCACGCATGTGGCCGCGATATGCTTCTCCGCTACCAAATGCTCCTTGAGCTCCTGCCTATACTGCATGCACCATGGTCCATGGCTTAGGGCGGCGCTTATTTGGTGGAGGGGTCGGTGATTTGGGTGGAACGTGTCACGCCAGCGGTCGGGGCATGTGGGATGTGGAAGGAGGAGGAGAATGGGGGTCGGGTGTGGATTACGTGCCTGGATAGACGAGGCCGAGCAGTGTCAAGGAGGGTCACCAGCAAGGAGGCGGCGCTGCAAGCAAGGAGTGAATGTTTCAACTTGGAAAGGAAGGCAGAAACAGGGGAAATGTGGCTTTTAGTAAGGGGGAGGGGGCAGGGAGGTAGATATTTCTGCGGAAGCCGAAATTTTTGAATCGGTTCAGCGAAAAAACTGGCGCGCAAAGTGTCATCAGACACGGTCCCTTATTCTGAATGGTGTACGATATGTGAACATCGCAAACAATTCAGATAGCTTAACCCGTGTGTGATGAGTTTGAACGTCAAAAATTTTGGTTTGAATTTCCATGGTTACAGTGGTCATCCACGTCATTGCATAATTTGGGTACACAAAGGAGACTACAACACATCCACACTTCTTAATCGAGCAAGTTCAGCAATTAAACAGAGCTAGCTGACCTAAACATTACTCTAACAAATGAAAGACCGGCGCTCTTAATTAAACAAAACAAAGATTACTACTATGGCTGGTGCTCGTCGATCTCCGCCGCCTGCTCCATGTCCAGCTTGCGCCCGACGGTCTCCTAGGGAAGGGGCTCCATGGCATCCATTGCACCATACTCGGCAAGCATCTCGCCATCCGCATCCACCATCTCTTTGTAAAAGGCCGCCATGAGCTGGGTGTGGGCATCCGCGATCTGGGCTTGGACGAGCTCCGTCGTGGCAAAGTATGCGGTGGAGGAACGGACGACAGCTCGAATGCTCTCAGCGATTGCCAACTCTTCGGCCATGGGTTGCCGACCGTTGTTGGAGAAGCTTCGTTCTATTTGTGCGGTGAATACCACGAGCTAGGCGTGGGCAGCCTTGACATGGTTGTGGGCGGCCTCCATCAGGGCTAAGGCCGCCACTGTAGAACGGACAGCTGCTGTGCCGCTCTCGCCAGTTGCTATCCCTGAGGTAGATGTTGCTGCCACCACCTAATAAGCAACATCAACCGTTTGGGCTGCCTTGGCCGCCCGGTCGCAGATTGCGGCCGCGCTCATGCACCTTGTTATCATGTGCATGGCAGCTGCGGCCACGCTCTTGCCGGAGTGGGCCACCGAAGTTTCCCTCACGATGCAGGTCCACGTCCCCATGTTTCACCGGTGACAATTGAACAGTGAAATGATATTTGGGGAGTGAGCTAGTGTGCTTGACACACCGGCTGTGGACTGTAGCCGACGCACCTTCTCGCGTAAGCCATAGGCATACTATACACTGACGGTGCTCCAAGATATTTTGCACTGCATCTCACACGGTTGGTGATAATAAACTATGTGCGACCTACTTGATTTTTCATCTTGATTTGAATTACATAATGGGGTCACAGCGGCAATGGAGGGTGTTTGAATTGCTAGAACTTTTATCTGCAGTGAACATGCAACTATATGTGTGTCGTAGAAAAATTGGAATTATTCAGGGTTCGTTTGGACATTTTATACAATAAATTGGTTTTCTAGCCATTTCAGGTGCACAATTCAAAATTAAACTACATGCAAATGCTCCGGTGCACCAAATGGGTTGTAAAATCATATGTAAGCATCATCTTGTTGTGCAACTTCATTAAACGAATTCCTCTGCTCAAATCTTTGCAATACTCTCCAGTCATCGCTATGTGCAAATGTGTCTTCCAAGAAAAATATCTGTGTTGCTTGATTTGCCAAAATAAAAGGCTCGTTGGTCTGGTACGTTGCCTTGACATTGATGGATTTGAAATAATCATCAGTTGTGGGTTTTGCAATCTTGGAAAACAGGTTATACCAATGACAGCACAACAGAACCACACACCGATGATCCTCGAAACCGGAGATATACTGCAACTGAACAATGTTTGTTGTGTTAGCATACATTTCAATTGTCTCTCTGCCGTACGTATCCATGCTCATGATGGCACTGTTTTGTGTCTTCCTGCCTTCGTCGTGTGCAAGGGTGTTGTAGTGCACATCTCCAACAACGCAAGATTCATAATGTCTTACCTGAGTATCAGGACCCATTGCTAGTGCGTAAAGGGCATCATCAACTGCCTGCCCATCCTCCCGCATCTTCTTAACCTATGGTAGAAAATAGACAAGCTGATCATCTTATGTACTCAATATATTAAAAAAACTGACAGTGCAATTCAAAAGCTTACATGGCTCTTGAACCATTTCGCAAATCCTGCCATAACCAGTTTGTCAATGTTTCTTGGATTTTGCGGCAGTAACTCCTTTTTGTAGATGCTGCACAACATAGTGATCGCGTCAAACATCTAAATATATAAGAATGTGCTACAAGTTTAGTAGATTACGATGTATAAGCTGCAGTACTTAGCACTTACTTGATATAAGGTAGTATCTTAGGACAGTTATTCAACACATACCAAACCATTTTGTCCAAATCTTTAGGTTTTTCCTCTGGTCGACTCTTCCTTGTAACTCGAACAGAATAATCAAAAACATTGAGCCCGGGATTGTCTTCACCCACCTCTTTGCTAAGCTGATCAGCTTTTTCAATGTATTTTGAGCATAATGTCAACGCTTCTGTACCAATGTAGGCCTCTGCAATGGAACCCTCGGGTCTAGCTTTGTTCCTAACATAGACCTTGAAAGTACCTAGCCACCTTTCAATAGGGTACATCCAGCCATATTGTACTGAACCTCTAAGTAGTGCCTCATCAGGTAGATGAACAACCAAATGCACCATCACATCAAAGAAGGCTGGAGGATATATCTTCTCAAGGTCGCATAGGATAGTTGGTATCTTGTCTTTAAGATGCTCCAAAGCATCTATCCTGACATTTCTAGTGCAGAGTTCCTTGAATAATTGCCCCAACTCTGCAACTGCTCTGTATAAGTCAGGGTGGCCCAATCCTCTAAGGATAATAGGTAAAACCCTTTGAAGCAGGACGTGGCAGTCATGAGTTTTAACCCTTGTACCTTGTTTCCATCTGCACTGACTCTCCTTTCAGGGTTGGAAGCAAATCCATGTGGGAATCTCACATGTGGCAGGACCTTGCAGAATTATTTTCTTTTTACCTTGTCCAAGATGTACATAGCTGGTGCCACATCCCGTGGTTTACCTTCATCTTCCACCTGCAAATCCTTTCCGATACCCAGGTGTGTCAAATCAATCCTAAATTTTAAGGTATCTTTCATCTTGCCTTCAATATTAAGAAGTGTGCCGATCACGCTGTCACATATATTTTTCTCCATGTGCATCACATCAAGATTATGCCACAGATCCAAATATTTCCAACACTCCAAGTCCCACAAAGTGGACCTGCGGGTAAATAATAATCTCTCTTCTGCCCTGCCACGCTTCCTTTTCCCACTACCATTACTAGGATGGTTTCCTGGTGTAATATGCCTGGCCTTCTCTAATTCCACTTGCAACTCATCGGCGGTGAGCCTCTTTGGTGCATCACGGTGATGTCTACTACACAACCTTCTTCTTGTAGACGTTGTTGGGCCTCCAAGTGCAGAGGTTTGTAGGACAGTAGCAAATTTCCCTCAAGTGGATGACCTAAGGTTTATCAATCGTAGGAGGCATAGGATGAAGATGGTCTCTCTCAAGCAACCCTGCAACCAAATAACAAAGAGTCTCTTGTGTCCCCAACACACCCAATACAATGGTAAATTGTATAGGTGCACTAGTTCGATGAAGAGATGGTGAAACAAGTGGTATATGTATAGTAGATAATAGTTTTTGTAATCTGAAAATATAAAAACAGCAAGGTAACTAATGATAAAAGTGAGCGTAAACGGTATTGCAATGCGTTGAAACAAGGCCTAGGGTTCATACTTTCACTAGTGTAAGTCCTCTCAACAATAATAACATAATTGGATCATATAACTATCCCTCAACATGCAACAAAGAGTCACTCCAAAGTCACTAATAGTGGAGAACGAACGAAGAGATTATGGTAGGGTATGAAACCACCTCAAAGTTATTCTTTCCAATCAATCCGTTGGGCTATTCCTATAAGTGTCACAAACAGCCCTAGAGTTCGTACTAGAATAACACCTTAAGACACAAATCAACCAAAACCCTAATGTCACCTAGATACTCCAATGTCACCTCAAGTATCCGTGGGTATGATTATACGATATGCATCACACAATCTCAGATTCATCTATTCAACCAACACATAGAACCTCAAAGAGTGCCCCAAAGTTCTACCGGAGAATCACGACGAAAACGTGTGCCAACCCCTATGCATAGGTTCATGGGCGGAACCCGCAAGTTGATCACCAAAACATACATCAAGTGAATCAAGTGATATCCCATTGTCACCATAGATATCCATGGCAAGACATACATCAAGTGTTCTCAAGTCTTTAAAGACTCAATCCGATAAGATTACTTCAAGGGGAAAACTCAAATCATTACGAGAGAGAAGAGGGGGAGGAGAAACATAAGATCCAACTATAATAGCAAAGCTCGCGATACATCAAGATCGTATCATCTCAAGAACACGAGAGAGAGAGAGTTCAAACACATAGCTACTGGTACATACCCTCAGCCCCGAGGGAGAACTACTCCCTCTTCGTCATGGAGAGCACCGGGATGACGAAGATGTCCACCGGAGAAGGATTGCCCCCTCCGGCAGGGTGCCGGAACGGGTCTAGATTGGTTTTCGGTGGCTACGGAGGCTTCCGGTGGCGGAACTCCCGATCTAATCTGCGTTCTGGAAGTTTTAGGGTACGACGATATATGTGGGTGCAGGAAGTACGTCGGAGGAGCCACGGGGGCCCCACGAGGCAGGGGGGCATGCCCTAGGGGGGGGGGGCGCCCCCACCCTCGTGAGCACCTCCCGTATCTCCTGACGTGGAGTCCAAGTCTATTCGGTGGCTTTCGTTCCAAAAATAACTTCTCCAGTTGATTTCATTCCGTTTCGACTCCGTTTGATATTCCTTTTCTTCGAAACACTGAAATAGGCATAAAACATCAAATCTGGGCTGGGCCTCCGGTTAATAGGTTAGTCCCAAAAATAATGTAAAAGTGGAAAATAAAGCCCAATATTGCCCAAAACAGTATATAATATAGCATGGAGCAATAAAAAATTATAGATACGTTGGAGACGTATCAAGCATTCCCAAGCTTAATTCCTGCTCGTCCTCGAGTAGGTAAATGATAAAAGATAATTTTTGATGTGGAATGCTAGTTGGCATAATTTCAATGTAATTCTTCTTACTTGTGATATGAATATTCAGATCCATAAGATGAGTTTAGTATTGACATAAAAATAATAATACTTCAAGCATACTAACTAAGCAATTATGTCTTCTCAAAATAACATGGCCAAAGAGAGTTATCCCTACAAAATCAGATAGTCTGGCTATGCTCTATCTTCACCAAACAAAATTTTTAAATCATGCACAACCCCGATGACAAGCCAAGCAATTGTTTCATACTTTTGATGTTCTCAAACTTTTTCAATCTTCACGCAATACATGAGCGTGAGCCATGGACATATCACTATAGGTGGAATAGAATGGTGGTTGTGGGGAGGACAAAAAGGGAGAAGATAGTCTCACATCGACTAGGCGTATCAATGGGCTATGGAGATGCCCATCAATAGATATCAATGTGAGTGAGTAGGGATTGCCATGCAACGGATGCACTAGAGCTATGAGTATATGAAAGCTCAAAAAGAAACTAAGTGGGTGTGCATCCAACTTGCTTGCTCATGAAGACCTAGGGCATTTTGAGGAAGCCCATTATTGGAATATACAAGCCAAGTCCTATAATGAAAGATTCCCACTAGTATATGAAAGTGACAACATAGGAGACTCTCTATCATGAAGATCATGGTGCTACTTTGAAGCACAAGTGTGGTAAAAGGATAGTAGCATTGTCCCCCCCTTAGCATTGTCCCCCCTTTTTTTGGCCTTTCTTTTTTTATTTGGCCTTTATTTTTTTATTTGGCCTTTCTTTTTTATGGCCTTTTTTGGGACAATGCTCTATTGAATGATGATCATCACACTTCTATTTATTCACAACTCAATGATACAACTCGATACTAGAAAAAGGTATGACTCTATATGAATGCCTCCGGCGGTGTACCGGGACATGCAATGAATCAAGAGTGACAAGTATGAAAGAATCATGAATAGTGGCTTTGCCACAAATACTATGTCAACCACATGATCATGCTAAGCAATATGACAATGATGAATGTGTCATGATGAACGGAATGGTGGAAAGTTGCATGGCAATATATCTCGGAATGACTATGGAAATGTCATAATAGGTAGGTATGATGGCTGTTTTGAGGAAGGTATATGGTGGGTGTATGGTACCAGCGAAAGTTGCGCGGTACTAGAGAGGCTAGCAATGGTGGAAGGGTGAGAGTGCGTATAATCCATGGACTCAACATTAGTCATAAAGAACTCACATAATTATTGCAAAAATCTATTAGTTATCAAAACAAAGTACTACGCGCATGCTCCTAGGGGGATAGATTGGTAGGAAAAGACCATCGCTCGTCCCCGACCGCCACTCATAAGGAAGACAATCAATAAATAAATCATGCTCCGACTTCACCACATAACGGTTCACCATACGTGCATGCTACGGGAATCACAAACTTCAACACAAGTATTTCTCAAATTCACAACTACTCAACTAACATGACTCTAATATTACCATCCTCATATCTCAAAACAATCATCAAGTATCAAACTTCTCATAGTATTCAACACACCCATAAGAGAATTTTATTATTCTTGAATACCTAGCATATTAGGATTTTAAGAAAATTACCATGATATTTAAGACTCTCAAAATAATATAAGTGAAGCATGAGAGTTCATCTATTTCTTCAAAATAAAACTACGACCATGCTCTAAAAGATATAAGTGAAGCACTAGAGCAAATGACAAACTACTCCGAAGGATATAAGTGAAGATCAATGAGTAGTTGAATAATTATGCAACTATGTGAAGACTCTCAAACATTTAATAATTTCAGATCTTGGTACTCTATTCAAACAGCAATAAAAGCAAAATAAAATGACATCTAAGAATAGCTAACATCATGTGAAGAAGCAAAAACTTAGGATCAACCGAAACTAACCGATAGTTGTTGAAGAAGAAAGGTGGGATGCCAACCGGGGAATCCCCAAGCTTAGATGCTTGAGACTTCTTGAAATATTATCTTGGGATGCCTTGGGCATCCCCAAGCTTGAGCTTTTGTGTCTACTTAATTCCTCTCATATCACGGTCTCCCTAAATCTCAAAAGCTTCATCCACACAAAACTCAACAAGGACTCGTGAGATAAGTTAGTATAAACCATTGCAAAAACCTTATCATACTCTACTGTAGCAAGTCACTAAAATTATTATTCAACATTGCATACTAAATGCCTCTGCATATTTAATAGTCCTATCCTCAAATAGAATCATTAAAGAAGCAAACATGTGCAAACAATGCAAACATAACAGCAATCTGCCTAAACAGGATAGTCTGTAAAGAATGCTGCAACATCCATACTTCCCTAGCTCCAATAATTATTAAAGAAAATTCCCACTGTAGTAAATTTATCAGATCTTCATATTCAAAAGGTTTCAACATTTTATCACATTCTGACTTTTCTAGGGAATTATTGCAACAGCGGTAAACTTTCTGTTTTCAAACAGCAACATGTATACTAGTAACATAGGCATAGTAAAGGCTATCAATGCCACTTTTATTGAAATAAAAGATGCAAACCATTGTTCTAAATAACATCAAGCAAATCCTAACAAAATAAATTGACGCTCCAAGCAAAACACATATCATGTGGTGAATAAAAATATAGCTCCAAGTAAAGTTACCGATGAACGAAGACGAAAGAGGGGATGCCTTCCGGGGCATTCCCAAGCTTAGGCTCTTGGATATCCTTGAATATTACCTTGAGGTGCCTTGGGAATCCCCAACCTTAGGCTCTTGCCACTCCTTATTCCATAGTCCATCGAATCCTTACCCAAAACTTGAAAACTTCACAACACAAAACTTAAAGTAGAAAACTCGTAAGCTCCGTTAGTATAAGAAAATAAATCACCACTTCAAGGTACTGTAATGAACTAATTATTTATTTATATTTGTGTTACATATACTGTATTCCAACTTCTCTATGGTTTATAAACTATTTTACTAGCCATAGATTCATCAAAATAAGTAAACAACACATGAAAAACAGAATCTGTCAAAAACAGAACAGTCTGTAGTAATCTGGATCAAACGTATACTTATAGAACTAATAAAATTCACAAATAAATTGCTGGACCTGAAGAATTTATCTATTAATCATATGCAAAAAGAATTAACTAAATAGCACTCTCCAAATAAAAAGGGTAGCAATTCTCGTGAGCTCTAAAGTTTCTGTTTTTTTACAGCATGATCGCAAAGACTTTCCCCAAGTCTTCCCAACGGTTCTACTTGGCACAAACACTAATTAAAAGCATAAAACCACATCTCAACAGAGGCTAGATGAATTATTTATTACTAAACAGGAACAAAAGGCAAGGAATAAAAATAAAATTGGGTTGCCTCCCAACAAGCGCTATCGTTTAATGCCCCTAGCTAGGCATGATGATGTCAACGATGCTCACATAAAAGATAAGAATTGTAACATAAAGAGAGCATCATGAAGAATATGACTAGCACATTTAAGTCTAACCCACTTCGCATAGGGATTTTGTGAGCAAACAACTTATGGGAACAAGAATCAATTTGCATAGGAAGGTAAAACAAGCATAACTTCAAAATTTTAAGCACATAGAGAGGAAACTTGATATTATTGCAATTCCTACAAGCATATATTCCTCCCTCATAATAATTTTCAGTAGCATCATGAATGAATTCAACAATATAACCAGCACCTAAAGCATTCTTTTCATGATCTACAAGCATAGAAAATTTACTACTCTCCACACAAGCAAAATTCTTCTCATGAATAATAGTGGGAGCAAACTCAACAAAATAACTATAATGTGATTGAAAATTAAGATCAAGATGAAAAATTTCATGGTTATCATTGTTCTTTAAAGCATACGTGTCATCACAATAATCATCATAGATAGGAGGCATGCTTTCATCATAATAAATCTTCTCATCAAAACTTGGGGGACAAAAAATATCATCTTCATCAAACATAGCTTCCCCAAGCTTGTGGCTTTGCATATCATTAGCATCATGGATATTCAAGGAATTCATACTAACAACACTGCAATCATGCTCATCATTCAAATATTTAGTGCCAAACATTTTATATATTTCTTCTTCTAGCACTCGAGCACAATTATCCTTTCCATCATACTCACGAAAGATATTAAAAAGGTGAAGCGTATGAGACAAACTCAATTCCATTTTTATAGTTTTCTTTTATAAACTAAACTAGTGATAAAACAAGAAACTAAAAGACTCGATTGCAAGATCTAAAGATATACCTTCAAGCGCTAACCTCCCCGGCAACGGCGCCAGAAAAGAGCTTGATGTCTACTACACAACCTTCTTCTTGTAGACGTTGTTGGGCCTCCAAGTGCAGAGGTTTGTAGGACAGTAGCAAATTTCCCTCAAGTGGATGACCTAAGGTTTATCAATCCGTAGGAGGCGTAGGATGAAGACGGTCTCTCTCAAGCAACCCTGCAACCAAATAACAAAGAGTCTCCTGTGTCCCCAACACACCCAATACAATGGTAAATTGTATAGGTGCACTAGTTCGGTGAAGATATGGTGAAACAAGTGGTATATGGATAGTAGATAATAGTTTTTTTAATCTGAAAATATAAAAACAGCAAGGTAACTAATGATAAAAGTTAGCGTAAACGGTATTGCAATGCGTTGAAACAAGGCCTAGGGTTCATACTTTCACTAGTGTAAGTCCTCTCAACAATAATAACATAATTGGATCATATAACTATCCCTCAACATGCAACAAAGAGTCACTCCAAAGTCACTAATAGTGGAGAACGAACGAAGAGATTATGGTAGGGTATGAAACCACCTCAAAGTTATTCTTTCCAATCAATCCGTTGGGCTATTCCTATAAGTGTCACAAACAGCCCTAGAGTTCGTACTAGAATAACACCTTAAGACACAAATCAATCAAAACCCTAATGTCACCTAGATACTCCAATGTCACCTCAAGTATCCGTGGGTATGATTATACGATATGCATCACACAATCTCAGATTCATCTATTCAACCAACACATAGAACCTCAAAGAGTGCCCCAAAGTTCTACCGGAGAATCACGACGAAAACGTGTGCCAACCCCTATGCATAGGTTCATGGGCGGAACCAGCAAGTTGATCACCAAAACATACATCAAGTGAATCACGTGATATCCCATTGTCACCACAGATATCCACGGCAAGACATACATCAAGTGTTCTCAAGTCTTTAAAGACTCAATCCGATAAGATTACTTCAAGGGGAAAACTCAATTCATTACAAGAGAGAAGAGGGGGATGAGAAACATAAGATCCAACTATAATAGCAAAGCTCGCGATACATCAAGATCGTATCATCTCAAGAACACGAGAGATAGAGATCAAACACATAGCTACTGGTACATACCCTCAGCCCCGAGGGAGAACTACTCCCTCCTTGTCATGGAGAGCACCGGGATGATGAAGATGGCCACCGGAGAAGGATTGCCCCCTCCGGCAGGGTGCCGGAATGGGTCTAGATTGGTTTTCGGTGGCTACGGAGGCTTCTGGCGGTGGAACTCCCGATCTAATCTGCGTTCTGGAAGTTTTAGGGTACGACGATATATATGGGTGCAGGAAGTACGTCGGAGGAGCCACGGGGGCCCCATGAGGCAGGGGGCGCGCCCTAGGGGGGGGCGCCCCCACCCTCGTGAGCACCTCCCGTATCTCCTGACGTGGAGTCCAAGTCTATCCAGTGGCTTTCGTTCCAAAAATAACTTCTCCAGTTGATTTCATTCCGTTTCGACTTCGTTTGATATTCCTTTTCTTTGAAACACTGAAATAGGCATAAAACAGCAAATCTGGGCTGGGCCTCCGGTTAATAGGTTAGTCCCAAAAATAATGTAAAAGTGGAAAATAAAGCCCAATATTTCCCAAAACAGTAGATAATATAGCATGGAGCAATAAAAAATTATAGATACGTTGGAGACGTATCACACGGTTATCATGCTTTGCATTGAACACATGTCTTCGGTATTTTGTAGGACGCGCTTGTCCTTGGCCAGGGAACGGCGGTGTCCAATGTAATAGATCTTGCTAAGTATTGCGTATGACAGCGGATTCCTGTCACAGTGAACACATGCATTGTAACCATGTGTCGTTCGCCCTAACATAGTTCCCAAAGCCGGATAATCATGGATACACCAAATTATAACAGCACACAAAAAGAAATCAGCTGGTGGGCTGCTATATAGGTCGCGAGTGAGAACACCCCTCCATAGCTGTTGAAGTTCCTCCACAAGAGGCTCCATGAATAAATCAAAATCCTTTCCAAGACTTTTTGGACCTGGGATGAGCAAGGCCATCATGTAGTTTGATTCTTTGGTGCAGACATTTGGAGGCATGTTGTAAGGGATAAGAAGAACTGGCCACATGCTATATGTGGCGCTCTGGTGGCCAAATTGGTTAAATCCATCTGAAGCTAAGCCAAGTCTAATGTTTCTCGGGTCAGCAACAAACTTTTTGTTTTTCTTATTGAAGCTTTTCCACTCACTACCATGAGATCGATGGCTCATTACATTCTGATCTCTGTACTCCTGGTTCCTAGAATGCCACGGTACATCCTCTCTTGTTTCAACATCAGGAAACAACCTCTACAATCTTGGTATAATTGGAAAATGTCTCAGAACATTATGAGGAATCTTCTTCACAACATCGCCATCTTTCCATCTTGATGATTTGCATTTTGGGCATTCACTTAAGTTGGCATAATCCTTCCGAAACAAAACACAATTATTCTTAAAAACATGGATCATATCATATCCAATTCCAACTGCATGAAGGAAATTCTTTATTTTACTGTAGGTGCGTGGCAGCTCAGACGCATCTAGGAAAGATTTACAAAAAGCAGCCAACATCGCATCGAATGATTTGTTGGTCATCCGCTTAGATGTATTCACCTAAAGAAAGGTGACCATAGCTGAGAATACTGATAGCTTATTTCCTGGGGTGACAGCCACGTTGCATTGTCCCAACATGCGGGCCCATCGTTTTTTTCTATAGGTGAAAGTTCACAAAATGCACGAGCATTTCGTAGCATTGTTTCAATGTTGGTAAAACTCACTGGCTCCACCACCACCACCTCCTCCTCCTCTTCCACCTGAGCATCGGGAAGATCAAGATGGTGATCTGCTACTTCCACATAGTTAGTAACATTGATGTTCACAGCTTCACCATGATGAACCCACCTAGTATATGTGGCTGACATCCCATACAAGTGTAGATGATTTTGCACAGTTGACTGGGGTCTTGTAATTGAATTCATACAATTGCTACACGGGCAGAGCACATCTGATTTCGGACCACTGTACTTAGCTCTGATAAAGTTTATGAAGTTTTCAACCCCCTCGACATATGCAGCGGAGAATCTTCGAGCAGAAGTTATCCAAGTCATGTCCATCTGTTAGGCATACAAATTAGTTCTTCTACTAGATATTACAGGAAAAATATATATGCTTTTTATGAAGTCCGGAAAAAATACCTAGGTTGATGTCTAAAGCTATGGCAAGATATTTGGACGAGCAGATCTAAGTAATGAAATATATGTAAAGCTAATTCAGTAAACAGATTTGAGTGCTAAATTATGGCAGGCTATTTCAGCAGTCAATGAGGCTGAGCACACAACCATCGAACTATCAAAGGCCATCTCAGCAACAAAGATCGAGTATAAAATGGTGTAGCTATTTCACCTAACAGATTGGCTACTAGACCATGGCAATCTACGTCACAATAAATATATGGCAGGATATTTTAGCAACTAATCGAGCTTGGCATGCCATCTCAGCTAAGCAGATTGAGTGCAGAATAGGGCAAGGAAGCTTCTTAAGCAGAGCATATTGACTGTAAACTACTTCGGCAAACAGTGAGATTAACAACGTCTATCAGCTAACATTCAACGCTACACCGACATGCACGGGGCCTCAGTCTAGAATGCACGTACCATGGGAGAAGCTGACTATCATGCGTCTTCACACGAACGTTGCCAGTGGTGGCAGCGCTGACCGCCGTGCGTCTCCACAAGAACGTCGCCAGCGGTGGCGGCGCGGCTAGAGGACGGCAGTCTACGAGAGCGTACTATGGAAGCGAGAGGATCGCCGTGCGCCCCCTCGACGAACCGCGATGCCGACGTATCGACGCGGCGGGGAGGGCGGATTTGGCGGAGTGAATGGAGTGGAGGGTGACGGGGGGAGGGGGGTTTGGGGAATATTATTAGCTAGTTGGCCGAAGGGCGGTTCAATTTGGGATTGGGGGGAATTTTTGGGGGGGGGGGGATTTTCGCGCGGTGGGTGGGGGGAATTTGGCACATGGCCGGTTTCTCCAAGTGCAGTCCCACGTGTCAGTGAAGAGGCAAGCCGAAGCACATTCCGTTTGTGTGAGCCGTGTGCAGGACCGAACGTGTGTGGGGTGCAATGCGACCATGACAGGGGTGTTGTGAGTGTACCGCTTTTTTTCCTTTTAAACTAGGTGCTTCCCCCCCTCAAAATTTTTTGGTGCTTCGCGTGATCCATCGATACTACTACTAGTAATCCGGTAATCCCGACTAAAACGGCGCCGCCGGGTCTTTTCCTGCGCGATATGCTCGGAGGTTGGCTTAGTTGGGTTTTTTAGGACGAGTAATGCTACACCTACGTAATCCCAGTTACGTAATTAACGCAATGTGAAACATGTGAGCTGTTGATTGTAGATTGGGGGTGGGAGGGGCCCACCACCATGAAAATCAGGGAGGAGAGAGAGGCAATTTACGTTAACCCTTTCATAGGTTCCCATAGATGTAGAAAGATGTGAAATGCGTGAATGTGTGGTGGACGTACTACTGGAGTGCCTAAGATAAATTGTGTATGTAGACCCTATGTGTTTATTTACTTCGCATGTTAGCTTTGTCTCGGTTCAAACCTTCTAAGTTTATATACACAAAAATGAATCATCATTCCATATCTATCTACTCTTATAAAAAGCAGAGTTGGTGATGATGTTGTGCCTGCCATCCTGCAATATAGGCCGTCCGATCTATATCTAACGGATAGGAAGGAAACTATGACAATTTAGTAATTTACCCGCACTCCTCTCCACATTTGCAGATAAGGCCTTCCCTCGTTCATCCTTTTCTCCCACATGATCTTGATGTTCCGTGCAACACACAGACATCTTGCTAGTACTCCTACAATATACTATATTATTGTGAAAGTTCATATATACCGGCCGAGATTAATGCAAACACGACAAATTTTCATTACATTTTGAACTTTTATAGGACAATAAAATAAAATAAACCCGACCCTAAACCAATTCTACGGCGGCGATCGACGTCCTGCATCTGCAATCTCCATGTACGTGGCGGGGTTCAATACCCGTGAAGTGAAGGTGCGGTCTCTCGCAAGGAAGGGTAGAACATGGGAGACGGACAGTCCAGTTGGCACACCATGCACTGCCGCCTCCCATGCTCTACTCATCGTCGAAGGAGTCCCCGACCTCAGTAGTGCCGGACGTTGGACGGCGGCAAGTAGGACGTGTGGCTGACGGTGCTCCTGTCGTCGGCCGCCAGCGTGGCCACCGCTTGTGCGGTCGCGTCCGCGTCCGGCTACGCCGCTATTGCGTTGCGAGCGGCGACTTGAGCGAGGGCGACGACCTCGAGCTTCATCCCCGAAGTCAAGCTCTCCCGCAGAGCGCTCGCACTCGCGGTCATGGAGGATGTGGTGCCAGGTAGCAGGACGATGCGCTATGGTGTGGAGGTTAGCTGGGTGTTGCCGCTTTAAGTAGCACATTCCGATGAAGCCAAGCGTCCGGGTGTGTCATTAGGCTACTGCTAATGCATGGGTGCTTAGATGAGGTGCTAAGCACATTAAATAGCTTAGCAACTATACTCCCTAATGCATAGGTGCTTAGCTTATGGTAGCTAAGCTTGCTTCATTTAATGATTTAGCAACTAAAACTCTTCATGTATTGGTGGGCTTCCTTCCTTTAAATGTTTTGCCTAGGTTCACACAGTTAGCATTGTTTCTTCCCGGGTCACCACACTCATCTCTCTCCTCTTAAATAACTTGCCACATCAGATTTTTTGCCTATGTGGAAGGCTTAGCACCTGTACAAGGTGGAACATTGGGAGGGGCCTTAAGTCGCTGGAGTTGGTTCCTCGGGCACCGGGCCTCTTAACGACGACATACGGACGGACGACATGAATGCGGGCAGCTGGCGCCGGCTGGGAACGCATCGTGCGACGGCGCGAGGGACGAGGGTTTTTGGTGTGCCAGGGTAGTCAACTATGGTCCTGGCAACGTTGGAGATGCCCTTTGCTCACATGCGATCCCCACATGTCATTGAAAAAGCAAGATGACCCGGTGTGGTCTCAGGTCCTGGGGATGCAGTTGGCAACACTACACCAGTCTGCGGACGCGTCACGGCACGGGCGCACTTCGGCGCCCCGTGCATCATCGACGAGCCAGGTGTTGATCCGCTGGTCGTGCCACAGCGCTAACGTAACCCTTGGCACACTAGAGCCAACCGTGTCCAGCGATGATGAGCGTATCACTCACTACGGTCGTCGTATCTAGAGGCGGTGCTGGAGCTGCGCCACATTGCTGGCCCCCATGACCCACATGAATGGTTGCCGGTGGCGAGGAGGTCATGGGCCAGCTCCTCCATTGGACTAGTCTGCGCCACGTCGTCCCGACAGGTGTGACCCACATGTCGGTTTCCCTGTTTTCCCGGCCAAATTCAAGCGCCAGTGCTCCGCATTGCACATTAGGCGCGGAACATGTGGTTTTTGTGCCTTGGTTCAAATGTGGTACAATACCAAGTTGTTACCCTAGCCCTAAGTGTGGTGGTTTTGGGTACGGTACCACCCTTTTCCTTCTCAAGTAGTGAAGCGTAACACTTGATTAAGTAGCCGGATGGTATGCTAAATGTAGGTGTCCGACTGTTTGAAGGAATAATTGAGGTGTGCCCGGTCCGTGCCCGCATTTAGGGGTCCAACTTACCATGTTCCGGCAGTAGTAACTATACTAGTCCCTGCATACTCCCTCTGTTTTTATTTACTCCGCATTTTAGCTTTGCTCAAAGTCAAACTTTGTAAACTTGGACAAACTTTATAGACAGAAATAATAACATATACAATAACGAATCAATACCATTAGAATCACTATTGAATATACTTTCACATCATATATATTTGCTATTGTAAATGTTCATATTTCTACTCTTACTAGCAAGATGCCCGTGCGTTGGGCGTAACATCAAGATGCATTTGTGTGACTAGTTTATCTTATGAGAGAAAAGGATGAACGAGGGAAGGCCTTATTTGCAAATGTGGAGAGGTGTGTGGGTACCTTTTTGCAAATTGCCATAGTTTCCTTCCTATCCATCAGATATAAATCGGACGGCCTATATTGCAGGATGGTAGGCACACCATCATCACCAACTCTGTTTTTTATAAGAGTGTAGATAAAAGGCAGAGTTGGTGATGATGGTGTGCCTTCCATCCAGCAATATAGGCCGTCCGATCTATTACTAACGGATAGGAAAGAAACTATGACAATTTACCCGCACTCCTCTCCACATTTGCAGATAAGGCCTTCCCTCGTTCATTCTTTTCTCCCACAAGATCTTGATGTTCCGTGCAACGCACGGGCAACTTGCTAGTTTTCTATAAATTTGGTCAAATTTTATGAAGTTTGACTCCAGTCAAACCTAATATGCAGAGTAAATAAAAACAGAGGGAGTATCTTACTCCGTGACCAAGACGGAAGGAAAAACGAGGCAACTTACTGTTTATTTGAGCCGTTCAAGTATAACCATGTGGCGTTGCTTATTTCCCATTCCTCTCCAACCCTTTTCTCCATCGATCATGCCGCCCTCCGGTCGAGTACATCCTCCTGCATGCCTCATTTGAACATTTTGTCGAGTATCATTCGCATGTGGGCCTAGACCATGCTTGTATTTCCAATGGTGTAATTTTTCCGACATGCATACAAACAAATGGTTCATTTAAAGTTTTACTTTGCCTCCACTATGTGTCGCTTCCCGTCTTAGTTTTGACATCCCATTCGGTTCATGCCCCGAGACATCTTGACGAGATCGATTGATGTTGAGAGATCAATTGTGTGTTGTGCAAGGAGATAAAGGTTTGGTCTATTTCTATGATAGAAATGACCAGCTGGGGGGGGGGTCTGTGGGGATCAGAGGGAGTATATTGTACGTTTATAAGAAAAACGAATGTATTGTACCCACCCTAGTCCTCTTTCAATCGATCTCCGTACCCCGAGATGAAATCGAGAGAGAACGAGTGGGGTGCATGTGTGATACCTAAGGCGGATTCAAAATTTTGAACCGGTGATCATAGCATCCGCAAATCATATATAAAGGGTATTCAATGTTCGTTTCGCTTTTGAACGTACAATATACTCCCTCCGATCCTTTCTAGTTTACATATAAGTTTTATGTGTAGTCAAAGTATCTCTACTTTGATCAAACTTACAGTAAAAAGTATCAACATTCAACAACGCCCAATCAATATTGTTAGATTCGTACATACTCCTAGATTTGTATTCAAACAGAGATGGTTTCCAATTTGTTTTCAACCACGTGAATGTGCTTGTTCTCGCGCATGCTCTTCCTACTAGGATTTCGCCACGTATAGCCAGTCCAATAGTAACTTTTTTAAGCTCCCTGTCCAATAGTACTAGTGGAGTACTGACAACATCTGTAGTAGAGTATGCAGTGCTCATAGTACTCCCTCCTTCCATTTATACAGGGCCTAAGAGCAAGTCTAATAAGGCCTAGTTAGCAGGCTATAAGACTTGTCATGTCATTAAAATCCTACTTGGAGGAGTGAGAAGAGAGGAGAGAGAGTGAAGCGGGCTCTTATTCTACAGCCCGGCTATAACACATAGATCAAGAAAAAATAGTATGCATGCAACTCTCTTCCAATCATATACCTTGCCCATGCAAATATTAAATGCTTAGAGCCAACCTAATAGCCATTCTAAGAGCCAACCTATTACTTATATGAGTATTTTTTATGATGGCTCTAAGTGAGGTGGCATCTCTTTATAGCCAACAACCGGCTACATTGTTAACCATGCTCACATTTTTCAAAACCGCCTTTGACTATTGACAAGATTAATAGTACATGAGATGTATAATGTGAAAATTATATCATTGGAAGCTCCTTTCACATACAAATTTGACCGTATACTTTGTGTAAATTGCATGTCATATATTATTACTCTAACATTTGGTCAAAGTTAGCCTCAAAAAACGCATTAGGCCCTGTATAGATGGAAGGAGGGAGTAGTAGTGGAAGTGGATCCTCTGACGTAGGTATCCCTTCCTTACCCTCCCTTTCGGTCACTTACTAGCGGGCCCCATGCTTGCTAGGCCCGCATGTCAGTTACTCAATGGGTTCGGCCACGTCAGGGGATCCTCATCCGTAGTTAGTATACTCCCTCTGTTTTATTTACTCCACATAAAACAGAGGGAGTAGTAGTATAAGTGACGTGGGCGGGGGAGGGGGAGGGACGTCAGTTTGTTCTCAACTACGGTCCCACAAACGAAGGGAGTAGTAGTATAAAACGCAAGACGAAGCACGTTCCATTCGGTGAGCGATGTGGAGGGTCCAGCGTGCCGGGGTGCAATGCGAACGCGACCAGAGCGATGTACAGTCAAAACCGATTGACCGGTCATCACCGAAACCACTATTCACACCAGAACCTTCGTTGCTCAGCCTACGCCAGCCACTGCCCCAAAACCACACCTCCTCTCCAGCCCATTCCCCCACCTTTCGATCCCCTAGCCCGCATCAAGCATCCCCTAGTTCGCCGGAAAGCCATGGTGCGCCGCAAGATCACGTACTAGAAGATGCTGACGCCGGAGCGCCGCGCAGAAATTGCGACGGCGATTGGCGCCATAGACCTCCGTTCCCATGCTCGCTTTGCGGCAGGCCAATCCCCGAGTTCTCTAGAAACAAGCTATGAGGAGGAGGAAGCCGATCCAATGTTCATGGCGGAGGTCGCGGTGCAGAAGGCCCTCGATGCATATGAGACGATGGACGTCGACTTCGTGTTGGTGTCTAGGTCCCCCATGGTGCAGGCGGACCAGTGGTTCAACCTGGCGATACTAAAGGAGTACCGGGAGGCAGAGGCTCAACTCAACGCAGGGCGCGCGCATGCCGCTGGCATGGAGGCTCTCCTGCAGGCGGAACCGGATGTCGTAGATGTGAACCGGGTGGCGGAGGCTCAACTTGACGCGGAGCGCGTGGATGCCGCTGCCATCGAGGCCCTCCTGCAGGCGGAACCAGACGTCCTGGACTTGAACTGGGCGGCGGAGGCTCAACTTGACATGGAGCATGCGGATGCCGTTGCCATTGAGGCCCTCCTGCAGGCGGAACCGGGCGGCGGAGGCTCAAGTCAACGTGGGGCGCGCGGATGCCACTGCCATCGAGGCCCTCCTTCAGGCGGAACCGGATGTCCTGGACTTGAGCCAGGCGGTGCTCTCGTCCATGCAGAGCGCCCGCACGCTCCGTGTGAACGAGTAGCTGGAGGACGAGGATAACCACAGTGCAGAGACACACGTCGGTAGCTACGGCTGGTTCGCGCCGGCAGCCAAAGATGACGAGGTCATCTCGTTCCGCGAGCAGTGACAATTTTTCTTTATGTTGTTATTTTTAGGGATCTTTTGTTGTGTAAAAACATATATTTATGCAAGTCGCCTGACTTTCATCATTTGGGTCAGTCGACCATTTCAGGCGGTTGGATGAATATCCTACGTCTCCTAACCTTTCTTTCTCACCTCTTCTTCTTCCCCAATAGACCACCGCACGGGCTATACGGATCTTCCCCAACATGCGGTTGGATAAATATACTGTATGAACAAAAATTATGTGTCAGCGGTAGGATGGCTGAGTTTGGTTTGATCACATGCGGTAGCACATGTCAGTGAGGGTGCGTTCCCTTGGTTGGGTTTGCAGCGTGCAGGAGCGACTGTGTGAGGGTGCGGTGCGACCGCGACGTGCAAGAGTGTCTGTGTGAGGGTGCGGTGCGACCGCGATAGTCGTGCGCAAGTGTACCTCCTTTTCATTTTTAAAAATTTAGGCAAGCTTGGCAAAAATGTGTGGTGAAGCATGGCAATGCAAGGCCTAGACCCAACAGGATACAAGTATGTACGTAGGAGTACTAGTGTCAAAAAGGAAAGGCGGGGTTTTCCTTTGCGGGATTAATCGATACAAATCTTTGTTTGACGTGTCAATTAATGCGTATTTTTTTCTCCAAAGCCCAAAGAGCTAACCATCTCACTCCTCATCGCTTGATTAATGCAGCGCCATGCAAACCAACCTTCTCACTTTCGCATGCATGAAAGGGTATATTAATGTCCTTGGTTGCTAGTACGAGGCAAACCCCATCAATTTTGCCTTGATTAGTGTTAGTGGACTTCTGCAAATTTTAATTTTGATATACTAGCCTTGTGTACAAAAATGGAGGTAGTAACTATTTGACTCCTTCCCCATTGCGGTGACGTCGACGATATCTCAAACATTGTGGTCTGGCGAAGTGCGTTCGACGGAGAACACCATTGAGGGAGACCACGGTAAGTCGTTCGCAAGTGCCGCCTGCAAACCAAGACAACCGCCTTATTTGCATCCAGGAAGTCCGTTGAACCAAAGGACGCGTAAATGCACTAGTACTAGTACACAATAGCGTCGTCCATTCAGGTTAGTGCGGTGAGGTGGTTTCTCGAAGAAGATGATGGAGAAGCGGTGTCAGCGAAGAGTGAAATGATGGTTGCTTCGTCCGTGCTTTGTGATTTGACGCCTCACTGCTTTGTGATTTGTCATAGAAGGGCATGGGAGTAGACTCGGTGCTCTATACTGTACATGCCTCCAAGCACGGGAGAAAGAGGAGAGACGTTGCATTTTTCTATTCCTTCAATCAATCAATCAGGGAGCTTCGGTTCCATCTTTTTGGCTTTGGCAGCACCGTCCACAATGGTTCCCATTGATGCCAAAATATATTTTCACATTTGGCTACACATTGTGGATGCCCTTAACCATACCACTTGTTTTTTCTCATGTGTGCTATCTATATAAATCTCAATTATATTGATCTAAAAAATTATAGAATCAAGATTAGTAAAAAGGAGGTGATTTTGCCACGCGGATGGCGGGGGAGGTTTCTTATTTTTAGAGGACGTTGGCCTGGCGGTTTGCTAACATGCGGTCCCACGTGTCAGTGCTTTACCAAGCTGATCCGCGTCCCACATGAGGCAGAACAATGGCAGAAGCAACACGTGGTTAATTTGAAGAAGATGAGGGAGAAGCGGATTCAGCAACGAGTGAAATGATGGTTTCTTCGTCCCTCCAATTTTTTTAGCATTATTACTTCATCCCTCCAACTTAACTGCGGGAAAGGTGCAACTTTGGGATTTGACGCCTCATTGCTCATTACTACGCCGACGCCATAACTGGGGTGCTTCACCCCTGCTGCTCTACACTGTATTTCAGTATGGCACGTGGACCCGGTAGCTTGATGTCCCACATGTCAGCGAAAGAGACTAGAACATTTATGAAAGAAAGCGCTCCACTCTTACGATGGAGGAGTACACGACACGAAGGCCCAGTCAACTGTTACTTGTATTGTAGTACTATAGTACTATAGTTTTGCTGTTTCGCATAATCCATCGATACAAACCCGATTAAAAAGGAAAGGGTGGGATTTTTCCCATGCGGTAGATGATACTGGCCATACATTTCAAAGGCAATTTTAATGTATGCAAATTGAATAATTAAGTAACAATATGATATCTAGTAAAACTAAAAACACATATGATTTATTGTGTTAGAGTGTAGTAGTAGTGATGTATTGCATAGTTGTTAGATGTAACATACGAGAGCGTGTAGATATGTAGTTTTGGAGGGCCTACAGAGAGAAAAGCGTAATACGGTCACCGGACTTCAGAATACGCTCATTACGGTCAGTATATACATTTTGCGGTGATTATACGGTCACTTGCTCACCGTTCAACATCGGATTGCACTCTGTTGACCGGCCAAATAGTCTGCGTGGCACCATGTTGACTAGTTAAATTTACCATGTTCCTTGTGGGTCCCACCTATCAGTTCACATAGGAAAAAGGTTAGATAAACACAAATTTACGCAGGCGCGACAAGACTCCAATTCGTGCGCGGGAACCACCTGGTTGTGTATGTGTCTGTCAGGTCCTGATGTGTGCGCATGCACGTGTAGGTTGAGCACTTGAGCGTGAGAGTGTGTGTTGGTCGTGTGGTGTGTGCATGCATGCGTGTGTGTGTGTGATTGTTGTGTGCGTGCGTGGCTGCGTGTGTACGCGTGAGTTGCGTGCGTGCGTGGCTGCATGTGTTCGTGTGAGTGTTGCGTGCATGCAGTTCGTGTGCATGCATGTGTGTGTATAATCACCACACCAGCTCCTGTGTGTTAAAATAGACGGCTCATCATACCAATACAAGGCCACCTTGTCCGCTGTGCCCGCGGTCATGACTTCGAACCACCGTCCAATATTTTTTTGTCGTTTTTTTCATTCTTACTAGCAAGATGCCCGTGCGTTGCACGTAACATCAAGATGCATTTGTATGACTAGTTTATCTTGTGAGAGAAAAGGATGAATGAGGGAAGGCCTTATTTGCAAATGTGGAGAGGTGTGTGGGTACCTTTTTGCAAAATTGCCATAGTTCCTTCCTATCCGTCAGATATAAATCGGACGGCCTATATTGCGGGATGGCAGGCACACCATCATCACCAACTCTATTTTTTATAAGAGCTAGCAAGATGCCCATGCGTTGCACGGAACATCAAGACACATTTGTATGAGTAGTTTATCTTGTGTGAGAAAAGGATGAACGAGGGAATGCCATATTTGCAAATGTGGAGAGGGGTGTGGGTATCTTTTTGCAAAATTGCCATAGTTTCCTTCCTATCCATCGGATATAAATCGGATGGCCTATATTGCAGGATGGCAGGCACACCATCATCACCTTTTATAAGAGTATAGATGTAGAGTAGATACACGCCGACAGGTGGGCCCAATGGTAGTGAGATAATGTGATGCAACACTAAAGGTGCCATGTGGAGTGTTTAACTGGTCAACTAGTTGTGTCTTGAGCAAATACAGAGCTGTACGGTGAGCCCATGACTGTATAATAACCACAAAATGTAAATGTGACCGTAATGAGTGGATTCTAAAGTACAATGTACGTATTGTGCTTTCACTTTAAATAAAATGATCGTCACTGTATATATCATGAGAGAAAGATGAAACATGCGTGAATGTGCTGGGGGCGTACTTTTAGAGGACCTGGAGATAGTTTGCGTGCGTACGTGAAAGGGGCATAGAGGGGGTGTATGCGATGGAGAGAGAGATGCTCTTCGTTTCTCTTTATTATGACTAACTTTATATATAGTATAAAAATAAAAAATTCACAGTGCGGAATGAATATCATTGTGGGCACCATGCAATGCAAATTAACGTTCATACTCCTCCATATAACTTTGTAATGTTGTATATATGTAGAAATTCTAAAATAATTTTCTGGCCACACTTTATTCAAAAGGAATGTTGTATGCGAAATAAACGTGAAGAGAGGGCCTTTTAGATCAATGGAGTACGTGATGTAACATGTGTTAATGTGTAGTTGATGTATTTGGCAGGGCCTAGAGAGGTATGTGTGTGTATTACGTATTCGAGAGAGGCATGGATAGAGGGGCTGGCGAGGGGAGGGGGAGACGTGGGAGAGATAGCACGAGAAATGAGAGAGGTATAGAGAGAGACGAATATGATGTCACGGCGAGAGATGCCCTTGAGTGTGTATATGCAAGGGGGGAGGGGATAGAGGCACAAGGAGAATTTTTTTGTGTGTGGTATCCGTGTTGGTACGTGTGGGAGTGAGAAGATAACGAGACCTGGGGGCAGAGGGTGTGTCACCGTGTGTGGTCTGATGGGCCGAGGTGAGGCCCTTGGTTCGGTTTCGTCCTGCTTCACATTGGTCGGCCTGCGACGCATTTAGGGAGACCCATGGATGACTAGTCGTACAAGACAAAGATAGCAGAATTGTGAAGGACTCTGTGTCCACTAACAAAGCTGGCTAGGATTTGTAACCCTAGGTCCTCGGACTAAGGTAACCCCTTATCTCTGATATTAGTATTCATCCAACCTAACTTTAAGGGGCATCCTACAGAATGCTCTGCTAGAATCATACTCGTCGATTAGGAAGAGAGGTGTGAGACAATGCGTGAGAGACAGGCCTAAAGATAATGTGCGTACGGGAGACACGTAGGCATGTCTATGTATATAGAAAGGGTCGATGGGGATTGTGCGTGTGTATGCTTGTGAGAGGAAGAGTGCTTGTGATAAAGGTTAGTGAAAACAGTCGTAAATGGTTACGAGAGGGAGAGAGGGTTATATCGAGAGCATGTCTGCAAGAAAGACACCTCGGGAGATAGTGTGTGAGCATGTGTGAGAGACCACTGATGGAGAGTGAAACTACACGTAAAAGACTGATGTACACATTGATTAAAAATATAAATTGTATCCAAATATTAGGATGGGATCATGATATTTGTAATTCGCGTAAGGAACGGTCATTGATCCATCAAACATCTAGATTCTATCGAATTTGAGCATGTCTATGTTATTATTTGACATAATTGATTCACATAGTTAGTATTGTGAACTCCAGACAATGCATCGCTTCAGCAATCAAATATAAACATGAGTATAGTTCATGTTTTGTGTGTAAAGCACATTATACATACGAAAGTTACACAATGACATTATAAATAGCTAGCTATGAACTAGCATA
This sequence comes from Triticum urartu, assembly GCF_056163025.1. Classification (NCBI taxonomy): domain Eukaryota; kingdom Viridiplantae; phylum Streptophyta; class Magnoliopsida; order Poales; family Poaceae; genus Triticum; species Triticum urartu. The sequence continues at coordinate 401,375,476 of NC_141874.1, forward strand.
CATTTGAATTCAACTTAAGGTGGTTTAAAAAATTTGGATTCAACAACATGAAGTCCATTCAATTATTTGAATTTGATATCCTGGCATTTGTAAATCATACCTAAATTATGGGGGCACCAATCTTTGCTTTGCTTTTGTACATAATAGCATATATAGTCATGTACAAAATAGATTCAAATTTAGCTCCTCCATTCCAAAATAATCGTAGTTATAGGATTTTCAAGTGTCAAAATTTCAAAAAGAAGCCGATAATTTAATGAGGTTTTCAAACATACAAGGTAAAATTTAACGTTGTCTATTTAGGTCAATCCTCAAAGTTCAAGAGTACTCTAAACATGAATGCTTCTATTTCAAAAATTCGAACAAAGCGCCAAAAGAGCCTCTACTCGCCCGGAACCGCGTGAGACCAATGTTTGGTAGTAGAAGGAAATTACTTTTCTAACTCCGACCTGTGAACCCTACCGGCCCGACATCCAAAGGTCTAAACCGGGGTAGGTTTGTATCTTCATCTAGATGCCACGCAACAGCCTCAAAAAAAAATTCATACACAATGGCCGCCTAAGCACACATGCGCAGCCAAAATCGCCCCCGCCCACTATTTGGGACACCTGGGATTACCATCCTACCCCCGACCCGCAGTAGGTCCAAAATTTAAGAGGGGGGATGCTACCTCTTGAGCATGCGTTGGTTTTCCCTTGAAGAGGAAAGGGTGATGCAGCAAAGTAGCGTAAGTATTTCCCTCAGTTTTTGAGAACCAAGGTATCAATCTAGTAGGAGACTACACACAAGTCACCTAGTACCTGCACAAACAAACAAGGACCTCGCAACCAATGCGATAAAGGGGTTGTCAATCCCTTCTCAGTCACTTACGAAAGTGAGATCTGATAGAGATAATAAGATAAATATTTTGGTATTTTTGTTGTATAGATTGAAAAGTAAAGATTGCAAAATAAATAGTAAACTAGAATTGTAGATCGGAAACTTATATGATGTAAAGTAGACTCGGGGGCCATAGGTTTCACTAGTGGCTTCTCTCAACACAGCATATATTATGGTGGGTGAACAAATTACAACCGAGCAATTGATAGAAAAGCACATAGTTATGATGATATCTAGGCATGATCATGAACATAGGCATCACGTCCTTGTCAAGTAGACCGAAACGATTCTGCATCTACTACTATTACTCCACACATCGACCGCAATCCAGCATGCATCTAGAGTATTAAGTTCATAAGAACAGAGTAACACATTAGGCAAGATGACATGATGTAGAGGGATAAACTCAAGCAATATGATATCAAACCCATCTTTTTATCCTCGATGGCAACAATACAATACGTGTCGGTTCCCTTTCTGTCACTGGTATCAAGCACCGCAAGACTGAACCCAAAGCTAAGCACTTCTCCCATAGCAAGAAAGATCAATCTAGTAGGCCAAACCAAACTGATAATTCGAAGAGACTTGCAAAGATATCAAATCATCCATATAAGAATTCATAGAAGAATCAAATATTGTTCATAGATAAACTTGATCATAAACCCACAATTCATCGGATCTTGGCAAACACACCACAAAAAGAATTACATCGAATATCTCCAAGAACATCGAGGAGAACTTTGTATTGAGATCCAAAGAGAGAGAAAAGCCATCTAGCTAATAACTACGGACCCGAATGTCTGTGGCAAACTACTCACACATCATCGGAGAGGCTATGGTGTTGATGTAGAAGCCCTCCGTGATCGAATGCCCCTCCGGCAGATCGCCGGAAAAGGTCCCCAGATGGGATCTCACAGGTACAGAAGGTTGCGGTGGCGGAAAAGTGGTTCCGTGGCTCCCCTGGATGTTTTCAGGGTATAAGAGTATATATAGGCGAAAGAAGTAGGTCGGTGGAGCTGCGAGGGGCCCATGAGGGTGGGGGGCGTGCCGCCCTTCCTCGTGGCCGCCTCGCTGCTTCCTTGACGTCCACTCCAAGTCTCTTGGATTACGCTTGTTCCAAAAAATATCCTCGCGAAGGTTTCATTCCATTTGGATTCTGTTTGATATTCCTTTTCCGCAAAACACTGAAATAGGCAAAAAACAACAATTTGCACTGGGCCTTCGGTTAATAGGTTAGTCCCAAAAATAATACAAAAGTGCATAATAAATCCCATAGACATCCAAAACAGATAATATAATAGCATGGAACAATAAAAAATTATAGATACGTTGGAGACGTATCAAGCATCCCCAAGCTTAATTCCTGCTCGTCCTCGAGTAGGTAAATGATAAAAACAGAATTTTTGATGTGGAATGCTACCTAACATAATTTTCACGGTATTCTTTTTATTGCGGCATGAATGTTTAGATCCGAAAGATTCTAGACAGAAGTTTAATATTGACATAAAAATAATAATACTTCAAGCAATGCTAACCAAGAAATCATGTCTTATCAAAATAACATAGCCAAAGAAAGCTTATCCCTATAAAAATCATATAGTTTGGCCATGCTTCATTTTCGTCACGCAAAATGCTCCCATCATGCACAACCCCGATGACAAGCCAAGCAATTGTTTCATACTTTAGTCTTTTCAAAAAAATTCAACTTTCACGCAATATATGAGCGCGAGCCATGGACATAGCACTATGGGTGGAATAGAATATGATGATGGAGGTTGTGTGAGAAGACAAAAAGGGAGAAAGTCTCACATTGACGCGGCTAATCAACGGGCTATGAAGATGCCCATCAATTGATGTCAATGCAAGGAGTAGGGATTGCCATGCAACGGATGCACTAGAGCTATAAATATATGAAATCTCAACAAAAGAAACTAAGTGGGTGTGCATCCAACTTGCTTGCTCATGAAGACCTATGGCATTTTGAGGAAGCCCATTATTGGAATATACAAGCCAAGTTCTATAATGAAAAATTCCCACTAGTATATGAAAGTAACAACATAAGAGACTCTCTATTATGAAAATCATGGTGCTACTTTGAAGCACAAGTGTGGAAAAAGGATAGTAACATTTCCCCTTCTCTCTTTTCTCTCTCTTTTTGGGCAATAATGCTAAACATACAAAGAGTTACACGCAATTACACGCAGACTATGATAATTTCCATCTACTAACCAATCACAAACTTGCCCCCCCCTGATTTTTAGGAGGGGTGGGCCGCCTCCCCACCAATTGACAAATCAAATTAACCCTCTTTCTAAAACCTTGTAACTCGTTTGTATGTGTAGCATTACTCTTTTTTGGGCCTCTTTTTTTATGGCCTTTCTCCCTTTGTTTGAAGAACTTTCCTCACATGGGACAATGCTCTAATAATGAAAATCATCACACTTTTATTTACTTACAACTCAAGAATTACAACTCGATACTTAGAACAAAATATGACTCTATGCGAATGCCTCCGCGGTGTACCGGGATATGCAACGAATCAAGAGTGACATGTATGAAAGAATTATGAAGGTGGCTTTGCCACAAATACGATGTCAAGTACATGATCATGCAAGGCAATATGACAATGATGGAGCGTGTCATAATAAACGGAACGGTGGAAAGTTGCATGGCAATATATCTCGGAATGTCTATGGAAGTGCCATAATAGGTACATATGGTGGCTGTTTTGAGGAAGATATAAGGAGGCTTATGTGTGATAGAGTGTATCATATCACGGGGTTTGGATGCACCAACGAAGTTTTCACCAACTCTCGAGGTGAGAAAGGGCAATGCATGGTACCGAAGAGGCTAGCAATGACGGAAAGGTGAGAGTGCGTATAATCCATGGACTCAATATTAGTCATAAAGAACTCACATACTTATTGCAAAAATCTACAAGTCATCAAAACCAAGCACTATGCGCATGCTCCTAGGGGGATAGATTGGTAGGAAAAGACCATCGCTCGTCCCCGACCGCCACTCATAAGGAAAGCAATCAAAGAACACCGCATGCTTCAAATTTGTCACACAACGTTTACAATACGTGCATGCTACGAGACTTGCCAACTTCAACACAAGTATTTATCAATTCCATAATTACTCAACTAGCACAACTCTAATATTACCACCTTTATATCTCAAAACAACTATCAAGAATCAAACTTCTCATAACATTTAATGCACTTTATATGAAAGTTTTTATTATACCCATCTTGGATGCCTATCATATTAGGACTAATTTCATAACCAAAGCAAATTACCATGCTGTTCTAAAAGAATCTCAAAATAATATAAGTTAAGCATGAGAGATCAATAATTTATATAAAATAAAACCACCACCGTGCTCTAAAAAGATATAAGTGAAGCACTAGAGCAAAATTTATCTAGCTCAAAAGATATAAGTGAAGCACATACAGTATTCTAATAAATTCCTATTTATGTGTGTCTCTCCAAAAGGTGTTTACAGCAAGGATGATTACGTAAACTAAAATCAAAGACTCAAATCATACAAGACGCTCCAAGCAAAACACATATCATGTGGTGAATAAAAATATAGCCTCAAGTAAAGTGACCGATGGACGAAGACGAAAGAGGGGATGCCTTCCGGGGCATCCCCAAAGTTAGGCTTTTGGTTGTCCTTGAATTTTACCTTGGAGTTCCTTGGGCATCCCCAAGCTTAGTATCTTGCCACTCCTTGTTCCGAAATCCATCAAATCTTTACCCAAAAACTTGAAAACTTCACAACACAAAACTCAACAGAAAATCTTATAAGCTCCGTTAGTATAAGAAAACAAATCACCACCTTAAGTTACTGTAACAAACATATTATTTATTTACTTTGGTGTTAAACCTACTGTATTCCAACCTCCCTATGGTTCATACCCCCGATACTAGCCATAGATTCATCAAAATAAGCAAACAACACACGAAAAACAGAATCTGTCAAAAACAGAACAATCTGTAGTAATCTGTAGGTTTCTAATACTTCTGTAACTCCAAAAATCCTGAGAAATTAGGAAATCCTAAATAATTTATATATTGATCTACTTCAGTTGGAATCAGTATTTTATCACTCTCTTGTAAAAAATGAAAATTATTCTTGTGAGCGCATACTTCCTGTTTTTTTCAGCAAGATCAAATAACAATCATCCAAGAAGATCCTAAAGACTTTTCTTGGCACAAACACTAAATTAAACATAAAAAACAAAATCATAGCAGAGGATAGATGATTTATTTATTACTAAACAGGAAGAAAAATCAAGGAACAAAAATAAAATTGGGTTGCCTCCCAACAAGCGCTATCGTTTTACGCCCCTAGCTAGGCATAAAAGCAAGCATAGATCTAGGTATTGTCATCTTTGGTGTGCAATCCATATGTGGCTCTCATAATAGATTCATAAGGTAATTTAATTTTCTTTCTAGGAAAGTGTTCCATGCCTTTCCTTAATGGAAATTGGAATATAATATTTCCTTCTTTCATGTTAATAATTGCACCAATAGTTCTAAGAAAAGGTCTACCAAGAATAATAGAACAATGAAATATATGGGCACATAATTCCTATTTGCAACAATAGGAACATCATTAATCCTTCCCATACATTTCTTAATGGTGGAATCTGTGAGATGCAAATTTAAAGAACAATCATCAAATTCACGGAAACCTAACACATCACACAAAGTTTTTGGAATCATGGAAACACTAGCACCCAAATCACATAAAGCATAGCATTCATGATTTTTAATCTTAATTTTAATAGTAGGTTCCCATTCATCATAAAGTTTTCTAGGAATAGAAACTTCTAGTTCAAGCTTTTCTTCATGGGATTGCATTAAAGCATCAACGATATGTTTAGTAAAAGCTTTGTTTTGATCATAAGCATGAGGAGAATTTAGCACGGATTGCAACAAGGAAATACAATCTATCAACTAGCAATTATCATAATTAAATTCCTTGAAATCCAAAATAGTGGGTTCATTGCTATGTAAAGTTTTGACCTCTTCAATCCCACTTTTACCAATTTTTGCATCAAGATCTAAAAACTCTGAATCATTGGGACGCCTTCTAACTAAAGTTGACTCATCTCCAGTCCCATCTTTATTAAGATTCATATTGGCAAACAAAGATTTAACAAGAGACACACCAATCACGTTTAGATCTTCATCATCATTATCATGAAAACTATAAGAACATGCCTTCAAAAAGCAATCTTTTTTAGCACGCATCCTAGCAGTTCTTTCTTTGCACTCATCAAAATGGAAATTCTCATGGCTTCGAGAGACTCATTGATATCATGCTTAGGTGGAATAGATCTAAGTTTCAAAGAATCAACATCAAGAGAAATTCTATCCACGTTCCTAGCCAACTCATCAATCTTAAGCATTTTTTCTTCAAGCAAAGCATTGGAATCCTTTTGCGAATTCATAAATTCTTTAACACTAGTCTCAAAATCAGAGGGAATCTTATTAAAATTTCCATAAGAATTGTTGTAGGAATTACCATAATTATTAGAGGAATTACTAGGAAACGGCCTAGAATTAAAATTTCCTCTATACGCGTTGTTACCAAAATTGTTCCTACCAAAAAAATTCACATCCATAGATTCATTATTATTCCTAATCAAAGTGGACAAAGGAATATCATTAGGATCAGAAGAAGCACTCTTATTAGCAAACGATTTCATAAGTTTATCTATCTTTCCACTCAAAACATTAATCTCTTCTATCGCATGAACTTTTTTATTAGTAGATCTTTCGGTGTGCCATTGAGAATAATTAACCATAATATTATCTAGGAGTTTAGTAGCCTCTCCTAAAGTGATTTCCATAAAAGTGCCTCCCGCGGCCGAATCTAAAAGATTTATAGAAGCAAAATTCAATCCAACATAATTTTTTTGTATAATCATCCATAAATTCAAACCATGAGTAGGGCAATGACATATCATTAATTTCATCCTCTCCCAAGCTTGTGCAACATGCTCATGATCAAGTTGCTTAAAGTTCATAATATCGTTTCTAAGAGAGATGATCTTAGCAGGAGGAAAATACTTAGAGATAAAAGCATCTTTGCACTTATTCCATGAATCAATACTATTTTTAGGCAAAGAAGAGAACCAAGTTTAGCACGATCTCTAAGCAAAAACGGAAATAGCTTTAATTTAAGAATATCATTATCCACATCTTTCTTCTTTTGCATATAACATAAATCAACAAAGTTGTTTAGATGGGTAGCGGCATCTTCACTAGGAAGGCCAGCAAATTGATCTTCCATGACAACATTCAGCATCGGTAAGAGGAGCAAACGGAGTGCTAATAAAATCATTATTGTTGGTATTGGAAAAGTCACATAATTTAGTATTATCTTGAGCCATCGTGACAAACAATCAATCCAACAAACAATCACACAAGAGACAAGCGAAAGAAGGCAAACGGAAAAAGGGAAAACAGAAAAGAGGCGAATAAAATAGCAAGGGTGAAGTGGGGGAGAGGAAAACGAGAGGCAAATGGCAAATAATGTAATGCGAGGGATAAGAGTTTGTGATGTGTACTTGGTATGTCTTGACTTGGCGTTGATCTCCCAGGCAACGGCGCCAGAAATCCTTCTTGCTACCTCTTAAGCATGCGTTGGTTTTCCCTTGAAGAGGAAAGGGTGATGCAGCAAAGTAGCGTAAGTATTTCCCTCAGTTTTTGGGAACCAAGGTATCAATCCAAGAGGAGACTACACGCAAGTCACCTAGTACCTGCACAAACAAATAAGAACCTCGGAACCAACACAATAAAGGGGTTTTCAATCCCTTCTCAGTCACTTATGAAAGTGAGATCTGATAGAGATAATAAGATAAATATTTTTGGTATTTTTGTTGTATAGATTGAAAAGTAAAGATTGCAAAATAAATAGTAAACTAGAATTGTAGATCGGAAACTTATATGATGTAAAGTAGACCCGGGGGCCATAGGTTTCACTAGTGGCTTCTCTCAACATAGCATATATTACGGTGGGTGAACAAATTACCGCCGAACAATTGATAAAAAAGTACATAGTTATGATTATATCTAGGCATGTTCATGAACATAGGCATCACGTCAGTGTAAAGTAGACTGAAACGATTCTGCATCTACTACTATTACTCCACACATCGACCGCTATCCAGCATGCATCTAGAGTATTAAGTTCATAAGAACAGAGTAATGCATTAGGTAAGATGACATGATGTAGAGGGATAAACTCAAGCAATATGATATAAACCCCATCTTTTTATCCTCTATGGCAACAATACAATACATGTCGGTTCCCTTTCTGTCACTGGGATCGAGCATCGCAAGATTGAACCTAAAGCTAAGCACTTCTCCCATTGCAAGAAAGATTAATCTAGTAGGCCAAACCAAACTGATAATTTGAAGAGACTTGCAAAGATATCAAATCATGCATATAAGAATTCAGAGAAGAATCGAATATTGTTCATAGATAATTTTAATCATAAACCCACAATTCATCGGATCTCGGCAAACACACCGCAAAAAGAATTACATCGAATAGATCTCCAAGAACATCGAGGAGAACTTTGTATTGAGACCCAAAAAGAGAGAAAAGCCATCTAGCTAATAACTATGGACCCGAAGGTCTGTGGTAAACTACTCACGCATCATCGGAGAGGCTATGGTGTTGATGTAGAATCCCTCCGTGATCGAATCCCCCTCCGGCAGATCATCGGAAAAGGTCCCTAGATGGGATCTCACGGGTACAAAAGGTTGCGGCGGTGGAAAAGTGGTTTCGTGGCTCTCCTGGATATTTTCAGGGTATAAGAGTATATATATAGGCGAAAGAAGTAGGTCGGTGGAGCTGCGAGGGGCCCACAAGGGTGGGGGGTCCACTTGGCCCCCCTGGGCGCGCCGCCCTACCTCGTGGCCGCCTCGCTGCTTCCTTGACGTCCACTCCAAGTCTCCTGGATTGCGTTTGTTTGAAAAAAGATCCTCACGAATGTTTCATTCCATTTGGATTCCGTTTGATATTCCTTTTCTACGAAACACTGAAATAGGCAAAAAAATAACAATTTGCACAGGGCCTTTGGTTAATAGGTTAGTCCCAAAATTAATATAAAAGTGCATAATAAAGCCCATAAACATCCAAAACAGATAATATAATAGCATGGAACAATCAAAAATTATAGATACGTTGGAGATGTATCAGGGGAAAAGTTTGTACTTTCCCCAAATTTCAAACAAGCGCGACCCATCTATTCAAAAAAGCCAAAAACAAGCGTGCCCCAGACCGAAACATGGTTCTCCCTTATCTCCCCCCGCCCCCGCCCCCGATTCCCCATTTGTACTTCGTGGGCGCCAGAACTACCTCTCCACCAGCCGCGAAACCCCGACATTCTCTGTCCGCCACCCCATCCCACCCATCAACCGCGGCCCTCCTCCATCACGCCGGAGCCGATACCCCGACATCATCATCCACTGCAACCTCAACCACAATGCCCTCCACGGCTCGTAGTTGAAGCCGAGGTCAAGCTATCCATACCCGAGCCAGTTCAACCACGCCGTCCTGCTCCTCACCACTATGATAATAAAGAAATTACAGCATATTACATCCAATGGGCATCAAAGTTCGCCACTATGATAATAAAGCACAAGTAGACAACAGATTACATACACTGTGCATCAAAGATCACCACCAATGCAAATAAACATGCCAACAAAATAATATACAAAACCGATAGCACTTCAATAGAGTTCAAGAAAGGTTAGCTGATGAAACTGCACTTGTTTGACACTTATATCCTCCTCACTCTGAAAGATAAAGAAACAGATAGATGACATGTTTTGCACATATAAGTATCAGTGCTGACAATTCATCACATTTCTTACTGACGAATAAAGTGACACAATTTAAAATAGCATTAACACAATATGGTATTGTTCAGGTTAAGACATGGCAGGAAATGACATTGTGAAGGAGTTGGCAGCTTCACGACACCACTGGATTACAGATCAAGAACTCATAAGTATCAATGGTTAGTGTGATGTCAATTTATGCCATTTCAGATTGGCAAATAAAGAGATAGTTCAAAATAATAGTAGAATGATATGACATTGTTCATAGTTAAGACATTGCAGAATATGACATTGTGTTGTAGTGGGTAGGTTCACCACACCACTTGATTACGGATCAAGAACAGAAGCTTACATGCAGTGTAAAAGAAGATCACTTGCTCTGTATAGTTTAGTTTACATGGTATGAAGAAGGAACTTGGTTGTACAACTGAAAACTTAAATTGAGAAGGACAAACTTTTGTTTATGAACTACATAATAAACTTTAAACATGCAAATTAATGCAAACACCAAAAATAAACAGCTGTTGCAGTCACGCCTAACCAAATATACACAACAAAGTTTGAAGGCTTGAGAAGGAAAAACTTACATTATTGGTGAAGACAGGCTCTATAAATCCCTTGTCCATGCTGATGGGGGGGGCAATTCAAGAAGTTTACCATAGAATCTTCTTCATAAGCATTGCCTTTATTCTACATTTTGTTAAGAGTAAATATAGATGTGATAATAAAAAAATGGAGAATATTTAAGATAAGATGAAGAGTGATGCTACATGACCAAGTAGCTATAAATGTAAGTACAACGATACATGAAAAAGGTACAGCCAAGAGCAATGCAGAGCTAAACTTCTTTAGGACCATTGGTGTTATCCAACGTTATGGTAAGGGTAAATATAGATCTGATGTATAGAAAATGGAGGGCAAAGGAAAATAAGCTGCAGAGTGATGGTACATGAACAACTACCTGTTAATATAAGTATACTGATAAAGGACATCAGTTACTTACAAGAACAATGTAGAGCTAAAAAAATCATTGACATTGGATATATTCTACACTAATGTAACCATTCATACAGATCAGATAATTTGGAGCGAACAATTGATAAGCAAGCTATCATGCATACTGCTGTCACCTAATGAACCATGTATGAATGCAAGTACAGTGATATAGGACAACATGTACTAACAATAACAAAGCAGCAGGCAACATATTTGCGATATCCTGTCGTTCTTTTCAAACCAGAATTCTTCTTCAAGCTAATTTCCTGCAAAAAAGATCCATAAGGCACATGCGAAAAAGTAGAAGTTAAAATTGTCATGTGATATCATAGACAGTACCTCATCCTGGGAACGAGACCAGTGCATAACAAGGTTTTTCCATTCAATGTCTTCTAAATTTAGCACATGAGACTTCATCGGAAATTCGTTTATAGACTTGCCATCAAAGTGTGATTTCCTCAGGTAACACTGATACTGCTGCAATTGTCGTAGAATTGTCACGGCAGATGTCCTAGTGTGAGGACTTAGTCGTGAGGCCAATGCATATATGTGGTAGCTTGAGAGGGGTTGAGCGGAATTGAGAGACACAACACAAGACAAGGATTTAGACAGCTTTGGGCCCCGGGAAACATCATCCGGTAACAACCCTACATCTGTTTGTGGCTAGCTCTCATTATGCTCATGAGGGAGTCGCCGTAAACCGGCTCTCCTAGTTGTGTTTAGCCCTAGAGATTATCTTCTTGCTCTCCCCCTTTGGGGAGCCCCGCCCCTCCTTATATATGTTGAAGGGGCGGGTTACATGTGGAGTCCTATTAGGATTAGGATTACTCTATTACAAGTGGAGTCCTAGTCTTGCTTCCTTTGTAGGATAATATTCCTTATGCTTTCCTCTTAAACCGGCCCACCATAACATGAACCGGACTTCTGGGCCTTGGGCCTTGTCATTCATCTGACCCGTCCGCCGGGTTACTAATAAGTCGCGAAGATCGGGCGGGTTACCCGTGAGTCGCCAAGTCCGGCCGGGTTATACTTCCGACCGGGTTACGCCGCGGGGTATATCCCCGACATTAGCCCCCAAGTTTAGCTTGGATTTATCCATGGTAAACTTATGCTGCAAAATAAACGCAAGAAAAAATTTGACAGGTTGTACTCCGGGTTAAGAACTCTTGTAAACCGGCACCTGAACATTCTTAAGTCCTTGTCATTTCCTTCTTCTAGAAAATCCGGGTCAATAAACCAACTTCATAATCAATTTGCTTCCAGAAGGAACATTGTAAATAAAGAATCCATTTGAATCGACCTTCAATGCTCTGACTTGACAAAAATATTGGTCTTCAAATATTTAACTGATATTCAGCCGGCTTGAAGATATAAAACTTGCCGGTTTATCCAAAATTTCCAAGTTATAAAAACGGATGATTCCAGGTCATGACTGTTATAGACTCCGGTTCATGATTGTTGCCAACGCCGGGTCACACAATTAATCTTCAAGATTTTCCTAAAACAAAGAATTTGAAGACGTTCCTCCTTTATATGCATATTTGAAAGTGCAACTATCCCTAGGTGGTTTTGGTAATTCCTAACAACATATAACTCATTGAGCTAATGCTATTTCAAGATTAATATCTTAGGAAAGCTCAATGATTGGCATGGCATGGATGAGAAAAGTGGACCCCTCAAAATGCGAAGGACAAAAGATTGGCTCAAGCTCAAAGCTCAAGACTCTACATTTTCCATTTTAGTGATCCAAGATCACATTGAGTCTATAGGAAAAGCCAATACTATCAAGGAGGGATGAGGTGTTGCTTAACGAGGCTCTTGCTCAAAATGCTTAGTGATATGCTCCAAAACCCTCAACTACTTTCTCACATCCACATATGACCTAAAACAAAAGTCAAACTCGGCCCCACCGATTCTTCCTATCCGGCGCCACCGAGTTTCAAATGTCATAGCCACTGTCACAAACCCTAGGCAAATCGGTCTCACTGATAGGGATCTCGGTCTCACCGAGATGGGGTTGTAATCTCTCTGTTTCCCTTCGTAACATTTCGGTCGATCGGTCCCACCGAGATTGCAATGTAAACTCTTTGTTTTCCC